>NC_134523.1:19707795-20033866 GCF_027942865.1 Odontesthes bonariensis
ATTTTTGTATTTGGGCGTCTGAAGTACAACCCGGACACTTAGTTTGGCCAACCTTAAGCCTGAAAAAAACTGACTTTTTGAGCAGTTAAAATTTTATATTTTGATTAGCATATTGGGGGAAAAAAAAAGGTTAGATTCACATTGATGGAAAAAGTACAAGCAGCCTCTTTGTTTTGAGATTACTATGTATGTATTATCAACTCATTACACAGACCATTTTAATTTTAGCCTTCTGCAAGTAGTTACTGGCTATCTCGGAAATAATTAAACTGACATGAATACTAAGGGTGAGGCAGGGCCCAACAATTAATCTATGTCCCGGACGGAGGTTAATGAGGTCATGCTTGTGAGGTTCTGCTGAAATGTACTAGGGTATTTAGGTATTTTTTCAGTTTATTTGTCCACCCTTTGTAAATTAGTGAGACTAAAAAAAAGAAGAAGCTGCTCAATTACTCCTTTTGTTTAAAGACTGTTAGGGTATTGTTTCGTACAGACAGTTTGATATGTGGAAAATGTGAATTCATCGGCAGAATGGGTGAATTATGAAACAGACGTCTGTGCAGCAGCTGATTTTTGGAGCCTCTGTGGAGCAACGTGTCACGAGCAGCAGCCAGTATCATCCGTCAAACGGAGAGATGGATGGAGGGATGGAGTCAGAGATGAAGCTTCCACCATCTGGACCATTAAGATGTCAGACTGCAGAGGAAAGAAAGAGCAAAAGATGGGATGGAAATTCGCAATTCAGCTGTGGTCAGATATTTTACCCTAAAAATATCACCCAAACTAGAATATAGATTCTGTGTTTTTTTCCTCACTATAAGCTGATTTGTCATGAGCACATGTTCACATGCCATTTTAAACAGGAAGCTGATTGGACTGATCAGGGAGAAAAGCAGTGAGTTCTCAGACATGTGTTGAAAAAATGTCTTGACGATTCTCCAACCAGATGACAGCATTTGGCTCTGAGGAATGAGCAGAAAAGAATACCAACTTGTTTTATACTGACAGGATGAGAAGCTGCTCTGCCAGTCTGTGTTTAATTTATTTGTTTATACCCATCCATTTCCTTTCCATCAAAGTGTGCACTCAATATGCAGAAGGCGTGGTCTGAGATATTACATTATATCACACTTGTCACGCCATGGACTCATGTCTTGAGTTTTATGTTTTAGGTCATGTTTGGTTTTTAGTCATGTCTTAGTTAAGTTCTCATGTTTCAGGTTCAGGTCTTGTGTTTAGTTTATGTCATGCCATCAGCCTCACGTCCCTCACCTGTGTTTTCCCCATCAGCTGCACTCAATCCCTAATCACCCTCCACAGTGGTATTTAGATGATATATTAAATCACCAGAAACCAGAAATATCACACTTCACGGTGTCTTTGAACTTTAATGTGGGTGAGCTAACTGACACACTTAATTAACAAACCTGCTGTAAAGGAGTGCACATTTTTGAATATCCCTTTAATTGGCTCATCAGTCTAAAGCTGAGAAGTCAGTGAGAAAGGCAATCAGTTATTTGCCCAGGGTTTGTCCTTGATTTCTGGTGAGAGATCAGTTGGTTTGATTTCAAACTACAATATCTTTGTGACTCTTAGAGTAGGACAATCACTCAGTGGTGGTCAGAGTCCTACAGTGATCTACAGTCTACTTACAGCTGACCTCGACTGATCGACTGGTCGGTCAATTTAGCACCCCTCATCTGGTCAAACTTTAGTTTTAGAATCAATGTTTAAACTTGTATTGGTTGCCTCAGGTTGTCTGTCTGTTATAGTAAATAACTAGCAATGTGCTACACTTTGAAGCCAAATATGCTCAAAGCTTTAACCTCACGTCATAAGTTTAAAAAAAAAAAAAAGAAAGTTTGAAATTTGCTCCGTGCTGTAATTTCGGCTGATGAAAAGTGATCATGTGACCATGAAGTCTTTCCTGTAAATCAGAGTAAGGAACACTGTCAGCTGTTGAAAGCTAATTAACTGCCTCCATGAGGGGCCATCCCACCCCTGAAGCCCTTCTCCCCCTCCTTCTCCTCCCTCTATCATCTTTGTCTACCTTTACCTGTCACACCATCTATCCATCCGTCCTCCATCCATATGCATCTATGCATGTGTAAGTAATGCTAATGGGACGTGCTAACCGTTCATGAAGATTTGCCAAATCAATCCATCTTTACCTCCGTTTCTTTGGTTTTATGTCTTTCTTGTCCATATGGCTGGGTCACACTCTGTCTTTCCTCCTTCCCTCCCTTCCATCTGCAGAAAGGTTGGGTTTGTTAATAGCCCATATGGCCTCATCATATGCTGCCAGTGAATTCTAATGACAGGAGATTGGCAGGCGTTTCCTCGCTGGCCGCCAACCTGCCTTTAATAAAACCTCAACCTGCTTAATGTCATCAGAAACACAGGCTGAGCTGCTCTTCCCTCACATAGAACAGAAAAAAGTTACATTCCATTCACAATTTAGGGAAAATTAGATCAGCAACATAGAAACATAAAAAAGCATGATTGATTTACTGATCTAACTGAAAAGCAGCCCAAAGTTTCTTTATGAAATTAGTCATTTGTTGAGGCATTGCAATGTTTTGTCACCTTTTATTTTTAAGTGAATGCAGCGCCTCACATTTTCCTTTGATTGAAGCAATCTCCTGGATGAGATGAGATGAGATGAGATGACAGCTTTCTGCTTATTGGATCGGACCTCGCTCTGTATTTTACGACCTTGTTTCCGTAGTTGGCAGCTGTTTGTGCAGCTCCACTTGTGTTGAATTTGACAAGTCTCCCTTGTGTTTAATTTACTCTCCTTTTGTTATGTTTCCCCATTTGCATTATTATTTTCTATCCTTTGGATTCTGCCATTTGTTTGGCGTGATTGCTGAATTTTCATGTTTCGACCATTTCCATGGATCCTCATGCAGCCTGGCAGACCATCCGAAACACAACCCGAGATCCTATAGCAACTTACAGGTTCAGGAGGAACGTCTGACCTAAAGTCAGCTGGGACCTCAAGTCAAGTCAAGTATTCTCATGTAACAGTCAGCTGTGAACAGAAGGGTGACTGCAGCTGAAATATGTGGCTGTGATTTTTAATTTTTTACACTGTTGTAATGTATTTTCTTTTTGGATTCAGGGAATGAAGGCTGATGAAATGTTTTGACAGCTGAATGGCGAGCCTCTACAAAGGGACATTTATTTCAGACATCAAACTAAATTGGGTCCTATGTAAGTTATTCACTCGTGCTGCTCCCACATAAATACATGAAAAGAACCCCTTTAACTCTCAAAGGATACATGACTTCAGTAACTAGAGTAATGCAAAAATGATATAACATCTCATTGAATTTCTATGGATTTATACATCAGGATAAAACATGTATCATCTGGTCCCTACCAGGTATTAAAGGTATGTAAAAACAACATCAGATGCACAATAACACACCTTGTCATTATTTATGTAACACAAACTAAGCCAAATGCAGAAGCAGTGTGTGAAAAATTAAATACATGCTTACGGCTTCCGCAGGGGGACAAAAGAGGGTAAGAGGCCAAGGTCTGTTTATCAAATGCACATTCAGGTGTGTGTTAATAACCTCAGATAAGCAAATGTTGCTGTCCATCAATCTGGGAAAGGTTATGAGGCTATTTCCAAACAATAGTCCATAGTTCTGCAGTGAGAACAGCTCAGGTTTGCAAAATTGTATCTAAACAAAGAACATGTCTTCTGGCTCACCAAAGTCCAATGCATGTGCTTTGCTTCATATATCTTAACATGACATTATAGATTGTTGTCAGATGTGTAGCATTCTACTCCCCACCACTCTGTTATAAATATGATAGCTGATGGTCTGTGTTGTCAAAGAGGATGGGAATTCAGACTTTAACTTACTTCATCTTTGTATACAAAATCTGTTTAACTAAGCTTACATGAAAAATAAACACTAAATATTTTGGCCCTGAGACTTTATCAAAGGATCCAGTCAGTCCCTGGTCTTTGAAATAATAATTCTCTTCTTGGAAGTTTATCTCAGGTTTAATCAACCATATGTTTTTTCTGTGTTTACATCAACTGTAGTTTCTAAGATTGGCAATAGATTTATGTTATCTGGCCCTTTGTTCAAAAAGAGTTACAGTAATTCCGCAGGATTACCAGATCAATAACACGACTCAGCAAATTACTGAGTCAGCCTATGAAATTCTTGCTTTTCAAAAGTCCCCTACACGCTTCCACTCAGAGTGAAAACTGCTATACGTTCTGATTTTAACAAGCCTTCATGTTGGGACTTAAATGTCTCATGTTTGACTTGTGGAAGCTCCCCATCTGAGATTTGAGGCGGTGAGAGTTTCTATGTTCCGGGCTGTTGGATTACTACAGTTCATACATCCCCAGTGGCCATACTTTTAACTTCAGCTCCTGCTTCTCTATTATTTATGATCTACTGAATGCTTTTTTGGAATATTGAGTTCCCAGCACGTCGATAAATCCCAGAGACTTAAACTCACCCGCCTTTAATAGATTCATACACACTGGTCTATTGCTCAAGACTGTAAAACTAGAAAATAAGAATAAACTAGGGTGACATTGTCTTCAGCTTTTCATTTTCTCAGTCATAATGCAGATATGTGAAATGAATGAACTGACAGGTCATTTATTAAGGGAAATTATATAGTTATAATATAGTTTAAAGCAATGTACTTTAAAGTCAGACACTTGCCAGAAAACAAATTTGATTTATCTCTGCTTATACCGCCGAGAAATGTGGTCAAATATGCTATCAGAATTCCACCAGCAGATTTCCTTGCAACACTTTATTTAACAGGTGTGGGGTGATGAGTAATGAATGTATTGTGCAGTCTTATCAAATCCAGCATCCAAAAGTGCTGATGCCTATCTGATTTTTGTCCAGCAAGGACTAATTTGGTTTGACTTTATGATCTGTATTGGTATCGGCATGTTCATCGTTTCAGAAGACTTTGCTGCTAATTAATAATAACTCCCACATTCTTGATGAACAGACTAATACACTGCCATCTTTGATTCATCAGTACAGATTTGGGCCTTGAGTTGAGGAATAATGAAAAATACAGGCGTAGTAGAAGGTAGGTCGTTAAAATAAATGAAAAGAAGGAAGAACAAGAAGGCTGTACCCCAATTTCATCCATACGTTTTTGAGTAATGCTGAATAACAAACAGAAAAAATAGCCAAACACATTTTTTGTAAGGGAGGACGAAATGAAGCGTGGATGGAAGAGCCAGTACAATAAATTTGAGGAAAAATAACTTAGGGGGAAGAAGAGAAGGAAGATGGACAGAGGCACAAGGGAAGTGATGCTGTTACCTGGGAGACGGTAACCACGGCAGCAATGCCTCTGACCTCCAATCATCCTCCTCAGATGGTCTCCATCTGTTCTCATTACAGAGGGATTAAGAAAGAATGAAAATACGTTGGCGGGAGGGAGAAGGTTTTCCTAACAGTGTTTAAGATCACTACATAATAAAGGGATAAATGCTAATGCTAACCTAACAGGCGGGATAAAGATATCAGTTATTAATCAGTTCTTCTTTAATTGCTTTTAACTATTTGAAGATTTCTTCCAGGTATGTTTGAAGACAGAAGGAAACAGATTTAGAAAAGTATTTAGAAAAAGTATACTCCATATGGGGCTGCTCGGTGGTTTGGTGGTTAGCACCATCGTCTCACAGCAAGAGGCTTCCTGGTTAGAATCCTGGCTGGAGCCTTGTGGAGTTTGCATGTTCTTCCCATTTATTTTCTCTAATTCTGTCTGTGGCTCAAAGTAGGTGTGGCTTCCATTAACTTTGTATACGGTCTGTGCACCCTGAGACTCAGCACATCGGACCAGACCTCTGCTTTGCTGATGATTCTGTTGAATAATTGTTGAATTAGTTCAGCTTTCTATTTAATCTGCTTCCACATGTGTCATAAGACTTCCACCTTAACCCCAAATACATTAAAATGTCTTGTTCTTTTAATAGTTCGTGACCAGCAGCAGTACATGTGAAGTGATTAGACTTCCACTTTAAAAAAAATCATCACAATGACTACATTGTCAGTGAGACTGGTTTAAAGGAGTAATCAAAGTTATATTTCTTTAAAGAAGCAGTCTTCAGCCAAATACACTGTAAAAACATTTATTAGTAATTATATTGACCACATATCATCAGAAATACATATTTTGATTTAATAAAAAAGATCTAATTTTGCTAACTTTGCTAATTCTGCAGTTTTCAATGTGATAATGGTAACATACCACCTAGCATGAAATAATAGAATATGTTCCATTGTAGCTGCGTGATAACCTTAATTATCACACTTTTATAAGATGCTCTGAATAAACAAAGTTAACGAGGTCTCATGTTAGAATATTTGCTAACTTACATTTCTGAGACTGTTTTTTTGACCATCTGACTGACTCCAGAAGATCCAGTGATGGTGAGCCAAGCCCAGCGAGACTGTGGACATTCATGTAAGCGCTGGTGCTTATAGTAGGATTGTCCACAGATCACTGACCATTGATTCGTTCATTCATTGGACACCAGATAAGAACTTAAACACAGTATCATCTCTACCCAAGCGGGAGTAAAGACATGGACACATAGACTCAGAAGGCCTATACTTTTTGGAACTTAATATAATATTTCGAGCGAGTTGATAATGATTAAACTTAAATTAAATGAAAAGATTTAAATATTTTGTTTCAACATGCTCTCTGCATTTGACTTGACTCAGTGATGATTCTATTTCAGAGCTGAATCAATGAAGTGTTAAATAAAATGAATGATGTCTTCAAACTCTAAGCTTCCCTCCGGTCGGCCTAAAGCCATTTATCCTCCTTGTCTTTTCTAACGACCTTATTAGTTTGTTAGTGGCTGTTTGAAACGAGTTGAATGTTTGTCTTGCTGAGTGCCTGCTGAGTCAACACTTTATGCAGAAGCACCATTATAGACTGCAGAAAACACCATCAAATAATAAATTCAAATGAAAGCTTATAGACGATGAGAACAACCTGTTTAGCTCTGTAGTCTTATAAAGATGCCCCCCACAAAGGCAAAACAGAGTCACAACATTTTGGATCAAAGTTGAAGATCTGACTTTGTTAAAAAATGATTATACAACACAGAGTCACAAGATTTTATGAAACTGTCACAAAGAGTAAACAAGTGCTACAAGCAAAATAATCATTATAAGCTTTAAAGGGGATAGAGAATCAAAATCGTCTTTTTCACGTTTTTGGTGTTAGTTCTGAGTCTCCCCGCTGTGGGGAGTACACACGAAGTGCCAGCAAGTGTCAGAACCTCTGTTTCAAGTACTCCCCTTTTTTGAATATCCCCCAGAAAAAGTGCTAATCCGTTTTTGTGAAAGTGATGTCACTTTTTCAGCAATCGACCCCCCCCCCCCCCCCCCCCCCCCGGAAAGCAATGTTCCTACAGAGCCCTTAAAATGACATATGAGAGTAAAATAAAACCCAAGGTTTTCTCGTGCGCACGCAAAACTTTCTCGTTCGCACCTGAAACTTTTCTGGTGGGAACGTGAAACTTAAAGAATTTGGCCCAGGATACTTACTCTTACGCGGTTTGATATCCGCAGAAAGTTGACCTGCGTCTGACATTAGACCTACATCAGTGGCGGCTGCTGACTTTTAAAACAGGGGAAGCCCATATTACGCCATTGTGACAAAACTAGCTAACACGACAAACAAATGCACAACAGGAATATGATTGACAAAACTTCTAAACAACAAGGATGTGTTTCTTATTTACAGTGTAATATTTACAAAAGTGTATGTGTGTAAAGGATGGAAATGGAAACGATGGGAAATGAGGGAAACTCCGACAGCACTTTGACAGACAACCAGTCTCTTTTGTATCTGCTTTGGGACTGCAGTTCCAGCGTGCTTCTCCCCGCTTAAAAATTCTGCTGCCACAAGATCTGATGGACAAACACTAACTCCAATCATCCCGACACAGCCCCTCATATTGACACGCCCACATCTAATTTACCCCCAGAGACGCCGGGCTGCCTCGGAAGCCTGGGTGTTAGTGGCGGCTTCATAACATGATTTCCTCAGTGAACGGCGGCGATTTCAGAACAAATCACTTCATTAAGCTACAGGACAACATGTTGTAGTTATGAAAGTAAATGCAGTATTGGGCATATCTTGTGTTTTGTGAATAACTGTTTTATCGTCAATTTAACATTGAAGATGTAGCAATTTCGCCAGAGAATGGGAGAGGCTGTCCGGCTTCCCGTGTTTTGTCTCTGAATAGCCGCGGCTGACCTACATGACGATTCTCTGCCCGTCCTGCTGCCTAACCTACACTGTTTTACAATAAAGTGAAAGTTTCTCGTGCGCACGAGAAACTTTCTAGTGCCCACGCAAAACTTTTCTGGTGGGCACGAGAAACCCTTGGGTTTTATTTTACTCTGCCATGTCATTTTAGGGGCTCGGTATGTTCCCGATCAATGGCTTTTATTTATTTTTAACAGCATCCCCAGTACATACAACCGCCGACTTTTCCTTTGCTCTGCGCATTTCACGGAGTACAGTTTCACAAACCTTGCACGATTCCGAGCAGGCTTCAGTCGGAATTTTGCTCAGTACAGGGTCAGTTCTGACAGGGACAGACACAGACTGCAGCGAGGTGTGCGCTCCGCTGAGAAGGTGATCGGCTGCAGCCTCCCATCTATCCATGACCTGCACGTCTCCAGGACTATGGGGCGAGCAGGTCGGATCACAGCTGACCCTTCTCACCCTGCACATGGACTATTTGCACCACTCCCCTCGGGCAGGAGGCTTCGGTCCTTTCGGACCAGAACCTCCCGTCACAAAAACAGTTTTTTCCCCCTTGCAGTTGGACTTATGAACTCTTCATAATCACCTCATAACCTGCCCCAGTCACTTTACCATCATTAAAATTGCACTAATGAAGCTGCACTGTTGTTGCTCTGTATATTGGATACTGTGTATTGTTGTACACACCTTGTACATTTTATATTCATATATTTTTATTCTTTATTTTTTATTATTATATCCTATGTTACATGTTTGCACCTTACGCCGCAGCAAATTCCTAGTTAGTGAACACTGTTCACTAACAATGGCAATAAAACGGATTCTGATTCTGATGAGCTTTCTTTTCAGCAGGGGCGTCTGTAGCTTGAGCAAACATTCGGGGCTGTAGCCCAGACATGAAAATAATTTTTAACGGGGGTCCGGGGGTTTCTCCCCCGGGAAAAAAAAATTAAAAAAGGGGGTGTTAAAATGAAAATTTAACACACTTCATGACCAGCTGCTACACAATTAAGAGTTCAGCTTTGGCCACTAGGGGGCCACATCTCGGAGTTCACGAGTAGCCCTACTGCTTCCAGTGAGTAACTCAAGCCACAGTCGATGGCTCGAGCCAATCAGAGGTCATCACCAAATGAAGAGCCTGCCTACTTTTTGTTACATATTGTATACATTTCGCGATGAATGTGTATTTGGGCATGGAGGAAGAGGACTCAAGACGCTGCTTTTCTGTATTTAATTTTCTGCAGAAGACATCAACAGAGGTTGTTAGCCTTATGTCTCTCCCTACACCTCTGCTCCTAAACATATACACATATAATGTTAACGCCGCCAGGAAGTGCAAACCAGCAACCTGATGCTACATGGGCTACACAAACGCATGAATAAATCACGCCAAAAACGTGAACCTAAAAACATCCATAAAACTTATTTTAATGGTAAAAAAGTAACACAAGACAGCTTGGTTACATAAAGTATGTAACAGAGAATAATGTACAACAAATATTTAAATCATAAATGGCTAAATTTTCGAAGAAAATAACACGATGTCACTGCTGTATTATCCACACAACTCACCCTCTGCAAAACACAACGGGACTGTGAGGGCAGAGGGGAGGGGCTACAGAAGCCCAGGAGCAACAAAAAGGGCAGAGTGCAGGTGTGTAATCAACTCAGGGAAAATGTATAAAATAATGACAACATGTCTCAACATGTCCATATTTGGGCATGTCAGAATCCTGCGGTCTGAGCTGGTTACAAAGTTGCATGATGACAGCAGCGGTAGTCTATCACCGCTCAAAGTGTGGTCCACGGAGCTCTTCTTTTTCTTCTTCTTCTTCTTCTTATTATTATACATATTTTATTTATGTCAGTCCAGAGAGATTCGGGGCTGAACCCCGGAGATTCGGGGCTGAAGCCCCGAATGACCAGGTCTCTCGACGCCCCTGCTTTTCAGTCAGTGTATTACTCTATAGCTCTGTTTTCAGTGAGAGCAAGGGCAGCCAATCAGGCAACGGCAACCGAATAGCGCCAACACTTACCTGCATTTCATAATGAGGTTGCCAGATAAGCTCTGAAACAACGCCAGTAAGGGCAAACGACGCATTCTAAACCCAGCATAGTAACATAGCTGTTTCAGAGAGCCTTTTAAGGAGGTTCTGAGCCATTACAGACCCAACCAATTTTTTTTTGGGCTACATATCACATCACAGAACAATGATTAATGCCCCATTCAACCATTCTCTATCACCTTTAACAGGCAATGAATACGGGAACAAAGTTAATGAGGTCTAATGAGGCTGGAGAGGTTTTTGTGGGGGAGTTACAGATATGACTGTCAATAAGAAGACACGAGCCGGTCTCCCATGTCACCAGGAACATTCTACACTTTTTAGCTTGAAAGCTGACTTCTATTGTTGTTTTTCACCCTTTATCTCAGGGTCTGTGTCCGTATGTCTGTTGGATTTGGCTGCCTCCTCCTGATTGTTCCCTATTGCCTCCACCTGTGACTCGTCATCCTGGCTCCGGTATTTCAGCTCCAGTCTCTCAGAGATCGTTATTCACCCACAGTTGACAGACAAGGGGGAAAAAAAACAACTTCAAGGAACAACCTCTGGGAAAAGCCATTCTGAACAAGCAATGTTAACTACCAGTTTTCTGACACAGGACAATCGCAGGGAAGTCAATCCGAGTTTCGTCACCCCATTCCACGGGTCAGTACAGCACTTTGCTCACAGTCAGGATTTAAGTTTCCTGTCTCTCGCTCACAGAGCCAGAGACCTGCCACAGGAGAACCATCCCTGAGCAGATTATTGTACACATTTCTTTCACCATCGTAAATAAAATCACTTGCCTTTCAGTTACCTCTTGGGCTCATTCAGGATCCTGAATTGATAAGGTTTAGGCATCCGTGGTTGCGGTTAGGAAACCATCATGGTTTGACTTGCATTGCATTATTTTCAGGGGGGAACCATTAGTGCCCTCTCGGCCTCAGAGAGGGCCTGCTGTAGTATGAAAATCATTTGGTAAACATCCTCAGTTCTAATGTTATCATGCCAGTTCCCAATTGCAACGAAACCAAATGTCTCAGAAGAAATAACCTCTTGAACAGAGTGTGCTGGAATGTGAGCGTTTAACTGAAAGAAGCCAGTTTGTTATCCAGTCAGAATTTTTCCAGCTACAGTATGTGTTGCTCGGAGTTTAGTGGAATGCTGCATTCCTGGATGACAAGGTTAACTAAAACAGGGTCAAGTGCTGTCTGTCACAGTGGGATCCCAAGCAAGAGATTCATTACATGAATAAAGTATTTTTCTATTCTATTCTACATGGTGCAAAATCACAGTTGGTGGGTTTTGACCTGAGTGTTGATAGCAAACCGGATGGTCCTTCTCCTCCTCAGTCAGGAGGATGTGGTGTTTAGGATTTTCCCAAAGAATTTCAAATTTTCTATATTTGTCTGACCACAGAATGGTTTCCACTTGTTACCTCTAGACATAAGAAGACTGTCATGTCTGTGGGTTTTTGCCACGTTTTTAGTTTCTGTTTAAGTTCTTAGGTTTACCTTGTCTTAGTTTTGTTAAGTTTTAGGTTAAGGTCTTGTTTTTAGTTTTTGCCATGCTATGCCACCTCGGTCTTTCTACTGCCCTGCCATCAGCTTCACTTCGCTAGTCTCCAGGTTTCCCCATGCACTTTGCCAGATCCTCACCGGCACTCATGGTCTCAAGTCAAGCCAAGTCAAACTAAGCTAAGTCTTTTGTTTTCTCACAGTCATGGTCATGTTCTGTTTTTTCTCAGTGGAGTTTTTGTCATCCGGCTCAGCCGCGCTTTGTGTTCACTTTGTTTTTTGAAATAATAAATCAGTTTTGCTTTTTACCTCTGAAGTCTGCATCCGTGTCCTTCTATGCCTCGCAGCCACCCACCGTGACAAAGACAAGTCTTTGATTTATGATCACATTTGGCTTCCTCTTTGCATGATGGAGCTTCAACCTGTGGATGGCACAGTGACCTGCGTTTACAGACGGTGATCTCTGGAAGTGTTCCTGTGCCCACAGTCTGTTTTTACTGCAGTGAGGCCCCGAAGATCAGTCATTCAATATCGATTTTTGTCCTTTGTGTGCAGAGACGTCTTCAGATTCTTTAAATTTTTGATGATATGATTTACCGTAGGTGATTGAATATTCTAATTAAATTCTATGTTGAGGAAGATTATTTTGAAATTGCTCCATAATATTAGCCTGGCTGACGCGTCCACAATCTCGATGAGATGGTGGTCTGGGAACTAGGTGTGCATTTTCTCGTATTTGAGGCGTGGTTTACGAATGCCTAGAGCCGTTTATTGGGCGCTACGAATGTCTATCAAATGACGTCAGGTATTTCCCATGCTGCTTTGCGCGCGATTCATAGCCAATTGTATCACTTATACCAGATGACGACAGAAATTCGACGAGGAAGAAGAAAAAAATGGAAAATAAAAGTAAACTTGCGCTCTAAGCTACTTAAATTGACAACAAAGTAGGCCTATATGCTATATTCTACATGATTTTTTATGTTGTAGAGTTGTGAATTTATTTTAATAATGGAGAAATTGAGCAGCCTTGCTTTGTTGTCTACAGTAGTAGCTCAACCCTCATCTTACTTTGAAGCTCCCAGCTCCCAGAAGTGACGTCGACGTAGCTTTAGCAGCAGAAAAGCTATCAGGCTTGTGTTGATGATAAAAATAAACTCCTGGACTATGTACAAACTTCCAAATGCATCGTTTTGTGAGTACAGACCATATTTGTACTACTGTAGAAGTTTGGTGTCATGACATGTGATTTTAGTGTGGTAATTTAGGAGATACTGCCAGGGTCCGTCAGCGCTTGTACTAAGCTATTCGGGATAACTCAGTAACTCGGCTGATGTTCAGCCAATATCGGAAAAACTTCGGGTGGGCTACTTGGCTGGATGTCACGGTTCAAATGACCCCAGGTTGAATCTACTCCGAAACACTTTCTAAGGCTGCATTGAACGGTAACGTTGTGTCCGCTATCATGTTGAATTAACACTCTACAAGCTTCGGTGTAGCGCATAGACGTCATCATCGTCTTGCTGCCGCCGCCGCCGCCCCCCCCCCCGTTCTGTGATTGGTTCCCAAACTCTGGCAAAAGTAAGGGTGGTGGTTTCCAGGCTGACTTTGCAGTGAGAATGAAATCGAGCGCAAAGCAGCATGGGAATTCCCAGGCTACCATAATATGTGGGCGCTGAACCTCTGCCCATCTTTACCTCTGTGATGCTCGACTTCTCTAAGTTGCTCTTTTTATACCCTATTACATTACTGATCCGTTGTTCTTTTTAGTACAACCTTTTACCACTTTTCCTGTCTTTTTGTCCTCATCCTCTTTTTTTGGTTGTACATAAAACGTCTTGAACGATACATCCCCTTATATCTGTCCCTACGGTGACATTGATTGGGGTGTTTGATCTTAAAGAGTTTATAAAAATGTTGCTCTTTAAATATATTTAAACAGGACTGTATATACTGTATATGCACATCATGCACTGCAAAAAAGTCTAGATATTCTCATAAATGTTCTCATGAGAATCAAATACAGGTTCTCATACTGCTTTTAGAAATGGTGCCATATAGTTGGCCGATAATGCATGACCCACCTGTTGGTATTGTACTTCAATGGAGAAATTTGTTACATATTTACTACCAGTGAAATTACCAGCCAAAAATAAGTGAAAATTCTTTGGATAAATGAGCTTTTGAAGAATTTTCCGTTTGATATTGTTATTGGTCTTCAAGTACTGAAGCTAAACTGCCAACAAGGGGTTGATAAAAGGAAACCAATCTGTAAACCAGGAATTTCAAGATTTGAGTTACATTAACTTAATAATAATAATATATATATATATAATTGATTGTATCAACTAGAGTTTTGTTGAAATAATAATAAAAAAAATCTAAACTGGACACTCAAACCGTTCAGTCACGATGATCTGTTATACGATCATTAAATGTTATAGATTAGAAATCTAATCATTCAGCAACGTGTCCTGAAAACGTAACGAGCAGTGACAAACAACGAAACAGAAAACACACGTGTACTGTACACACACCGCTCAAAGAGTGCACCTGACACTGTAGCGTGGCAACAAGTACAAAAGGCTGCGGCAACGTTCATTATGTAACCCGATGCTGTCACATGTGAAGGCAAAGCAAGTTTTCACACAACCTCTGAACAACAAGGCAATTTAAAGTCCTCTACATAATTCACAAGTGTGAACACAAGACAACAACAAAAAAGGATTGAAGATCTCAAACAAGTTATAGGAAGTAATAGTAATGAGCATAATAAAGTAATAAGTATTCAAATAATGATATAAAAGACCATTAAAATGTTTTTTAAATTCAGCTGTTTTCTGGGGGCTGTAAGTAGACCTGTATGGGCTTTGGGTTGGTTTATTATAGAGCAAGAAATCAGAGTTTAGTCAAAACCTAGACCTGACAACTTCAATGAAAAACTACAAGCACAGACAGTATGTGTATGTAGCACTGCTGCACAAAACGTGTACTTAATCAGTCTGGAACATTCAAAATGAGTCCTCAAACAGGAACTTTTCTGATAAGACATACCAGAAATTTAAGGAGACAGGATTATTTTGTTTGTTTTTTTCCTGAATTTCTATTACATTTTCAGTCCTGGTCAGAGCTCTTCGTACTGGATTTCAAGTGCATAACTCAGAGTATTATCAGTAATTATATAAATAAAGGTTACAGAACAAAACTGTAACACTAAACAACAACTAAACTTTTCATACAAACCTTTCACCTTCTCTGTTTAAATGCAGAATTATCGTCATCAAGTAATCTTTTTGCAATGGCAGATATCAACTCTGTATTTTCAGTATATTGTCAGTCGGGACTCATTGCTGACCAGTTTAAAACAGTCCAAGTTTATTTTTCCTCTGTTATTTCAGTCTTTTGAGCTTTTGGATGTGAATTCTTGGTTGTTGTCCTCCTGGAAGACCTTCACCTTAAACCTAGTTGTCCAACATCAATTAGCCAATTTCTGTCTCAAATGCCTGATTTTCTGATTTCTTCATACCTTTTACACATTTACTGTAGTCAGTACTAAAGGCAGCAAAGCCAAAAGTGGGGTCTATCCATAGACCCATAGCTGGCTCGTGGCAGCAAATTGTTCACAGCAATTTTTGCTTATTGAACTTCCCAATATCATTATCAATTGTTGAATTGTTCAGAGCAAAAACTATTTCAGAGTATGAATGAGGTGCTGCATAAAAAGACTGGAATGTGATAAATTGGAACATTTGAACTGTGATGATTAAAGATTTCGACATTTTACTTTCAACCCCTTTGGAAAAACAGATACAGTTTGTCAAAACTGTAAAGCTGCCCGGGGAGAGTGTCTGCCATGGACCTGCATCTTTTGTTTTGCCCTGTCACATCTTTTTTTAGTTTCTATAGTTACTCTTAACCTGAGTCACATAGACTGAGAACTGTTTCTATGCAATGACAGCATGAGGCCCATATATAACTAACTTGTGCACTCTTACGGGTCTCTGACAGCTGCCCCACCGCAGCCAAACAATGCACTGCTGAATAATTGAGCAGTTCTGAAGGTGGAAAACGTCAGGTCTCGCCAAGACCTACTCAAACATAAAATATTTTTTTTTTAATGTGATACATAGTGCTTTAAGTACCAAAAAGTCGCTTAACACGAACGCCAGGTGGAGGTTTTATACAGTGACACAGAGCAGAAGTGGAGAGCTCCTATGATTAGCTGTGACCTGAAAATTCAACACAGAACAAATGGAAGAGATCAAAGACCTGGGGTAGATTTCAAATATAGTTTTTTTCACTTGGAGATAATTTTATTGTTGCTCATTCTCTGTCTGATGATAACGAGATGCAGCATTGAAATGTCTTCAAGTGTTTGTTATGATGTCAAATGTAGGACGACTAGAATATTCATAAAATCTAACATAATAAATAAAGAACAACAGTCTTTTTATGATTTCGACTTGAAGAACGCATTTGATTACATTTTCTTTGCACAGCAGGAAACTTTAACAATCTGCATCAAACAGTAGTGCAGACCCTCTGCAGCAGAAGTGTGTTTTTATTTTTCCCAGGATGCTCCCGAACGCTATTTACGTCCCGGGATGAACGCCACACCACACTTGAAAAAACCACGATCAGTGGATCTGTGAATCATACATGACTCGCTTTTTATTGTATCTCGGCAGAGAAGGGGAGTCAGAAATAGAATAGCAGAAAAAGAGTGTGGTTCAGACTCAATGCTGAAGAAACATTTCAATCTTTTATTTTCATTTGCAGCAGAGAGACTCTGAACAAAGAGAGAGGTGAAGAGATTTTGGGGCACAATTAGAACGTAAATTCTCAATTATGTGCTAAGTGTTAAATTGCAACTTAACTTAGGACAGATACAGTTAGAATCTAACAACTTCTCTCAATCAAAAATCAGGTGTATAGAGAAACCCATGAGCCATGTAGTTCAGCTGTTTGAGGGGGCACCCGGTGTACAGAGGCTTAGTCGCTGCATGTAGACCAAACCCACCCTCATGTCGAGCTACTGTAAAAAAAAAATAGCCACTATAACCCTAAAAAAGTAAATAAATACATGCGGTGGAAAATAAAAAAAAAATGGGAAGAGAAACTATTCTGATAGAGGAGAAATCCTACTGATAAAAATAGCATTAATGCCTGAAAAAGCCATTTTATCGTGTACCGACATATAACTTTAGAAGTTTAGAAACTTAATTTGGACTGAGCTTGTGCAAAATGTTATGAAATGGAGGAGCAGATGCTGAAGACTTGAGCAGGTTGCAGTTCTGACAGTTTTTTTTGGATGACAGATTTTGTGAAGTTTCATCCATCATGCAAGATCCTTTTATTTGACAGAATATGTTACTGGAGTCAATAATATTTTGAGTTTTTACTTGATAACTCACCTGAAATTTATCACAAAAAAAGTTCATTCAAATAAACTGATAGTTTTAATCACGATGACAATTCTTCTCATAAAGGCACTGGACAAAGAATAAAATATGACTCTGTTTTCCGGTGGCTGACAAATGAAGCCTGAGTTTCTATGTATAATTAATTACCAAGATTAATTATTAACCTGTTTACATCATACATCAGCATCACAGCCAGAGCCATCAGCAAAGGATGAGGTGACAGTAAACAGAGTAGCAGAGAAGTGGAACAGTTAGAATAGAAATGGTGTGTGCACATCCTGTAATATATGCACACTGAAAAAAGTGACTTTTTGGTGAAGTAAACTCTATTAGAGTAACTGTCATAATTTCTACCTTGTAGTTTTAAGATTCAGGAAGAACTAGAGCTTCTTAAGTAAAATTAAACATTTTATTCATGTAATACATGAATTATGGGGGAAGTAAGTTTTACTTAAGTTTCCTCATACAATTTAAATGTTTAATAGTTGTATGTACATAAACCTAGAAATACTACATAAACTTTATTCTGAAAGTGTATCGTTATAATCTACTAAATTACTTCATAAGAGTAAACACTACAGATATATAAAAATTACTTAAAATTTTGAGTAAAATGATGTTCCTGCCTATGAAAAACAAGTAGACTTTACTTAATTTGTTTAAATAAATATAACTTAAAACTTAGATGTAATTAGGTAAATGTTACTTGATATCTTCAAAACTGTTATGTTTTATGGTAAGTAAAATTTACTTGATACTGGCAAGTGAGTCTTACTTGATATTGCATTCAATTTTTAATATTTAAATAAATATTGCATTGCATTAAATATAACTTAAATCATTTGAGTGCAAATACTTACAAAGGGTTTTTTAAGTAAATCTTATGAGTTATTTTTTTTCAGTGCAGGGCAAGTGAGTCAATCAGGGAAAAATGTGGTAACATGCCTTCCAGACAAAATGCTAGACATACTATATTATTCAGATCCATTCATAGTATGTTTTTGTCATCAGATGATAATGACATAAAAAGATAAGAGTGGAATAACTTTCATTTAAATGTCTTCACGTACAATAACTGATGCATTGTAAAGACTGTCTCCACTATCAGGTGTGCAAAAGTAAGTTAAGCACTGACTGACAGGTGCAGCTCTCTGTCCAGATGTTTCCTTTTGTGTGAAGTGATCACATAAAGAGACATGCATGTCCAGCTCTCATTTCACTCAGTCTTTTCATCTGTTCAGATCGTAAGTGAAGCTAGAAGGCAAATGGAAGAGAACTGACTGTGACTGAGAAACAGCTCATGTGTAAAAAGAGAAAGCAAGAGAGTTATTCAGCAGGAAACGGGTGAACCCAATGCAGCGCTGTGGAAGGAAACAACTGGCGATCCTCAAAATAAACACAGGAAAGGTCACATATGGAAAACAACTGCAACTGATGACGGAAACATTTTGTGAAGATGGATGGGAAACAACACTCGGACATTAGAAGTACAAAGGTAAAACTGCAGGGTACAAATAGCTCATCAACAAGCAACAATGGAAAGGCTGCATTGAGATAAGAAAGGCAAGACAGTCAGATTAAATCAAAATGAACATTTACAAATGTGATGATGAAGACAGGAAGTGGCCATGAACCTCTGATATTTAATCTATACTGACTACATTACCACACTGACAGACCTGTCCACATCTAACTGTTTACACACGATGATTTCTTTTTTTTCCAAACATTACACAAGCTTTGGAACATGCAATTTTCAGCTAATTTAAAAAATGTAAAGCATGGTTTTTTCACTATATATAGATGCCTAAGTAATATGCTCCAAAGCACAAACAACCCCGCAGGAAGGTACTGTTTATGCCCCTCCTCTGCTAAGTGAGCCTAAATGTGTGAGAGTGGAGAGAGGAGACTGATCGCTGCTTCTTTGTAGCCTTTTCATTGTGTAGTGAATAACAGGCACAAAGACATAACAGAGAGAGGGTGGTGCCTCTGCAGCTTTACACCCCCTGGCACTTCTGGTGTGTCAGAGGGCATAACTTACTGTTAATAACTGAATGTCCTGCACAAGCCTCAACGGAAGTAAACAATGAAAATAACATTAAAAATGAATGCTTGCTGTGTGAAATGGAAAGAAATCCAGCAATCACAGTGAGCTGGTTTTATGTGAAAGCCTTTTTTTTTTTTTTGTGAAGACTGTGGCTAACCTGCAGTCAAACACATTCACCCCATAAAACCACTCAAACAAAAAAAAGTCATAGCAGACTGTTGGTCACTGCATTTTCTCAACTGCAGAGCAGTTTTTTTGGTTTTGTCTTATTTGTTTGTTGAAAATTACTCCTGTTGTTTGCTTCCTCCACTGCACATGCACATGCTCTCGCAGGGGAGTGCACTCTGTTGTAGTGAAAACAGAGGGGGAGATTTGTGGCTTTGAATTAGAGCTGCATATGTAGAAAACCTAGTTTGGGTCAAAGGTAAAAGTCTATCTTGCATGCTCACAGCTGGATTCTCATGAGGTTTTGTGAGATCACGACTACGAATGGTTCATACTTGCCCTGCTCCATGCTACCTGTTTGAAGTCAATGCCAAATGCTCAGGTGTTTTAAACCAATCGGCTTCATATACTGGCAGCTACAGATGGGTGTGATGACCACAATGAAGACTCCTAAAGAGGTTAAAGTAAGATGTTGTTCTTTGATGAGCCGGAGAGAAGGGGCCCAGTTTGACTGGAGGATGGACGAACAGTAACCGACCAATGTTGCTTATTAAAGGTTTAATAAGCAACAGAGAAACACACCACAGATGCTGCCGTCCATACAACTGCTGCTGCACAGTGAACGTCATCTAATTGCATCTGCTACTCTGGGAAGTGGTTCAACGACACTCACTGGCTATCTTAGTATCTCATATAAAACGAATCTTAATGTTAAAAAATTATCTCTACTTCTCTTTGACCTTTTTACTTAAAAAATGTGCTCATTTGAATGGAAACCCTCTTTATATCTGAGAAACAAACACATTCCATTTGTGTGTACAGGCTGCCGAAGCACTTGTGTGCACACACATTGACAACATTCTTTTAAATATTCAAGTCTGCGTTTTTTTATTTATTAATTGATTCAAGCTCTCTCTTCAATTACTGCTCCTCTCTTTAAAGACACTCACAAATGCACTCAAACACTTGCACACACATACAATTTGTAAGCCTGATATGAGTGAAACAAGTGCAGCGTAGAGACACTAGCCCCTTTCACACTGAGGAATAACCCGCGTTTAATCCGCGAATTTAGCGTGTCCGCTGTTGCGTTCACGCTGCCGCGTCAACTCAACTCGCCTTTCGACCCGCGTCGGACCCTAGTCTTTTTGCCGAGCCGAGTTTGATGTGAACACAATCGACGCGGGTCGGACGTGGGTGTGGCGTGACGTGAGAAGTTTAAAAGACAGAATGGACAGCTGATTCAGAACAACAGCGACAGGTGAGGACAAGTTTCACTCTGTTTTAGCCTACATCAAGTTCGAGACATTTTTGAAGATGGCCAACTGGGGAGACAAGGAGGTCCGCGAGCTCCTCAGCCTCCGAGCAGAGGACGTTATTATTTACCGCCACATTTCGGGGACTATAGTGCTCTTGTATTCTCCGCATATGTTCTTTGGCGGCATCCCACGTTGTAACCATCCACACCCCGTAAAATAACATCTCCATGAACTGCATATACAATTGCAAAAACGACATGGTGACCCATGTCAGGCGACACGGGTCACCAACACGCCAAGCGTTCACATTGCTCGACGCGGGTCGAAGGTGCAATTTGGACCCGCTAAGGTAGCGGGTCGCAGTGTGAAAGGGGCTAAACACTCTATCTTCTCCAGGTGTTTCAAACAACCGGGCGAGGGCCAACGTAGAGACGCACATACAAACACCCTCTGAGCAAAGCTGAGACGATGTACCGGTTATTCTTTACCCGCAGTGGAATAAAAGCTGCACGCCACTGTGGCTGTTTCTCCCTTTCAAATGCAAGCAGCAGCACAAGGAAGATCTGCTCTCTGCAGAGACAAACCTTGAATTGAAAAAAGAAAGGGCCGATCATATGAAACTGCGATTTTTATTTGCCGGATGCCTTTCATGTAAGGCCGTGTTTCATAAATATATGAAGAAAAGAGGTGGGAAGAGAATAGAGACATCAGCAGAATATCTGAGCGTCCTCCTCAGCTCTGGTGCGGAGCCGGAGATGCATAACGTTACAGTGTGCCTGAGCTCCGCTTCGGTCAGCAGGGGGTGTACTGCAAAGCAAGTTCATCAAAGCTGGGCTGTCTTTGTGTGAGCTGCCTTGACAACTATTCTTTTTCATGTTCTGTGAGCTCTCCTATTACAGGACGTGTTTGATGTTTCTCTTTATGGCTTTTTTCTTTTTACACAAAACAGACAGATTGCACGCAACCTGAGTCAGGAAGAAGTGGGTAGATTATGTTGGCAAAAGCAACCATGCTGCAGTGCCAATAAGGCAGGAAACATATCCAAACCCTATATTTACCACTGGATTGGACATTTAGAAACTTTAAGTCACAGTCAGCACAGGAACACTCCTTTCAGTCGAAGGCCACAACATTGGTGACTGTTGATTGGTGTTTTACATCTTCTAGTAGTTCTATTTCCATGTTTTTAAGGTAAGCTTTGCCTGGGGAAATTCAAATTTAAAGTGAATCATGAATAAAGTTCAACACCAGCATGTTTACAAGAAATCTATTCCAGTTATCTCTGTTGCTTGACCTACGTCAGCGACCTATCCACTACTGCTTGATATACTGGTTAAAGCAGACACTTGGGCCCCTCATAAACAGAAATCTGGAGCTGGACAACATATTAAAAGGAGATTAAAAAGCTCTATCTTGATATTGAGAAACTAGTGAAAGAGAGGACAGGTTAATGGTACCTAATAATGTTTTGGTAAAACATGACGGACGTTATGACCTTTCGCCCACTGTTCTTTTCCTGGAAAAGGCAATTAATTTGATAAACACATCAAACACAACCTGTTATTGCTTTACTCTTTGCGTTGTCATTTTTGCTCTGTGATTGCCTAAATCATGGTGCTGTGATAGAGAGGGATGATGGAATAGTTGCTTCTTAAACACAGAATGTCCTTCCTGTGACGAAATTGCCCTCATGTCCCCCTACTGCTTCTCTAATCAGTATGTGGCTGCAGGGAAGCATTTACATGACATAATGTCTAACCTAAAATATATATTTTTCAACTTCTAACCTAAGCTATACCAATTTATTAACTGTGAAGTCAAAAGGCATAAAAGAACTGTGGATTAATGTCAGTGGCCTACTTCCTTAGAAGCATTTTTGGCCATCTTAAACAGCCCAAACAATCCTTTTGTTAGCGTTTCATAATATAAATGTCTTCATGTCACAATACCTCAAGGCAAACTCTTACCACCTCTTAACTTTTTTTCCTCAAGCTGCTTTGTTTTGCTCTGAGGACCAATGTTTTAAACGTACTGAAATGAGATGGCACTCGGAAAGCTAAAGGATCACTTCGGCCTGACTGCCTCAAAATGAACCTTTTACCATTCCGGCACAAAGATCCCACTGGATTTTGGAAGAATTGGGGCTGTCGTCTTCAAAGAAGTTGACAAAGGGTGAGTCCAACACAGTATAGCATGGTAATCTAGTCAGGTTATAAGAGAGATTCAAGTTTGGACTTTATCTGAGCTCCAAAATGCTTCAGGAATGCTTGATGCTTCACGACAGCTGAGATGGGAAAACACGAGAAAACCAACTCCCTCCATGTTTGTCCAAAATCTGCTAAATTAAACTTTTGTCCTAAAAATGTTCTTTGGCTGTCTCAGTGAGGTTTATTAGTTCTGATTTGTATCAACTCTCTTTCCAAAAATTATCTGAAGACTTCAGAGGAAATTTGGATGCTGTTTCTACCCAGAAGTTGTCACTTACAGAAGCATTTCAGCTGGTGGAAGACACTCGGTGGACAAGAAAAATCATGGCCTCTGTCAGAAAGCAGGTCGAGCTGATGTTTCTCCGAAAGAAGATTCTCTGTGAACCAGCTGTCTAAATGACAACATTTAACAGCAGTTTCTTTTAACTGTTGTGATGTCGTTCGTAGCCTGACTCTCACTGCATGAGAGTTGCTGAGTAGTGTGTGTGTTACAGACTGACACGATGTGGGTGCCTGTTTGGCTGAATGCGAAGGCTGAATAGAGCTGTCGTCAATAGCGGTTCTGATTAAACCACTCACATTAACCTTCAACCTGGAAGGAGCTGCACTCAGACTCACATTTTCTGCAACCATGATTTGTTCTTGTTCTCTGCTCCATAATTACACTTTAAAATGTCTCATATTTCAGGGAAATAATTATCACATTTAAAAACTGATGGAAAATATTGTACGTCTAAACGCTGCCATACACCAAAATGATATTTAACGTCTGTTATTGACACCTCAACGTACTCTAAATGAATGCAGTGCACTTACTGTATATTGTAAAGAAAATGAATTCCAGTTATCAATACTGTAAAAAAAAAAAAAAAAAACTGTCACTGGTCAGTGTTGACCAATCCATACTTTGGAATAACCAAGCAGCTGTGTTCAGTTTTGTGAAGAAATCCTTTGTATCAATCGAAAAGAAACCCCAATGCTTGTATTCATTAATTCATCTGAATCGAGAATCTGTAATCAGTAATCTAACAGAATGCCGTGCCTGTAATCAATACTGTAAAGAACCGCAGAGTCTGGAATCAGTCTAAAGGAATCCAATGCTTGTAATCAGCAATCTAAAGGAATGGCGTCTCTTTAATCAATACTGTAACAACACAGTCTCACAGATGCTTGTCAAAACTGTCACAAACATGAATCTACTGAGTTTCAAGGACACAAATCCTCCCTTTTTTATTGCTTGTGAACACAAAATAAACGTCCCAGAGGAATATAGTCTCCTTTTTGTGCAACTGTTACATAAGGAATGATTGCAACATTTTAAGAGGTGAAAAAATCTGTATTTGGAGGCCAGAGGGTGACAGTGGAGCTGCAAACACCTGACCGTCAAGGAGGAGATCCGATTTACTCTCCTGTGTGTCCCAATACTTTATACACTAACATTTTTGTTTTTAATCGCTTTTTGCTTCTGCGGTAAGTCGCTGTTTGGTTCGTTTTAAGCATTAAACACAACTTTGTTAGCGTTAGGAGTACGCCATAGCTTGCATTATGAAATATACTTTCATAATGTATTGCATTAAAAGAAATCATGCCACATCTGCAAAAGATACAAACACTCAAATACTTTACATTTACAGCAGCCCTGGAAGTCCTGACAATGTGTGTCCAACTGCAAGAATACAAAGACTGTAAAGACACCTGGTGTCTGTAATTATTAATCTAAAGAAAGGCAATCTTTGTAATCAACACCACTAAAGTCGTCAGGTGCCTGAAACCAGTTCTGCAAACAGCTCCAGTGCCTGTAATCAGTTTAAAAGACTCATCTTTTTGTAATGAAACAATCATTGGAATCAATGTATGCTGTCAATATTCTAAATTGATACAGTTTTCATAATCAAAACTATGGGATCCAGTGGCTGTGATCAGCGCTGTAAAAACAACAGTATATAATCTCATTAAGGTATGCAGTGTCTATAAACAACAACACCAATCTACACAAGTCAAGAATCTGTGATCAGTTATCTAAAAACCAAAATCAAGTCTCTGTAATAAACTGCGATAAGATATCCAGTGTCTTTAATCTTTCATCTATAATCATTTCGTGTCTATAATGTATCTTGGTAAAGACACACAGAGTCTGTGATCAATATTATAACACACCTTGTGTCTATAACCAGTAATGGAAAGAAATCCAGCTTCTGAATTCAGTGATATAAACAAAATAGTCTTTAATCAGTGGTCTAAAGGTATTCAGTGTGTGTAATAAATAGCAAAATCTGTTTGAACTTTATTTTGTTTGTTAATAAATCAGCCTTTACTTTTTGAAGTCCGCATCCGTGTCCTCCATCCTCACCCAACCTGACAAAAGCAGGGAGTCTTTAAAAACAACACAGAAATGATCTTTTCTCGCTCATCAGTCGCGGTAATTTCTTTCATTGCCGTTCATTTGGTTTATGAAAGTAAACAAAAAAAAAACAGTAGAATGCCGTTTATTGTTTGTGTCAGTTTGTGTGTGTTTGTTCACAGAGCTGCTCCTGTCGCTCTCACTCGGTCCATTGACGAGGAACATAATTCAAGCTTTTCATTGTGTGTCTGCAGCCCCAGAACAAACTGCAGTAATTAGATTTCTGCCTTTGAGTCAGGACAGAAAAACAATCCTCAGGCCCTTCTGTTTTCATTTCAGCCCCCTACTGCTCTTCCATTTGATTTTGTCCATTCAGTTTCTTTTTGTAATATCTATCTATCTATCTATCTATCTATCTATCTATCTATCTATCTATCTATCTATCTATCTATCTATCTATCTATCTATCTATCTATCTATCTATCTATCTATCTATCTATCTATCTATCTATCTATCTATCTAGAGGCTTTCCCTGTCCTTTTTCACTATGGTTACAGATGTTTTTGTGGTCAATGACAAGGTTAATGAAAAAGCCTCAGTGTCCATTTCCCTGTGTTCTGCAGAGAAAGAACACTGCACTTGAACACTGAACACTTCTCCCACATTTGTTTCCTGAAATCAAATCAACCTTCTTTCGAGGGTAACGTTTATGCTAAAAATTGTGTAGAAAATCTCTTTGTCTGTCTGTATTTAGCCTGTTTGAACAGAGAGACCTTCCTCTGGATTGGACCAGCATCTGCTACAGATCTTTCAAACCCCATCCTCTTCTAATGGCCACCACTCCCAACACTGAGCCTGCATTTTTCTTTGTACAGAGTTTGGTGAAGACATTTGAATTTGTATATGTTAGTAGCAACAAGTCCTCCGACTGAAACGGTCACATAGGTTGTTTGTTCATAGCCCTCAATATGGCTTATAAAGTCATCTTGTAATGAACTGCCCCTACGAGTCCAGAGTCCAGACTAAACATGGAGAAGCAGCATTTAGCTGTTATGCTGCAAACAAGTGGAACAAACTGCCAGTGGAGATTAAACTTTCACCAAATGTAGACATTTTTAAATCCAGGTTAAAAACATTTCTTTTCTCATGTGTCTATGCATGAAA
Source organism: Odontesthes bonariensis (assembly GCF_027942865.1). Lineage (NCBI taxonomy): Eukaryota > Metazoa > Chordata > Actinopteri > Atheriniformes > Atherinopsidae > Odontesthes > Odontesthes bonariensis. The sequence continues at coordinate 19,734,266 of NC_134523.1, forward strand.
TCTGCACGGTAACTTATCTAGTCTGTTGCTTGTTTTTAATCATTTTACTTTCATTTTGACAATTTTATTTCTTTCTTTTTCTTTTTATATTCGTTTATGCATTTTTAATGCTGCTTACACTCACTGCTGCAATGCTTTTATTTTATGTAAAGCACTTTGAATTGTTTTGTACATGAAATGTGCTATACAAATAAATTTGACTTCGACTTTGACTTTACGAGCAACAGAATTAAAACACGACTCATATGAGTGTTTCTACATCAGAGCTGACGTCATTCTGAAGTCTCTCATTTAAGAAGCCAGAAAGTTCTCATAAGGAGCCGGGAAGGGGTTGGGTGGAGGATGTAAACACTGCGTTTTTAACCATGGATCTTTGTGGGATGTGAGATCAACACAGCGACACTTTACTGAAACACTTTTGTGTTAGAAAATGATTACGATTCAGTCTGAAATACATTCTTTTTACAACCTGATCGTCACCCTCATGGATGCTTGTTGCCTCGGTTACATGTAAACACTACTGGTTGAAATGAAACATCCATTGTTGGTCGGCTTTTGGAAAATAGCATCTCTTGGTTTGGGTTAGAAATTCAAACGACTCGGGAAGGGTTTGAAAACAATCATGGAGTAGTTATGCTGAGGGTTATTTGATGATGTTTGGTTTTTTGGGGGCTCCACTATTCTCTAAAGGAGTTAATCTGACGCTTGAAATTTAGATTTGTGCTGTACTGAAGAGTCACAGAGGAGAGGAGTCACACAGCATGTTGTGTTTCCCCAGACCAGAGGCACAACATAGCAAAGATTTGAAATCAATGTATCAAACAGCAACACAAAAACAACCCATTTTCATGATAGATGAGTGGAGACGAGGGATGGGGGGGGGGGGGTCTGTCTGGATCAGATCTGTCTGTAATGAAACACCAGTCCTGTGCTGACCTACTGCAACTTCAGGGAGAGATTTGCTAATCGCCCTCTCAGATATTGATCAGACTGCCTGAGACCAAACGCTGAAATAGCACTCGTAAATTTCACTTTGTTTTTTGTGGTGTGTCCCTTTTAGATGAGGCTGAGGGAAGCCCAACACGATCGATCAGTTACCTGAGTGTCCCGGTAGGGTTAAAGGGATAGTGTGCTGATTGCAGCCGTCGTGTAATTGAACCCAGTCGTCAGAATCAACCTCCAGGAAGGACAAAGAACACTCTGAGTCCCCTGGCAATTATCTCTGATCTTTAATGGGAAACTGTGACAATGTTCAGACAATTCAAAGTAACAGGAAGGAAGAATATAAACAGATGTTCTGCATCTGTTCGAAGACTTAATATACCACATGTCCAAATTATGTGGACGCTGCAACATTTGTGCAGAAATACAGACTAAGACGTGCCTGTGTTAATGGGTCGCTCTAATAGACTCCACTTTTAGTCATTACATAACATGTAGAACCCGCACAAGGTTTCTGGACTTTCATCGTGGACAATTTTGTAAAGCCTAAATTGTGCTTGAAGGCCTTCCTTCATGATTTCTTTTGAAAACTCTCTGCATGGCACCGTGTGTAGATGGTGAAAGATAGGGAAAGACTGCGGTTATGCTCTGTGGTTATGCACTGTGGGTATGAGCAGGAAACACACACTTAAGGTTTGGAAATGATTGGTACAGTTATAAATGTGAACTGAAGCCATATGATTGTGACCAGATGCAAATCAACACTGTTACTGTTAGTTTCAAGGCTTCTGCTGGTACTCAGTGGTGAAATCATTATCCGGGAAACCATTTTAAAAAATCCTACTTTAGTAAAAGTATAAAGAGGGAAGAAACTGGAGCCAAAAAACACTCTTTGTGGGTAAAATGCGATATAAGACATTATCACTGATACATCATTGTGTAAGAAGTAGCTAAATCCTCTGGTTACTTCTGGCAGGGCCCTTCAATCGGTAACCAAATACATCTGATGGATTGTACAAAGATTAAAGGCAGGGGAAGGCAGCAATTCTCTCCAGCTCAGGCCCTGTTTTGGTGTTTAAATCTATTGTCCATAAATATGTGCATTGTTTGTAGAACTTATCTCTCCCAGTCGCACTGTTCTTACATTATGGTTTCACACGTTTTACCCTGCTGAATCAAATCAAATTAATCAAATAAATTCTGATGAGTTCAAATAGAGACTTTTTATTGTGATCACTCCAATGAAATTCCATTAGGTTATAATATATCATTTCATACACATCTAAATTTATTGTACTGAAAAAAGAAAAATTTGGGGCACCAAATGTACAGATTAGATCACTATTTTAAGACATAGTTTATATAAAGCTACAAAGCTACTTTTTTTTAAAGATAGGTAGTTGCTGGACTTATATTTCATAAAAAAAAAAAAAAACTGATCAAGCCAATTTGCTCTACCAATAGCAGATTTCTGGCTTGACATCACAACTCTCCATAGTCCTCTGGCCACATAGATTAGGCTCTTTGCCCTGTTTTGTCTTTTTGTAAATATCAGTGCAACTGTCCACTTAAGCAGGAAAGTATAGAAAATAAAAAGTAAACTCTGAAAAGAGAGGGTTGTCTCACAGGCTGATGGCCAAAGATGGATAAAGGTGCAGTGATGATGACAGCTGGGATGAAATGGAGAGAAGACAGATGAGAGAGATGTACTGGTTTTACAGCCTGCTGTAAATCTCCCTGATACTTTGCCCTTTAACGGCAGGTAAAATTTACAGGAGATAAATGAGGGTTCAGAAGTGAAACAGAAAAAGGAACCGGAAGAGAGTGATGCATTTGAGCGTGTCATTTTAATGTATATGCTTCCATCTTCACATGTCTGAAGAACCTGATCAATCATGCACACAGACTGAGTTTTAGACACAAATGCTGGCCTGTTCCTTTACTGTTTTTCAGAATAACGTTAATTTTGCTGCTCTATTTCAAACTAATTTTTCAACCCATTGGTGAATGAAATTTTTTAAAGCTATACTTAATTAAAAAAATAAAATAAAATCACAGGACTCGAGCCATTTGAAAATAATACAATAACAACAGTCTATGGACAGAAACAAGTTGTTTGCCACCTTTTTCTATCATCTGTGGGGGAGCAGTGGTTGTTGAATCCAACACATACAAAATGCCTCCAAGCTGCCACTGCTGGATTCCATCGGATGGAGGCTTACAATATGTCATTTATGATTTCATTTTGTTCCATGCTCTGTAAAACCCCATATTACAGCATAAGGTTTCTGTATAGCTATGTACAATTGATTGACTCCACAAGTCACATAAATTGCATCCAGAAAAATAACATATTTCGATTGTAGTTAATTACCAGCTTCCTCATCTCTCGCTCACATAACTGAAGCATTTAGTATTCACGGCATGCTGCTCTGTGAAACAATGATGCCCATACAGTCTAAATGGACAAGGGTAATGTTTTCAGCAGGGGACGGCTGCTTATGTCACCTGTTGTGATCTGTCTGGTGGAATTACATTCTTATTATATTCAGTTTGTATAAAGGCACAGTGGGAAACCACCACCAACTTCATCTGAAACTAAGCCTTTCCATTTGTTTCTGTTTGTTAACATATGTCTCTACCTTTGTTTTCTTTAGTAAATTAAATTAAATGAATTCCCAAGGACAAAGGGTTTTTTTTGTTTTTTTTTTACCTTGATGGACTCTGTTTACTTGGGATTGAATCTTGCCAACTCACATTACTCTTCCTTTAGGTTAAATGTTCTTAATTAAGTCTAAATGTCATTTTCTCTCACTGCCACATAACTCCCCTTCCTCTGTTTTCACTTCTTCATCATATCCTCATGATAGTTCTGACTCCGCCTCTTCCTTCCTTTTTCTCTTTTTTTATTTACATCCTTCACATCTTTTGTCCGTCTTTCTCTTTTCTTTTCCCCATCGTTTACTCTTTTCCACTCTCCGTGTGTCCTTAATTGGCATTCAGCTTGCGTTTGACGTAAATTGAATGTCTCTGTCCATTACACTGAGTGTCAAGCAGCAACTTGACAAGGCGACAAGCCAATTACTGCTTGCAGATGACACAGGACACGTGCGTCTGCCTCTCCCACAGTCTGTCACTTTATTTACACTTAGAAATTTTTGCCAAATGACCCTTGTTTATTTTCAATTGTAAGTTTATCAAAGTAGAAATTAAAAAATCAAAGAAAAACGAAAGGAATGACAAAGATGTGAGGAAGACGAGGCGGTAGAAGGAGGGAGGAAAAGAGGGAAGTGATGCGACAACTGTGGGATGTGCAGAAGGAGGCTCTGAATGTAGCAGCAACTCTAAGCATCACAAAGTTAGCGAACACAAAGTCCGAATAAAGACATAAGCTTTCTTTTTGATCGACCACTTTATTAACAGTTTACACAAAAAAAAGTGTTCTCTGAAATCATCTATGGAGCTGAAGATGTGATATTGATCTTCTGGGTTTTTCTAGGAAATAATTTATCACAATGTAAATACATCACAGTGATTTCATTAAAGAGCTCCTTCACATCAAGCCTCCTTTTTTAAAAATAATTGAGGTTATTGGACTGAAACAGCTCTGCAGATGCCGTTAATAATGATGAGCTGTTGTGCCATTCATAAATCAGATAGTTTGTAGCAGAGCCAGTGTATGAAGATGTCAACCTCCCAAGATAACTGATCATGAATAACAGAACGCACCCCAAGGGGGAATTTTCAAGATGGAAAATTATTCACCAGATGCTTGTCATTATTACAAATGACACAAACTTTACCAAACCATTTCAAATAATGTAATGTGTGACAGCAGTGTCAAGGTGGTGAATAATATTTACAAGTGAAAAACAAAATTAAATAGAAGGTCCAAGAACTGAGCCCTCTGGAAGCATCCAATGTAAAAGGTGTAAAAATGGTAATAGATAATAACGTAACGATATTGTTTCTATCCACCACCCACTATGGAAAACTTTGGCAAACTTTGTGAAAAGAAAAGATGAGCTATAATTTCCACAGGCTGGTAGATGCTCTGAAAGCAGTTAGAATAGGCTCCAGGCCCCCCCGCCTGAATTTAATTAAGTGGGTATGAAAAATTCATGGATGGTTATAATGTAAATGTAAGTTAAAGTTGTTTTATTAGTTGGCCCAATGAATCTGTGCATTTTCAAAGCTACAATTTATGCCTGCATCTGCCTGTGAGCCATTATGATAAGAGGCGGCAACAATTTGCTGATTCCACTCCAAGAGATACTTGTTGTGCTCTGCAGTTGGCTGGAAAACCAACGCGAGCTCCCAAGAATTATGTAGTCATTTCACATTTCAGCAATAAGCATGTACTTTTTCACAATTATCCATCTTTGATAACTCACAATTATGCGTCATACAAACCATCTTCACCTAAAGAAGCCGAGTATCTCTGCAATCATGTAACACTGTTCATGAGAAACACGTCAGTTATACAAGTACTGTATATGCAGTATCCAAACCTGGTATTAAATTCTAAATACTTAAAAACCAAAGGAGAAAAAAACACTAAAGCGTGGAACAGTAACAGTCAAAGTCAAACTAAGCAAGGAGAAGAATGTTTTTTAAATAAAGGTTACTCAGTTGAAAGCAGGATGCTTTACATCCCCCCACCACTCCTCCTTGCCCCAAATAAACGCTGGTTTGTTGCTTGAAAATCACTCATGCATCATAAAATGACTACATAAGGATAGAAGACAGCATAGATCATTTTGGTTTTCCTTAAAAAATAATATATTCTCCTGGTGGGGAAAAAAACATGTTCACGTATCAGCACAGAGACCAGAAAAGATAAGATGGAAAATTCAGAATATTGCATATGGATAAAAATCCAATATTGTGCATCCCAAAATGCAATGTTTCATGAAGAACATAGCAATATGTGTTGGGTTTATTACTACTAATAAACAACATCATTTTAATGTACAGATCTGTAATAATCTGTGACGTATGAAGTAGTGTTTGAGACAAAGAGCCAGGCATTTTAAGGTAAAAGGTTCCGTGGTGTCAAAAAAACATGATGTTTCTGTTTGTTTTCCGAGGACGGAAAATAATTCTTTTTCATAAATGGGATTCTGCAAATGGGATTTGTTGACAACAAGACAAATAGAAAACAGAGTTTTTCTGTCTTTCTCTTAGTTTTCAGCAAAACAAACTGACAGACATGTCAGAGGAATAGACTGTTGAAAGTGAAAAACTGGAAAAATAAACTAAAGTGACACAGATGGGATGATGAAGCATGGGGCAGTCAAAGAGAAGAAAAATAACGGCAAAGACTGAAGGTGGATGAAATGAAGGTAAAGCAATAAGAAAAAAAAGGATTTCTCAGAAGGATTACAGACCCAGCCGTGAACATGGAGAGAATATATCTGACAGAAAGATGAGCATGAATGTATCACAGAGGAAGAGCAGTCGAGTAGAGGAATTGAAGTGCTGGAGAGCAAAGACAAAGGAAGGATGAGGTAAAGAAGAGGAAGAATAAGAGCAGCGGAGGCTTTGAATACTGATCAGACTAAAGATTCAACATTTTTATTTATATCATCAGCATGGCTGACCTTGACACCACCACTTGCCCTTTAATCGCCAAGTTTATGTCGACTGACCTTCACTCGTCCTCTTAACTCGAGTCATTTCCACGTCAGTTAAGAGGGACGAAAGTGATAAAACGTTTCCAAATGACGCAGCTTATATTTACTGAGAAATTATTTGTAAGATAATGACCACGTCGATGATCAGCCTGGAAGCCTGTTGTGCGAATGTCTGCTACTGGCTGACAAACTGTGAGCTCCAGCAGCTTATTGGCGCCTGTCAGAGGACATCACAACATAATGTGGCACTGCAGTGTTTCAGGTGCCAGTCACAACTCATAACAGATGCACAAGTGGCCCTTTGTTGTCACTTTAGAATGTGATCTGATGGACTGAAAAATTAAGAACCCTTGACAGCTGGAGTAGCAACCCATTATACAAGTAAATCGAGATTTTCTAGTTTGTACAAGTCTTCGATGACTTTGAGATATTCACAAGTTTCCCTGTGGCTTCTGGAATTTGTTAAAGTTCATCAATTGAATCATTTTTTGACAAATGGTTTAATCAAATGTCAGGTTTTCATACCAAAATGCAACATTTTCATACATTTATCCTATACAGCCATGCCCCCCACCTTTTGACCTTGAGTTTTCATCCATTAACTCAGGAGTATGTACTTCTACACATATGATGATGTCTGTTCGGAGGTTGAAAGGAGACGCTGGAATTTTTTAATTTTGACTACCTCCTGTTTGGGTTTCTTCTAAACTCGCTGGTCCTTTTCAGGATTTTACTTTCCGTTTGGTCAGGTTCAACATAGTCGTTTGCGCAAATGACTTTGGAGTCAGGTGCGAACTTTAGTTACAAATCAACAAACGGGCTTATTAAAAGGAAGGCTGGAAAGTTTGATTCTAACAACTCGGGTCTGTCAGATGTTTCTGCTGTTTTTTCCCCTGCTTTTTAAAAATGTTTAAATTGTTTGGGTCAGGACAGATAGTAGCTGGTTTGGTTTGGGAAAAAAAACACATTGCTAAATGTTGAATGACAGTTAAATAAGGCATGTAGAAATAATGTGTGGGTGTGATTAAAAAAGGTAAAATACCTACAGAATGTACCAAGCAAATACATTTTAGTGACTGGAAATTTGGGCTGGGGATTGGTCACTGAGGTAACAAATGAAATCAAGGAGAAGTGCCATTAAAAATATGGTCAATGTTGTTAAATGGGGAAGTTTTAGGGCCAAAACCTAGCCCACCAATGACTGGAAGTGAAAAAAAGGAAGCGTGACAATACCAGTCGTGGTTCGCTCTCGTGCTTTCTGTTGGCCTCCCCTGGATTGGTCTAAATCTGCCAAAAGATGGTGACAATAATGAGCCTTTAACTTTAATCCCCCCCCTGACCTATACATTACCACAATTTTACGTAATGTAACCCCCAGCCTCTTACTTTGACTTTATATTAATTCAGAATGAGTCAGTGTTACACATAAAACTCGGTCTCAGAGATTTCAAATGTCAATTTTATGGTGACTTAAGTGAAGCTCATCAGATAAAACATGAATGGATTTATGCTTTCAAGCAGTTGACATCCAGCCCAAAATATCGATGAGCACTGAAGGTTATTGAAAAATACATTTCACTGACAGTAACCTCAGCCCCTGTTTGACAAAATAAGAAATATTCCACCAAGGAGACGCTGTCTGATAAATGTGCTAATGGTGTAATTTTTATAGAATAAATTTAATCGTCCTTCAACAACAAAGCTGACATTGCTCAGCTGTTTTTTTCTCCACTCCAGAGTCCTGACACCACTCTGCAGCCTTTCATATGTTCAATAATATCTCTTTTTCATCGTTCTTTTATATTTGATAGAGGGTGAAAAGGCAGTGCGGATTGTGAATAAGGAGCTCCATTTTCAATCTTCTCCAGCTGAATCTAAAGTGCTTTTTAGCCTTTTGAAAAGCAGGCAAAGGGAAAAATACAAAAAGAATAAATACAAAGAGAAGGAAAATGTGCATGATGCTGGCAGATCAGATTTGGGAAGGCTTATTGACAGGAAATTAAAGGCGTCTAAATCATTTTATTTGCACAGTAAGATATGACAAAGTGACATATGAGGCAAAAATAATCATTGAACATTTCTGCTTTTCTCCGTTTCATATCAACACGAATGAGACTTTGTAAAAGTGGTGTGTGAGGGTAGTAATAGCCTCTGAGCTCAACGTATCAATGAGCATTCTATTTATTGACAGGGTGTGTGAGACTTGTCTTAAAGGTTGGAAAAGGCTACAAGATTAGCTACTCATTTTGATATAATAGGATCTGTTTCAATGACAGCATTTTTAAAGTCCAGTACTTTTTGAGTACTATTCAAGAGGTAATGGACCATTCCAAACATTTAGCGACTTCATTTAAAGTAATTTAGGACACATTCAGTGGCGCTTAAAAGCTTTTTGAGGCCTCTAATGGACACTAACTTGAAGCTCACAAGAGACATTCAATATACTTGAAACTCTGTCATAAAGCAAGATTTCTGGTTTCACCAGAAAATGTAAAATGTAAGTCCACAAGTCCAATACATGCATTCAAGAACCAAGCTTTAAAATTGAGAGACGACATTGTTTTGGTACTTTTGTGTACTGCCTTGTCGCGAGACAGGCAAGGCGACAAATGACTATTAAAGGAAGGAAAAAAGTGAAAGGACTATGGAAAAGACTGAGCATGACAGGGTTTGAACCTGCTATCTCTAAAACTATCATCACGGAGAACTGAGGACAGAAAATGTAACTATCGTACATTTTTTTTTGCAATTATTGTGAATCTGCTACATGACTAATGCACATATTTTACAACCTGTGATGAGACTGCGTTGATAAAGCATTTGAACCTTCCTAGCAGATATATGAGGGCATCTGAGACATTAAAAATTACCGCTTGAAGAAATTGAATAATTTCTAAGGTCTGTATAAACCCCCGACACACACCCAAGGTTGAAGTTTTTAAAGACCCAGACACCTGCTGGAACTTCTCCTCAGAGGTGACCTTAGGCCAGGAGAATTAGTTTTCAACTATCTCTAAAGTTGGAGATTCAGTCCTTAGATTTCCCACAATGTGCTCATAGGTGCGAATGTTTATGTGATAGAGAAATGTGTTCAATATCCAGAATAAGAAGCTTTGTATGAATGTGACCGCCATCTATTTACCAGCCAGCAGTTCTTTCCACAGTGTAGCGCATAGTTCTGCATTGTGACGGAAACATATGAAAGTAAAGTAACAAAGAGCATTGTGGAGCAGAGAAATATCTTCTGCAACCCTCTGAAAAATGTCCTTTCTATCCACAAGTTTCCTTTTTTCTCAGAATTTTCCTTGTGTTCCTAGAACAACCTAGTGCCTTCGAAGTTTAAAAATCTACGGGTCCTCACAAAGATAGAAGTACAGATAGTTAGCTTTGCTAACAAGACGTGTGCTTTTTTTTTTTTACTGTCCTTTTGCATCTTTCAATATTCTGCATTTCAGCACTCAGTAACCCAGTTTCTAACACGCACAGATTCTGCTGATGCTGCATACATCAGTAACACTTCGTATCAAACATGTGCCTCCAACGTGTCAGATTCCTCTCCCTGTGTGAGCGTCTTCGCCAGCTAATATGCATGTGGTAGCAAGTTTGCATGGTTGGCTGTGCGTGTGTTTATGAGTAATTGATAGCTCCAAAGTTCACGTCCATATGCACACACACACACACACACACACACACAGATAGACCCATGTTTCCATCATTTCAGCCTTCCAAAAGGGAAGTCAAGTCACCACAATGTGGGTGTTGATAGGGCCATGTCCCCAAAACATGAGCAATACCAGCAAACACACACTCAAGTACGCTGCTTTCTTCAATGGTCTTAGTGGCTGCTGGTCCACAGTGAATTCAGACACATGGAGACCTGCTGCATTCTAACCACAATATAGCTTCCAGACTTTCATGCTCTGGTGTTGATCCTCTAATTCAAACTGAGAGACGAAACTTAATTAATCACACCGCCAATCAGAAATATATTTGGTGAGGACAAAAGACGCTGACAAATCCTTAGAAGTGAGCAGGCGTGTCACTGAGTGCATTTAGATTTATTTTATGTGTCTTGCACCCCAGAAAAAAATTAATTGGTTGCAATGGAGCCCCTCAGACAGGAGGAAATATTGCATATGCTATATGGTATTATTTTTCAGCATATATTTAACATGTCATTTTTATTATTGTATGTTGTATTGTAGACTTTTATTTCTCGCCCTTGCAGTTTAACTGAAAAACATTTTGTTTTATATATATAGATATATGTATGTGTGTGTGAAAAAAGAAAAAAAGTGTGGTTGTTAAATGAGGTAAATACAATCTCAGATGAACAGCAACACATGACAGATACCATGTCATTTATTTAACAAAAAACCAAGTCGAAATGCAGAAGCAGTGTGTGGAAAAGATAAGTGATATTTTTCAGATTCAGCTTTCTGCACTTTCTTTTTCACGGCGTACTTTGCTGCCTGCCGCTGCAGAGAAGCTGCACAGACAGGCTGAGCATAAATATCCATAACTCGACCTGAAATGCTGAAAATTGCTGTTTTTTTTCTTTCAGTTAATGGGTTTTATTGCTGATATGAAGGTTTCCTGAGTGAAATAACATAGATAGCCATTTTAAAGGTCTTAAAAACTAATTTCCTCAACAAACCATTTACCATCACGGAATTAAAAATTTTTTTGGAGGAAGAAGAAACCAAACATGGGTATAAAATTCTTCAAGCAAACACATACACGATATATAATGCCCGTTAATTTGTCTGTAGAGGTGAGTGGGAATATAAGCATTTAAATAAGACTTTGTGCGTCACCGACAAGCGAATATGAAAAACAAATATCATAAATTGAAATCAACATTTTAGAAGCGACATAATTTGAGGATTAAGCTTATTGTTTACCTGTTTGAATACGCAAAACCAAATGATGTCATCAGATTTCCAACTCACACTTGTGCTTATTCTTCTTTACACTTCTGCTGTACCTGCTTTTTTTTAATCTCAAAATTGATTGAAAGATTAGAATCTACTCTTCCTGCAAGTTTCTTCTGTTTGGGTTTTCAAAGAGAGACTTAAAAAGTAAGACAGTATGTGGTTTGTTATCAGCACCAACAACAGACTCCTTCACAGTGCTGACCAATGCCGCATATTTTCTCTTTCACTCTATTTAAATGCAAAGTAGGAGTTCGGGAAAACAATAGAATAAACAAATGAACGAAAAAGTCAAAAGTCAGCATCACCATCATCATTTTTTTTATCTGTTTAAAATTAGAGATGCAAAGTAAAACAGCGATATAGGAGCAGAAATTGAACCTATGAAACGTGACAACATGGAAAACGTGCACGTGGGACATTTCCATTTTCTGGTTTGAAGCAAATAAACAAGGCAGCCTAAGTTTGTCAGGAGGTGAAGAGGTTACACATTGCTATGATTTATGGTAAATAAATGGTCTGCACTCATTTTTTTTAAAGGTTTTTTCGGGCACATGTGGCCTTTATTCACCAGTGGGTAGACAGGAAGGAGGGCAGAGAGAGTGGGGGAAACATGCAGCAAAGGGCTCCAGAACCGGAATCAAACTACAGCCTCTGTACATGGGACGTCTGCTCAACTACTTGTATATTGCACTTTTTATCTATAGTTTTAGCTTCTTCTTTACAATGCGTTTCTTTCATCGGGTGCTTCTCATAAAATACTGTATTTGCACTCTACAGCTGTCCTGGAGATGTTCCTGAGTGGTGGCATGTGAGAACGCCAATGTCCGCAACTTTTGCTCTGGATTTCTTGCGGAGATTTGTCATCCAGCTGCCAAATCAAACCTCTGGAATACGAATGGGTAAAATGAAATAAAAACATGTCAGCAAATATTTTAGAGCATTTGCAGCCACTGTGTGAGTGAGCATTGGTGTGTGCTGCAGAGAGTTTGTCCTTTGTCCGTATGCTGCTTTTTGCTCTCTCTCTGCTGTACAGATACATGCTCTATTGGTATTCACACAATTAGCGGACTCATCTGCCATTCTCAATGTGGCATACAGAAAACAGCGGTTTTCACACTGTAGTTTCTGCATCCCATATTGTCTCCTGTGCCTGCAGACAGCTGTTCCCCCACACCCCCTCCTTAACCAGGAGAGCTCATCAGCAGCTGAATTTCTCCCGCTGTGATGCTCTTGTGTGAACAGCAACTGCGAAAGAAGTCTGGACAGAAATGTCCACACTGTCTCCCAAAAATCTCCAGTGTTCATATGTGAAAATGGCTCACTATGTAGAGCCTTTCCTCAACATCACACACCGACAAGAATATTGGGGGCACTGAACACCACATTGCCAGATGCTGTTTCACCAGCATTCTGAAAGAAATTGGGATTTTCTATTTCACAATTCTAGAGAGAGCCAATGGATTTCTTCCATTCATAGACAACTGGAATCCAGGCTTAGAAACATGAATTTGCAGTAAACACTTCGCATCCAGTATGTTAGATTTCTGAGAAAGAATTTGTACTGTACAATATCATGAAAAACCATTTAGAGTCTGTGAACTGCATAAAAGTCTTGGCATTTGATAGACAAAACATGAAACGCTCTTTTGATCTGCACTTTGGATGGAAGTTAGATGTTAGCAAGTCATAACAACCTTAAAAGAACAATAACAGGTCTTTTCTGTGAGTGAAATTTGTACAGAAAGTGACTTAGGGGTTTGAAGTTTTCTCCAAATATGTTCAAATTAGGTTCATTATCAGTGTTTTGATGAATGGATGAATAGGCACTGTAACCTTGCTTTATAAGCCTTTATAATCCTGATGCCCACGTTCACAAGTCCAACGTTTTCCCAATGTTATATATCGAAGGGGTAAAGAAACCAAAATAAAGAGGCCCCAAAAACATGTGACCCCAAAGCATGTGGTTTATACACAGTGGATTCCATACTATGGTTTCATACATGCTTATATTTTCAATTACAAAGGTGTTACTAAAATAAACAATGTTAGAATATGTGTGGTGTGAATTCACTTCACATTTAATTTCAGGGCATTTTTACATTAAGAAAATCAACAATTCCTCTTGAGGGGAAAAAAAATGGAGCTTTTCTTGTATCTACAATAAGAGACAATGTTCAAGGTCAAATTGGTTTGATTCTGTTAGGAAACTGCTTTCATAATGGCATATTCTAGTGTATGTAAATATATTTTACTTTTGACCTGCAAATGAACTGAAAAAGATGAGCGGGCTTGATCCAGTATTCATTTTGACATACCATTAGCCGATGGCAGATAGATATTGACAATCTGCAGTCCTCAAACAGCTGAAATCACTTTTAAAGCAGTCTGTCAGTAATAAATTCCTTCAGTGTCGGGGCGAACATCAGACACAATGACTCCTGCAGCTTCAGTGGGCTGGGATTAGATAATACAGGGCAGATGAATCACTAAGTGAACACACGATGACACTGTGAGTGAAGCAACTATGAAGCAATTCAGGACCTCCCAAGATGCAATGTCGCGCCGTATGAAGTGCTGCTACACTCCACTGGGCATCCATATTAGATTCAGCCAGCAACGGCGGCTCAATGGCACATGCAGCATGTTAAAGACAACCCAGCTGAGTGAGATTTGAATAACCTGCAGGAAATCAGACAGAGCGGAGTCAGCAGCTGACACCGGGGGGGGGTTCAGTTGCCTGTTCAGCTGAGCTGCTGCACAGAGGAGCTGCGGTGCACAAGTTGACAACTCAAAAGCTCCTTCATTTTTGAGGTTTTTCAGAAAGTAAAGTTGTAGCAAACATTTAGACTCTCTTGGGCAAATTTAAATCCGCTAAGCTCCTGAAAGCTTGTTAGGCCTTAGATGACTCATTCAGACATGAACAAGGCCCAAAAATTTAAGCTCATTTCAAAACAGATTTCATAAATGATCTGAGTCTTCAAACAATCATGTTGAGCTATCTGCAGTTTTTTTTCCAGTTCTGTTAATGAGCTGCTTCTCCTATTTTTTCCTTTTCAACCTGTCCAATTATGTATGTACATAATTTAAGTAAATTTCACCCTTTGCTTCAAGTAAATAATATAATGCAGTATCCACCTTGTTGGCTGTCTGTCGGTGAAGAAGCTAACCTCACTATTACTGCACAACACCTCCAGTCCATCTTCCTCCTTTGTCTTTATCTCCGAGGAAGCAATCTCGTCTCCTTGTCTGACACCTCATCAATTTACTGCTTTTCCACAATCATCATATCCCAAGGCTAGATATCCGAGGTGATTTTAATGAAAACACAGAATTACACTGACATCCACGGTTGTTTGAGAAAAGGGGCTCTAATCAGCTCTGTTTAATCTACCTAACCCAGACCTGGATAAGAAGTCAAAGATCGCAGCAGCTGATGAGATCATTAATCTTGTGAAATTCCTAAAGAATCTTTGTAACGTTTAAAGTCACGCCCAAATGAATGGGATTCTCTGAACGAAATAATGGAGAGGTGCTTAAGGAAAATTAAAAATGAAAAAAACGTTGCAGCGTGGTTATTTGAGCTTTGTTTGTTTAAAAGCACATAGCTTTTGTTATATATATCCTGCGGAAGGGTTCGGTTCAAATAATAAAGGTGGTTTTGCACACTTATTCCGGATGTCAGGTGACATGAAAACAAAAAGAATAAAAATAAATTGCTGGTAAAACGTGACAGAGAAGCCCAGAGTGTGACTGACTAATGACTAATTACAAACTGGAGGATTTATAGGGAACAGAGCAGGGGAGTATGTCAGCAGAACCGGTGTGGAAATATTAGACAGCAAGTAAAAGCAACAGAAATTAGCAAAGCAAAAAAAATCTATTCTAAAATTAGACAGGAAGTGGATATAAAACTGCCTGAAGTGAGGAATACTAGATAATGAAATTGAAACAAAACAAAAAAACACACAAATCATGACACAGTCTCTGCATTAGATTGTGTCATGTGTACAGATGAATGCGAACACGGCTGGTTTCTAACTTTTGTTTTGTTTAGCTAAGTGGAAGCAAGGATAGCTCAGGGTAGCCCACCGAAAACTCTCATTTGACTCAGTTCACTTTCGCATTGTGCTATTTTCTTTTAAAGACCAACAAAATAAATCAATTTTCTGCTGGATCTTTGCCATAAGGCCTATAGAGATGATTGTCAAACCTGCTTGTTTATCATTATTTCCCTCAGTATTCACACACTGAATAGCTTCCCGTTAATTCCTGCTAGTTTTAAGCAGATCTTTGACGTAGGTCTCTCTTGTCAGCTAGTCAAGTGTCTTCACCTGAGTTTTGTTTTTTGTTGGTTTTTAGTTTCATACCTTGTATTTACTTCCTTCACAGCTTCTTTTGTTACTTGAAATAAAGTCTCCATTTCTTCACCTGCCCACCTCTTGCCTGTTAGTTCTGCACTTCCTCCTTTTCCTCAAGCAATTGAGACAGCACAAATTCATTAGAAAAAAACTTCAGAAACAAACTGACATTTCTTTTTTTTTACGGCGTGATTTAATCAAACCGTATCTCGTCTCACCTCCAAATTTTGTTTTTGCCATTTTTTCCTTTTTTGTCATTTGGATTTTTGTCACTGGATGACTTTTGGACTGTTTTTTGGGAACCCTTCCATGCACTGCTGTCTGTTAGTGATATAGTTATTTTGGTTGTTTATCTGTCAGCCTCATGTGGATATCTGCACCTAGATCCTCACCTCATCTTACCCTCGTGTGACAGATGCTGTGAAGAAGTAACACAACTGCCTTTTTCTTTAGACTCTCTTTATGTGTGGTACAACATTGTGCAGGGTCTGTGCTTGAGTTGAAGGAATTGTTCACTGCCCTTCATGGATCTCATTTGCAGGAAGTTTTGCTCTAGAATACTTTTCACTAAATGGCTAATGGACTGTGTTTCTATGGTTTTATTGTCTTCTTAACAATTTAAAGCATTTGACAGTACATGTCACCTTGAAGGCAGTCCAAATGCAACTTAAGCCCCAATGTAACTACTCAAATATTTCTTCTTTTTCTGTGCAAAAGTTTTTGTAGTACAATTTTATAGGATTCATAAAGGATGGAAAGACAAATTAATTGATAATGAAAAGCTGCAACCTTGTACATCACTGCATCTATTACATTTTATAGTTTAATTACTAGGTTTCAGGGAGACACAGTGTTCTTCAAGTCAGATTAATGAGAGCGTTCAGAAGAAATCAAGTTTCCCGGTTTTAATTAAGAGTTGGATGTTGATGCAAATGCTATCGACAGGATAAAAAAAATAAAAACCCTGGTAATTACAGTAACTGAAGTGAATCATGAGCTTTACATGAATAATGTGAGGTTGTGAAAAGGCATGCTAGGAAATCTAGAATATCTCTCCCACAGAGGCTGCGAAAGCCAGAATGTTTGTTCAAAGAATGAAAAAGTTGCAGTTGTGCCGCCTCCCTTCACGCTAAAGTGTCGCCGATTAATGAGATCGAAAGGAAGATCTGAGGAGAAACCACTCCCTTTAATCAGTTCCTTGTCTCAGCTGGCAGAGCAGAATTGATGTTATTAACATTTATGTGAACATTGTAAATAAACCAAAGGGGTTTCACAGCACTGGTCTTTGGAGGGGGGATAAATCTGCCCTGTTAATACTCGGTAATTTGTGACTTTCATCCTGCTTGTTGAATGCAGATTTGTGAAACCAAAACTATATCAACACTGACCAGAGTACCTTTAAAATTTGGACAAATTGCCTCCAGAGTGTGAGCATCTTAACCAGTTATCTGAGCTGCATAGTGTCTGATTTAGAAAAAAGAGAAAGAAAATCCCACAGTGATCTGTGTCTGCTCCTCGGTTAATTTTGTGTGCATTTACCAGCGTTGTTCACCTACTTTCTGACAAAGCGTCATGAGGAAGGTAGTAAACAGAATCACCTCTCCTTTTCCCACTTCTTCAATGAATGCTTAGAATCTAATAAACAGGTGATGTGAGAGACAATGGGATTCGGTTGACATTTTTCAGCTAAAAACCAGAACCAGACACCATTGAATGTCTAAACATGAATCAGGTCATCTGTTTAGTTGCGTGAAAAGACATATATCAAACAGTTTGTTGGGAAAAACAATGAGCATACAAACTTTAAACCTCACATATAGTCTATTGGTACTACTGCGGTCACTTGACATTTTTTAACGTGTACATTTATCATGTAAAATCATGGCACATGGCATCAAGTACTGTTGACTGATATACATTGTGGCATAACATACAATGTATTGTTCTGTTACTAGTGTTGTGCATGAACACGTAAAAATGAGCATGTTAGCACACATTTCCAATCATTTTGAACTCAACAAGGCAGTTTTTTAAACTGATGCAATTCTACAAGGCATGACGGTATGCTATGTGATGCTATGTAGCGTCATATTCAGAAGCATTACGTCATGTGAAAAAATGAAGTAACACCACATGAGATGTTTGATGACACGAAGTGCGACAGCATCAGCACGATCGTGTATTGTGCATGAATAGCACGCCACAAGGCACAGTTTGCTCTTCATTTATACCGAAACTTCTCCCATGACTTTTTAAGCAGTTAATGTGGCGCACGTGGTTAGAGTGATGATAAGGTGTAGGGCAGAGCGTCATCTATTCACCTGACGCTGAAAACTGGTCTCACTCCAAGCTGGAAAAAATGTCCCTCTAAAAATAAGTAAAAAAACAACAAATACAAGACGTTTTTGCTTGAAATGAGCAAAAAAATCTGCCAATGGAACTAGTGAAAATCGGCTCGTCAAAATTTCTTGAAATAAGATGGGATATTTAGGACTTTTGAGATAAAAGTGATCTTGAAATTAGCTTAAAAACCTCTTCAAATGTCAAAAAAGCTTGTTTCACATGAAATGTGACTCAAAACAATTTGTTTTCAAGACTTTTTCATTTAACAAGATATTCAAGATGTATTGTCTTCAAACAAGTCCCTATAACTAGTTGAAATAGTACTTGTTAGGCAGTTGTGTCTTATATTAAGTGTAATGAGATATTTTGACGAGAAATGAGACAAATATACTTGGTAAGACTTTGATTTTTTCCAGTGCAGGGACCAACTCCATTTGTTTTAAATGCAGAGAATACTCTAAAACTGTCACTCTAACGGGTGCATGGTTTCCCGAGCTGGTAACAACGCAATTCGTCGTCATGTTAACGTGAAAAATCATTGTGAAGCTTTTCGAAACAAAAAACTGTATTTTTTTCATCTTTTTTAACACCTAACCTTGATGTTCTCCTTACCTTAACTAAATACTTTTAATTGTTTAATGAAGTAGTCAAAATAGAGACAAGGGAACCAAGAATGAGTCATACATAGGCCTAATGGGAAACGATACACAAAACAAGAAAGCAACTATGTCATAATTCCAGGCTGATGCTACATTCCTTGGTCAGACGTGAAGTGAAGCTACGCAACAGTTTATACATTTTTTTCTTTCTCACCTGACATCTGCCATCTTATCCTGACGGGACCCCGCGGGAAAAAAGCTCTCAGCTTTATTGTGTTTTTTTTTTTTTTTATCCTTATCCTTCATCGTATCAGGACTAATCCATGTCAGATCTTAATGTGTCTGTGAGCATTTAGCGCGCTGCTCAGCTCGGTCTGAACTTCAACCTTAAAGGGACACGGCTGAGTCCAAACCAAATCCTACAGATTAAATTCAACGTGATCTGAAGCAGCCTCAAACTTGTAGAACATATTCATGAGAGTGGCCGCTGTCTCAAAATAGTCTTCAGACGTGTGTGGAAATTCTTCGTGATGAAAATTCTCAGCTGAAAGAGTGAAGAGATGGATGGATGAACAGATGGATGGATGAGGTGACAGACAGCGAGTCGGTGGCTGAGATCGAGATGAATCGGCTCAGTGGCATTTTAAGAACTTATTCTTGACGGATTGTGCTTGAAGAGATTTATCTTCATTTTTGTTCCTTTATGCATCCACTCATCCATCCATCCATCTCCTGATCTATCTGTCCATCTATCGATCCATGTCTTGATCATTCTTCTATCCAAGGTGCCCTTCAGGAAAGTTCTCTGCTCCTCTGATCTCATTTATCTACAGCTACATCATTGTTTTGTTGCCATCTTCCTCTTTTATAGTCATCCCATTTTTCTTCTTCTAGTATCCCCACATCTCATCCTTCTATGTTTTTCAACACTTTTTGTTTCTGTCTCTCCAGCTTCTGTTTTTTTTTCTATATTTAAGGTTCTCTTTTTGTTTTAGTTGTCAGAATTATTTTATCTTCTTGACCATCTTTTTAAAACAATAGCAGTTTGTTAAAGTCAGCTTGTCTTCTTGCTTTCACAACCCCCACTCTGTTTCTCCTATATTTTTTCTCATCTATCTTGTTTTGTTTGTATTGCTGGCTTATTTTCCTCCTCTTAATTCCCTCCATCCTTCCGTCCGTCCCTTGAGTGCAGCTCAAAGCTTTAAGACTCAAATCTTTATCATAAGCCTTTAAAAAGCCAGCATTAAAAGGGGAGCTTCCATCTGTGATGAGCAGGCCACAGCTAATGAGACAGACTTTTATTTATAAAGTAATTCAAACAGCAAAAAGGGAGCAGAAATAAATCACCAATAGTTGTCAGATATTTTTCATTTTAATCAAATAACCCATTTGTTCTAATGACTATAGAAATAGGTCGTTTATATTTTACATTAGTGTCACATTAAGAATCAGTGAAAAAAATAATCATGAGTTTGGTTGCTTACATTCAGTTGCTCTTTGGAGGTTTTATGTAATTTACTAACAGACAACCTTAAAATACCAAGAATCATGAAGTCCTCATGCACTGAAAAAGCCCAGCAAACACAAGTGTTTGTTAAAGCAAATGAAAAGTTTTCACAAGCTCTGCATGTATGGGAATATTCAGAGAGGAGATGAGGCGGTAGTATCTGATTTTTACATTAATAAGCTGTTAGCGATTTGGCACGTAAAATAATCATGTCGGTCATGTTAATAGAAACTCTGATGCTGTCGAAGAAAGTCAAAGAAATGACAGAAACGGTTGGATTCACAAAGGTGAAAAAAGACAGGCATTTGAGCAACATCAGATTGAGCAAGGAGCCCCGGAGGAGGGAGAAAAAGGAATAAACTGGAGAATGAGATAAGAGAAGAACAGCCCGTAGGAAGAAAGAGATAAGAAGAGGAGAGTGGAGCCTTTATGCTAATTGAATGGGGGTAAATATTTAGAAAAGGAGTTGCAGTTAAGTCTTTGGCTCCGGCGGCTTAGCAACGTCTTAGAGTCAGTTTTACTAGCCCCCCTTAACCCTGGGCTGAACATGAACAATGAGGATCCATATGGCTCTGATGGTGTGCTGACAAACCAACAACAGGATGAAGACTCAGTGAAATAACAGCTGGAGCCACAGGGATTAATGCAGCTAAAACCGCTGTCAAACGATGTCTAGACCAAGCAGCTATTTGCCCTGAAGCTGTCATCTATAATCCCAAAAAAATCCAGATTAAGCTCCCATTTGGCCCTAAAAGAAAGTACATATCCTAAAAAATCTGTAATCCCCTGACATGAGATCATATTGACGCACTGTAAAGTTCTTAAATTTCAACATATTACCCTGTTTTAGACATAGATTAGATTGATATCCCCCATCCTGTGTCACATCATTTTTATCCCTTCCCACTGACATGATAGATAAGAGCACACTGACAGCAAATATGGGGTCCAAGTTGATACTCGGTTGATTCATTTTCTTGACTGCCGACCCAGGCTGCAGAACAGCTGGACACCGCCACATCTGCATAACTGTCTGCAGGAGTAGGTGTATCATTCTCAATATGCACTTGCTATTGAAAAAGTGTTGTGTATGAATGAACAACATATATGTGATGTAGTCATGAACACTTATTCTGTTGATTGGTGTCAAGGCACATGATATTTGAAGTGTTGCTGCACATAAAAAAAAACTAAATTTATGAACACAGTCAATAGATTTATAGCTTATCTAATTTAGGGGTTGGATGGATTGGTTGATGAAGCCACATACAAGACTGTTGAAGCAAGGTGTCAAGATCGAGTCCCATCCTGACAACGAGTGTTTCCCATTATATCTATTTTGATATGTCATTTTTTAATTCAATTGCTGTTTCATAGCTGTTTCACTCGTTACAAACTACTTGGTTATGGTTAGGGATTAAAAGGTAGATGGTAAAGGATAAAAAAGGCATTGTAAAAGCCAAGGAAATATATTGGCTTGCTTTGAAACAGAAACTGTACTAACGGCATCAAAATGTCCCTGTTTACTTGCCGATGAGATCCACCCCCTCAGCTCAACAGATAAAACACCCAAACAACACATCCTGCTGAAATGCTTTACTTTGTAGATGGTGCTCGATGAAAAAAAAAAAATGTCCTCTTCATCTGCACGAAAACAAAGCTTTCTGTTTTGTTGTTTCATGTTTGGCCATGAGATTGGGCAGGAATGTAACACCAACAAATGAAACATAATCGCTCTATGGAAATCACTCAATAATCAATCAAATCCAGGGAAACCTTTAAATAGCCCAGAAAAGATTGAGGTTACTTATTATAAATAAAGAAGCTGAGTAATTATGGCTATTTTCTTTAATGAAGTGAAAAAAACACCATTTCCTCTGAAGCTGCCTAAGAGCAGCAGTCTTATTAGATTCATAAAACTACTCAGTAATACAGGTGGGAATTTGGTAATATCAGATGTTTTGCCATAAAATATTTCTAGTCTTACTGGTAGATTGTTTATTGTTCTGTTTTTATTTTTTTACTTATTTTGCCTTTTCTAAAAACATGGTATGGAAGTATTTTACTGCCTCTTTCCCTAATCTGATCACAATCGTGTTGATCGGAAAAAGTTAATTTGACGTAAACTTTCTATTTTCTAAGACAATAGAAATTGTTATACTGCACATTTAAATCTGATATCAGATTTACTTTTTCCACAGTCTCCGATTTAAGTTTAATTAGAAAAGTTGTGCTGACGTGGCACTTTCATAGTATGTAGAGCTACTGAGCTGAGAGATTGGAATTTTGTGTATTTTGTACAGTCTTGTATTTAACTGATCTCATATCAGAACAATGTCAACAACTTTGTCTTCCCAAATATAAAACATTTTCTGTACAGATTATTTGTCCTTCAACCCCTTAAGACCTGAGCAAACTCTTTGAAAACATGTTCAAATCTAAGTATTGTTTGAAAATAATCTCCTGAAACCAGGGTTTTCTGTAAAACTTGATAGAATGATCAATTTTCATTAAAAATCTTGCAAATAGAAACTTGAGCATTCACAAATGGGTCATGGGTCATCCCTTTGCACTTCTTGAGTGATGTGACAGTGAAGGTACAGTTATGGTGACTTGCTGCATTCACTGTCATTACGCAACAATTAGCGTCTGTTGTCATTTGCTTATTATTCAAGGTATTTAATTGATTTATTTCTTTCCAAATCAGTCCTTGCCAGGTACCAATCCTGGGCCTGCTGGTTGAGGATCTCAAGAACTTTTGTATTATTAGACTCAAGTCCAAGTCGTGATGCAAGTCTTCTTAAATTTTGTCGGAAGTCATCAAATGTATAACTTTTTCAAGTCATGTGACTCAACTCCACACCTCGGACTGATTGCTAAAGTTACATCTTTAAACTCTGCTTGATGTCTATATATCAGTGTCTAATTGGGAATAAAATAACTGATAAATCAGGGTCTGCATTAGGATGGGGCTGGATTGGGATTAACAAATTTGAACTTAATCCCAGTGCTGGTTTCCATTGTTCTCAGTCAGATCTACTGCGTGTTCTAAACTTCCATTGGTGTGAATACGCGCTTGCTTCGCCATCTGTTGTATGCAGTCTATATTTTGGAGCTGTCTTCAAGTAACCTCTTTAAATTTTGTAGTTTCAAAATGGTTCATTTTTCACGATGCAAAGTTCTCGCATAGCTTTATTTAAAACCCATCTCGCCATGGAATAACAGCAGTGCAACTTAAATAAGTCCCCAACTTCCATTCAAGCTGTGTGAGCTGGTAAACACGAGGTAAAGTACTTGTATTCTAAGGCTACGGCTACACGAAAACGAAACGAGGGTTTTTTTTAAAAACGGGTACGAAAACGATTTCGACCACACAGGGGAGCTTCTCTGTCCACATGACAACGCGACGCTTGCTGAAAACGATGCAGTACACACGAAACACCTCTAGGTGCGCTGTAAGCCACCCCCACCAGTTACACCAGAACAATAGAAGAAGCAATGCGCATGCGTGTACGCCCCTAATTCTAACGTTGTTCCTTCAACAACGCCGCTGTAGTTAGCAGTGTCTGCAGCAGTGCTGCTATCAATGTTGTGGGGTCCATGATGATCGCTGTCTGTCCTTGTTGTGTTGTCTTCTTCCGGATTTTGAATAGAAGCCGCTTTTTGTTCTGGTCACTGACGTATGTGTATAAGTCACTGGCGTTAGCCATGTGGCTGTGCAGACGTAAACAAATCCGTTTTCGCTGTAACAATGGAAACGAAACGACACCGTTTTCAAATCTTCCCACTCTGGAACCCGTTCTCAAAAACTATCGTTTTGGGGTAGTGGGAACGCCGGCTCCGTGTGGCTGCGACAGCCAAACGATAAGAAAAAGTATCGTTTACAGTGGAAAACGAAACAAGGGTTTTTTTGAAAACGGGTACGAAAACGATTTCGACCACACAGGGGGGCTTCTCTGTCCACATGACAACGCGACGCTTGCTGAAAACGATGCAGTACACACGAAACACCTCTAGGTGCGCTGTAAGCCACCCCCACCGGTTACACCAGAACAATAGAAGAAGCAACGCGCATGCATGTACGCCCCTACTTCTAACAGCGCGAAGCTCACGTTGTTCCTTCAACAACGCCGCTGTAGTTAGCAGTGTCTGCAGCAGTGCTGCTATCAATGTTGTGGGGTCCATGATGATCGCTGTCTGTCCTTGTTGTGTTGTCTTCTTTTTCCGGATTTTGAATAGAAGCCGCTTTTTTTCTGGTCACTGACGTATGTGTATACGTCACTGGCGTTAGCCATGTGGCTGTGCAGACGTAAACAAATCCGTTTTCGCTGTAACAATGGAAACGAAACGACACCGTTTTCAAATCTTCCCACTCTGGAACCCGTTCTCAAAAACTATCGTTTTGGGGTAGTGGGAACGCCGGCTCCGTGTGGCCGCGACAGCCAAACGATAAGAAAAAGTATCGTTTACAGTGAAAAACGTTTTCGTGTAGCCGTAGCCTAAATGACTAAAATTAACATACAATTTGTTGCACATGCACTTGTATGCACAATTTGTATTGTATTTGTATTGTATTGTATATACAATACAGTGTCACCAAAATACCAGTCGGAACATCAACATGGGACCCCTGAGGGTGTCCCCTGGGGACTTCAGGCGTCCTCTTTGTTTCAGAGCATCCAGAACATACTCAGTGACATCGGGAAGTTTGAAGAACAGATCAACCTCCAGCTCTTTATGTTCCTCAAGATGGTATGATGCTGTCAGTTAGAAAAATGGCAGAGGATGTGCTTAGACGGCAGCAGCGTTTCGGTGGCTGGTATATGTCAAAGTAACATTCACTTAAATGTCTTGACCCAGTGTCTCTGAGCAGAACACTGAACTGTAAAGAGGTAATCAATGTTATAGTTGGTGCTTTTAGTCTAGCAGAAATTTAACGGGAAATAAGGTATTAAGGAGGTTAATAGGTGATATTTCTGCAGCTAATAATCTCATTTTCACTCTCGCTGACCTTTCACTGATCTCTGCCTTTTCAACTCCCCAAATCCCTTCGCTATTTTATCCTGAAAGACTTCTGGGGAATGTCTGACCACTCAGCCTCACAGACGCCCTGCTGGGTTTTCAGACTCAGTGAAGAAATGTTAACAGCACCTTAAGTGTCTCTCAGAGGGACAGAGAGGTTAAACCTTGGGATACCTTGGCAGGATGTGTGGCATTTGGTCCCATCGGGCAGTGTAGAGGTCTCATCAGTCGGACCGCAGTCTGACAGCCAGAGGTTAAAGGTTCAGATCTGTCTAAGTTCTCCTCCCTTGGCTCTGTGACCAGCCCCCTGACTGCCACTGCTAATGAGTGTCAGCTGTGAAATGACAGAGCTATGGATGATTCAGCAAAAGCTTCTGACTGAAGACAAATGAGACTGTAAAAAGAGATTTAAAATCAGTTTTATTACAGTGGAGCCACACTGGTGAGAGAGGTAAATTCAGGTCACTCAAAACAGCTGAATAAAACTCGTCATCCATTTTTAATGTCATCTATTTTACTGACCAGTCTCTGATCAATAAAAGGGTACTGTTAATGAAAGTGCCGCTAGTATTACCATTTAACTTTTACACAACTTAAAGTTGAGCAGCTCAAAGTTAAAAAAGAGCTTATCCCCACAGCTCTGAAAAAATTACAGACAGTTGCAAAGTGAGTTTGATCACAACAGTGCCGCATGGCTCTGCACAGCTCTCTACCAATGTTTCAGAAACTCTCAAAAAGTCATGTTTTAAGTGAAGGTTAAGTAAAGTGAAGATTTTATTAAGAGGAACAAAGGCTTTTTAAGTGAAACTTGAGCACTGGGTATGAAAAGCCGCTCTGCTGACTTTTTGAAAGCAAATTAAAAAAACAAACAAAAAAACTCAATGTAGTAAAAAGCAGTCTCGAATGAATGTGTTTTAGGCTCGTCCTGTGTTCTTAGCAAATAAGTTCTGTGCGTTTCATAGGAATTAGCAGACACGAGTGCTTAGGGTGCATCAGTAAAGGCGCAACACTGTCATGTTTGCCTTAATTCAACTCTGACTGGCACCTCCGCCTCTAGACAAACAGCACCAGTTAGCTTGCTTGTGTTGGTTGGATATTCTAAATCTGAAGCAGCACTCAGAGAGCAGATTAGTGGACTGACCTTTTAACGGCTGACGAACACACGGTTTTCCTTTAAGGACGTTGCAGTCATAGAGCTCAGCATGAAAGTAACAGAAACAGATATGAATAAAATAATAAATACAATGGACAGAAAACTGACACAAAGACAGCTATCATGGCCAACAAATCCTCCAGCCCATATGACCTTATAGATTGTTGGTTTGTGCTGTTGAATGTGACCCATGTGAGCATCTCCTGCAGATTAACCACATGTAAGAGCTGAAAGACCATATTTGGCTATTTGTCTGTATCCTTAAATGTGACCTATTTGAGCGTTTCCAGTGCTTTTTATTTAGAGCTGACATCATCGCGGGAGTTTGAACAAGTGACATGTCCTAGTAAAGAGGCTGGAGAGGAGGCCAAGAAGATTAGAGGCCAAGAAAGAGGGGACTTGGGTTTGAGACCACAATACACCAACTGCCTTTTCTCTTCCTTGTTTTTATTCATTCACTCTTTTCTTTGACACAGTTTTTCTTACTTTTGAATTCTATTAAGTCATCCAACTAGAGTAGGGCACAAAAACTACTTAATTACGTTTAGCAATCTAACCCACCTGGTTAGGATCATCAAAAGATCCTGGTTTTAGGTTGCAACAGCAATGTGTCAACATGAGATTTCGAATGCACCTGATCAGACAACCACAAAAAAGTGGGTTTTTTTAAACATCAACATAGATCATAATACCAACTAGAATAAACTATCTGTGATGTAGTTTTTTATAGGACAACAGTTAAATACAACAGGCGCCATGCATTCCATCGAGTACATAAAAAGGATTCCATGCCTCCTACTTAAGGGAATGTCAGCTAAGAGCAGACAGACAGTCTTTCTTGCAGTCCTCCAAAAAGAAAACAAGACATAGGCCCCGAAAGATGATATTATGTCTTGATCAAATGCTGAAAGTCAGTTTGAGACGACCAGAGTCGGAAGGGGTAGACAACAACTGATTTCACAACAAAGAGAACAAAGCTTCAAAGTAGTAATAGCAAAGAAACACAGGTGAGAAGCACAGAAAACAGCAACACTGGATATTCTTCATTTTTTAACATTTACTTTCACTCAATCACAAAGCAGATCTTTGCCCACTTTAATTTCTGTCTTTTCCACTGACAAACAAAGCTAAAGGGAACAACAACAGCACTAACACAAACAAGAGCAACCCACAATTCAAATGGTTCCACATGTTGATGAGACTTCTTTGAAGTGGCAGAAAAATGCAATATGTAGCATATTTCGTATACAGAAGTACAGAAATCTATTTATCCTTGACTAAGGCCCCGTTTACACGATAGGAAGACGCAGATATTTTCCTGCGGTTTGGCCTCTCATTTACACCAAAACCCCGTTTTTATCACAGAAAACAATTATTTCTAAAAAAAGTGGAGATTTCTGATAACGCCGGTTATGTGTTGCCGTGTCAACTGGGAGAAACGGCGTTTTAGGTTCTCAAACGTCACATTATGCGCCAGAAAATGCTTAGCGTCATGCGAGCGCCTTATGTTTACAGTTTGTTTGGCTACTGATCAGGATTATCATGGATGATGTTAAAGTTCTACTAATTTTTACGTTTGTGCAAACGATTCTGGCCTTATTGCATTTGCCACCCCAAACCTGCTCGCACAGTTCAAAATAGAGGAGCACCACTCTTCCGTGGCCGCTCCTGTGTCCAGTATCCACTGACTGTCCATATTTCCCTCTTATTACCTTCAGTTTTGTTGTGATATTTGCTCGCGTTATCTCCTCCTTCACATGAGGAAAGTCCTTGATTCTGAGGATTTTGATTGGCTTGCATGGCTTTATTCCTTTCCCTACACTGCCGCCAATAGGTTTGGCATAGTTATTATGGCGCTTGACGGCGTATTTATGCGGGTTGATGTAAATAACAAGTTTTTTGAAAACGATGTTGTGTGCACAATGTTATTATTGAAAACGGAAGGGGGGAAATATTCGTTTCTCTAAATACCCGGCAATGTGTAAATGTGGCCTAATGCTGCGTGTACACCAAGAGCGACCTACGCTACCTGAGCGCCGGAAATCATTATTTCTCTATGGAGGATGAGCTAACTGGGCTACCAGAGCGGATTCGCCAGTGGCGAAGAGAACTGAGCTACCAGAGCGGATTCCAGCGATTACTCCAGCTAACTTTATGGTAATGAGCTATGACGCGGTTCGGCGAAAACCAATGAAAATCCACAGATTGTAGGGGTCCGACAATCCGCGGGGTTCGCGGAAACAGACGTGTAGACTTTAGTTCCTATCCAAACAATAGTCGTTTAATCCTGAGACTGTTGCAATTGCCGTGTCGAGTGCTTCAATACAATAGCGTAGTAACCCCACGCATACCTTTCTCACTGCAATTAAGCTTTATTTCGGATTTATTTTGGATTTTACTTCAAATTTAGTTTATTTTTCACAGCTGCCTCTGCTATTCCTGCTCTTCTCAGGTGTACCTAATGTAGTTTTGCATCATTTGTAACGTGATGTATATCTTGTATAACAAATTGTAAATAACAACACGTTTAGTCGTGTCCCTGCCCTCTCTTTCCTTCATGTGCTGCACAGCCGCGGGGCCTTTAAAAATTGAACATTCTAAATGTGACGTCACGAGCTACCAAAGCTACCAAAGCAAATTCTCAAGCGAAGCTTCTTCAGCGACCTCCGCTACCAGGTAGCGGAGGTCGCTCTTGGTGTACACGCAGCATGAGGCCCCATCCACACGTAGCCGGGTATCTGCTAAAACGAATATATTTTTCTACGTTTGGACCTGTCATCCACATGAAAACGCATCATAAACGAATAATTTTAAAAACTCCGTGCAAAGTGAAGATTTTTGAAAACTCTGTTTATGCATTTGCGTGTACACAGAGATAACCGGAGTTTTGCGTTCTCGAACATCATAATATGCACCAAAACAACAACAAATCTGCTCTGACGTCAAACGTGCAACCTTTGTTTACTGAAGAAGAATGGATGCCTTGAGAACTGTGGTGGTTATTATTGTGCAGGCGCTGTTTACTGCCTTGATTTTACACGCCCAACTACTGCTCCAAGAGAACGGGCAACATTGCGGTCGGTGATTTACCCCTTCATAACAACTCCACGTAGGCATGTTCTTCGCTGAAATCGTCGACGCCGGTTTTGGATCAGACCGGGACGCACTGCAATCTACAGGTTTGGATGCTTATGAATGTGATTGAAAACGCAGATGTTCGGTTATGTGTGGAAGGTTTTTCTTTTCGAAAACGAGGTAATGTGGATACAAATTATTTTATAAACGGAGGGGGGAAAATGTTCGGTTTTAAAAATACCCGGCTACATGTGTACATAGCCTAAATTAATCTTTTTTAACACCCTGCAACATAACCAACAATGACAACATTCTCTACAGGCAATATGCTGGTCACCTACAGTTTGGAATCTTACTTCAATAAATGAATCTAAAAAAAATCCAAATCTTACTGCTGCTGTCGTAATTTTAGCACCAAAAGCTATAATTAACACTTACGGTAATCCCACAGCTAAACTAGCCAAATCAACGGTGGCTTCGCTTGCTAACATTCTTCTGCTAAGTCCAGTTCCCTGCAATCTCCTCACAAGCCATTGCTTGCATGCCAGCTCAGATTCCATTGTTTTGCATCTGGCTCAGACACCATGACAGGTCACCGGCACATGCTCTGCATACACAGCATCACCCTAGTAAATTACAAACTCAGGTTAAACATTTATCTTAACAAATGTTTTCTGAGGCTCATACTGAGGTTCAACATGAAGGAAAAAAAACTTAAAAAACCAACCAAAATTAGACACAGAAGTACCACAAAAAGACATAAAACAGCCACAATTAGATCCAAAACCACCTAAGCTATCACATTTACAGTAGACACAAAAATTTAGAAAGATGCAACATGACCAAAATTACACCCAGAACCAACACAAAGACATGCAGAAAAATGTAAACTCACCACAGAAAAACAAATGCCAAACCAAATTTTGCCTCAGACTACCGCAAAAGATTTAAAGCTACCCCAAAAGAAAAACAAACATTTTCAAAGAAGACAGGCAGACTGATCAATAAACTGCAAAAGTGTAATAATCCTCACATGACATTGCAGATATCAGCTGGAACTCTGCTGAGTCATTGTGAAGCCCCTGACCCTGAGAAAAGAAAGAGCGAGTCAGCAGATTTAATGTGGCAGGATGCTTCTGTGTGTCAAATCATATTTGTAAATCTTTGTGCTGTATGTGGTTTATTGATCTCTAGGTGTTTCCACTTGTATCACTCACATTGTAGGGCCTAAAGTATGGTTACACGATCGATCATACTTTACAATAAGGGAAACAACCTGTTTAGACTTTAGTAGATACAAAGCAACAGTTGAGTGAATGAGAAGCTAGCTGCGAGAAAACAGAGTTTGCTAACCAAATTTGAGTATTTAATGGTTAGTTTAATAAGTTGTTAATTATATTTCTTCAGCTTGTACATTACTTTGGTCAATTGTGGTTGTTTTAAATGTGCCATAGAAATAAACTTTGACATGACTTGACTAATTAACAAATGTAAAATGAGCAACGATAACTAATGAATCTGTATCAAGTTAGTATATCTCTAATAATAGAGTGGAGGGCTTTATATTAGGTAATGATGACTTACATGAGTGAACATTTGGATATAAAATGTTAATAAATGGATAGGAAATCAAGTTCTTGAGTATAACTCCAACTACAAATTAATAATGACCAGTTTTACTGTTTTTGAGTGTTTAAACAAGTAACACAGAATACTGAGTAATTATTAAGTAGTCTTTTGTTGCTCTGAACTCCATATTGCCTCCGATGGATCCATTGGTGTGCAAACGTGTTTTTTAAAAAAAGCAACCTGTAACACTGGAAAGACAAAATGGTGCTGTGATTTGGCTTGTGATGTTAAAGCAGTTTATTGGTGTACAACTAGACGAGAAAAGCAACATATATAATTACTAACTAAGGGCTATTATAGGGTATTTATTCATATCATAAACTGTAACTTTTATTTTTTTATTCGTTTGAATATTTTCTATCATGTCTTTTTTATTTTAATTTTGTTTTTGCTCTATTTCAAATTTGTTTCTAATGTCTCTTTATGTCCACCATAAAAGAGTATTTATTATAACAGGTATAAAAGGGTTCACGCAGCTGTTTTAGGGCTAATAATTTGAATGCTGCCAGTCTGAAACAGAAAGATCTTTCCTTGAATGTTTTCTTTGTTAATCTTTTGCTTTCATTTTTTGTTAAATCCATGTGGAGCAGACACTGGTTTGTTTCTGTCCTCTACATTCTCATTTCAAGGTGACTCTACAACAAAAGCCGCTGGTGTGAATGCACACACAAATAAACACACACAGCAGTTGCTGCAGACTCAAGGGTATGCAATCTGATAAGAATTAAGATAGCGACACACACAACTTCACGCTTCAGCACATTCACACACACACACACACAGATTTGAATTTGAAATATGATTTGAATGATGAGGTCTCCTCTCCCTTATTTTCCAGCTTGGAATTGATTTGCGTTAGAGAAAAAAAAGCACAAACACACCCATAACAGATCAGAATTAAGATAAAGAAGGACTCTTATTCAGACACAAAAGATTAAATTATTTGTTGAATTATTGTTATTTTATGCTGTGTTTACTTCATCACAGTGATAAATACAATTAAATGCAGTGTTGGTGTGTGCAAAGCAAGGTGAAGAAAGGTGAAAAATGTGCAAAAGAAAAGAAAATGGGAGTTGAGGGAGAGTGACAGAGGGATGGAGACGAAGAAGGCAAAGCGGGAAAGAGGAGGATTAAGGGGAATAAAGGAGCAGCGACAGGAGGTCTGATGAGATTTGTCCCCTGAATATTCAGTGAGCTTGTCAGCAGTGTATATGAGGAGGACATGGTGTGACCAATGCTGCCCTGTTAGAGCAATCAACAGAGACAATTTAAATGAAAAATATGATGCATGTAGCTGAAATGAGAAAATTCTTCTGGCTGATTATTCACATTTTACTATGTCTGAGTGCAGCTGTTTGACAAGCCCCGAGGGCAAGTCCCATCCCTGTTGGCCCAGAACACTTTGTGAATGGTGGAAAGCATATTTACTCAAGTAGGGTGCAACTTTTGGGACTGTCTGGATGATAATCCAGAGAATCAGCAGGTTTATAAAGAACAATTAAATCAACCAGAGTCATTTCAGTAACAGTTAAAGTCACTGCGATCAGAGGGCCTCAACCCTGAGTCCTCCTGGAGTTTGTGCTGCATTGCTGTTACACAACTGACCAGATAAATGGATGAATAAGCACGAGTAAATGGATAAAGAGGTCGGTTAGCAACTTTTTATAGAGTTTTCTATACAGGTCTACCCAGGCTCCGCCCTCGCAGTGACGCAACACCTTCGGCTCTGCTACACTTACTCAGGCCAACTGCTCATTCAGGTGGATTCGAGTTCCCGAAAAAATGGGAACTCCACCCACTTTGTCGGGAAGCAATCAACTTTGAGCAGCGCCAACCAAGGCGGGTTCAAGGTAGTGACGTGGTTGAACTGCCACTCAACCCATGGATTGTACACGGAAGCGCTTCATTCAATATCAACATGGAGCAGCATCAAGCTTTTGACACTGCTGTAGATGCTGTAATGAAAGTGTTCGACGGGAGATTCTTGTTTAAAATCGAGCAAAGAACAGCCCTTGAATCGTTTCTTGACAGGAAAGACGTTTTCGCCTGGCTTGCTCCCTACTGGCTTTGGTAAGAGTTTAATCTACCAGTTAGCCCCGCTGGTAGCTAAATCATACGTCAGAGGAAAGAGTGGTGTGATTGGCTTAAGCTTAGGCACAGCCTTTTCTGGCCACAACCAGTAGCAACCCGAGGGAGGCGGGTTGACCAGGCCATTTCGAATCGTATTCGTTATGGTCTTGGTCAGACCAGAATCTCGAAGAGATTTGAAAGTCGATGTTAATCAGGCTAATACAGGTCTGAAGTTCTTACAGACTGTAAATTTTGATTTGAAATAAGTCACCTCTGCTGGAAGGTTCCACCCGTTTGAGCAGATGCTTAAACAAAGACTCAGCCCATATTTTTAAAGGTGAAATGCACAAACTGAATGGCACATTGGCACCAACCTTATTTGTAATCACATAAAGCACACAAAATCTAAACTGGAACCAAACCTACCAGAAGAATTATTCATTACCAAACCAAAAAAACAACAAAAACAACAAAAGTCACCGCCTGGATCTAACAAAGAAAACAAGTAAGACACTCTGGAGAAATGCTACATTGAATAATATGTTTCAGTTGGCAACAAGTTCTTTAACCCTAAATGATGCCATGAGAATCTTCTCCTTCCTTAAACCATGTTGGAAGACATATCCTGTGGTCGTGGAAAGGATGCTACTCTGTTTCAAATTTCAAAGGGTCAAATTTTGGTCTGCAACTAGGGGACTGTTAAAACTTGGTTAGGAACTGTCCAACACAAAATTTAAATTTAGTAGGATAGCAGTGAAAAAATGGGATTAAAAGAAAACTTTTCAATAATCGTGATCAGAACGTGAATTTAACTTTTGGTGAAATTAAGTCGAAGGAAATCAACAGTAAAACTCAGCGCGAGCAAATTACAAAGAGAGATGAAAGTATTGGAACTAAACAGCTGTGTAGCCTAAGAGCACCACTTACGTGAGGCTAATATGCTTCAAATTGCTTGAGCGCAAAATGTTTGGAATCTGGAGCAATGGAAAAAGGTCATGTAGTCTGATAAGTCCAGAATGAGTCCCCTCCAACATTTCAGAGTTTAAAAAAAGGTCAGAGCTGAATGCACAAATCTGATTTCAGGGAAATACAAGTGGAAATCTTTCAGCTTCAGCGTTTTGAGCTTCATCCATTTGACACCTCGTCCTATTCACATTGAAAAGTGTCAAGTGATTATAAGTTATCCAGGACAGGTTATTACACCACAGCAGAGAAAAAAAATGAAGCTTCAATCATTCTTTTTTTTTTGTCATTTCCAAACCAAGAATCCTTTAGACATACTCACTTTACACGAGATTATCTAAGTGCAAGTTAGTCATATTTGAAAAGTTTAAAAAGTTTAAATGTGCCACTCTGAAGAAAGTATACACACACACACAACATGCACTGTATATGACTGTATTAGTTCTCATGTTTATGGAGTTGTACATCTTGCAGCAGCAGCAACAATCAGCCACATACAGTTCATGTAAACTGTAAAAGACGTGTAGCTGTTGTCCTCTGCAGGTAAATCACTTTTTATCTGACTGTAATACATCAGAGAGCTCCAAGTGAGAGGGTTTGCTCACACCAGATCTGTAACTTTGTAAAACAGCTCTGAACCATGTACCCTTGGATTTGACTTGTTCCAGGTACTCTTCCAACATCTAATTCATGGTATGTCACTGTCATTAGTTACAATTAAGCATTGAAATTGAACCTTCTGCATGAATAAGAACTACAACATGATCCAATTTTACCCAAACCCAGAGAGTAGGTAAAAACTTAGAAGATTATGGAATTGTATATTATACCTGCTCATGTATCATTTTTAGAACATCATTTTTAAAACCAGTGAAGGGCAAAAAATTGTGAATCTCTCACTTCAGAAGGTAATTTAAAGGTTAAGGACAACTGTTACAATCTGCATACAAGGATAGAGGCCTGGGGCTGTGACAATAACAGTCAGGTGTGGTTTATTTAAAGTTCAGCTCTGACAGTTAGAAGTCCTCTAAAAACTCATCTATGTACCATTTTTAAGATTTTTATGACAGGATATGACTCTATCTCTTTCACCTCATTCAGGAACACTGACACAGGCCTTCACTGCATCTGACCAATTCTAATATTGGTGTAAATTAATTTATATGTCCACTATATTTTGCCTGTATGTTCAATAAAGTACAATTCAAAGAAATACTGTACATCAATAGATAAAAAAAAATCAGCAATGCATCTTTGGAATAGACAGCGATTCTCAACAAAGCCAAAGAAATTATACAAGGCTGTTTCTAATGGTTATGTATTCAAATTTTATCTTTCTAGCCTAATTTAGGGGCTGAGGTAACTCAGTCAGAGCCATTTGCTTGCCTCTCTGAGGTATTCTAGTTCCTGAGATTAGCAACAGAGAGCAGAAGCTAGGACTAGCTGCAAGCTGCTGCACTATCCAACACATGCAAGCTGACCGGTCTCCCACTCGCCATGGAAGCTGCTATCTCTGGGAGTGCTGGGCAAGCCCGTGAGATGGCAAAAGTAAGTCAAGGCTGAGGTGAGCTTACTGTCGGCTCAAAGAGTGCTGTAGCTTCTCGTTTCTTCCAAATAGTCTCACATGTAACTCATAGTTACAGCGCTGACAGTCTGGCATTGCCTGTCTCAGGCTTTTAGTGGTGCTCTGCAGATTTAAAGCAGAAATCCTCAGCCATTGCACTGATGGCTGAATTTGCTGTGATATGTCCTGTAACACATAAAGGGCATATTATTGACATGTCAGAATTGTTGAAAAAAAATGTGATTTACAGGATATGGGGACCAAAAAGAACAGGCAGGAAAACATCATCAAGCAGGAAAAGGTTATAAAACCATCACTGAGGGTTTAGACTCTACTATTATACAATTAGTCAGATGGTGTACAATCATTGGGGACAGTAACAATGGTCGTACAATTCCCGAGCATTGTAACTGTCCCCAAGGATCACTTCAAGGACGGATTTGTAATAGTTTGCAAGTTCACAAGAAGAACCAAGGACAACTTCGACCCAAATATAGGTCTCTTTTACTTTGGCTGATATAAAGGTTTGAGACACCACATTCAGGAGAACTGAACAACAATGGTAAAAATGCAGGGAGAAAGGTGCTGCTCTTAAACAAAAAATATGCTGCCAATCTGCAGTTAATAAAGCTCATGTGGACATGTTCGAATGCTGTTGCACCAGAATAAAACTCATTGGTTGAAATGCGATGGACTGATTATAGAGAAAAAACACTAAACACTCCACTCAAGCTCAAGAACATTGTCAAAAAATTTTTGTTTTACTCTATCTGGGACAGGAGTGTTGCAAGCATGGATGGATCAATGAATTTTGAATTTGAGAGAAAATAATTATTAAAGTGGAACACAGGTATGTATGGTCCTGATCTTACACCAACAGAAATGTTGTGGAAGGAACTTAAACAAGCAGTTCATGTGAGGGAACCTGCCAGCATCTTAGATCTGAAACTGCCTTGTGAATGAATGAGCTGAAATGTCCTCTTAGCTGATGTGCAGGACTGATCAATAGTTACCAGAACTATTAAGCTGCAGTCATAGCAACGTCATGTGGCAGCTTGATATGTTTTTATCTTGTTCAGTTTACTGGGTTGCCTTTACCTTCTGTATGTTCAGGGCTTACATGAGAATTCTGATGATGTTTTAGTTCATGCAGAATTTATGCAGAACTATGTATAACTCCAGTGGGCTCAAACTTTGAAGCATCACTGAACTCTACATTGCTGACCAAATTACCTCCCAAGGTTTGCTGACTCAATCTTTGGGCCATTAAAAAATGATGTCGTTGAAGTGAGTCAGACCTTTACATCTGCCCGTTTCTGCAACTCTCAACATATTGACCACAGGAAACAGATGTTCAGTAATGGTTTGATTTTGTCCAACATGAGCTGATGTAATGAGATAGAAAATTAGGATAATCCTTAGTGAGTGGACACAATATCTTGGCCCACTGCTTAAACCTAAAACAAAGTAGGATTTCGTTTTATTCATGTCAGAAGTTTGGCTGTTAGTCAATAAGACTGAAATATCTTGCCCACTTATTGGATGGAAACCGTGCACAGAAAAAAAATAAACAAACAATCCAGTCGGTCCTTTATTTAGCAGCTTATTGCAGGCCGATCACTTTACCAAATGTCTCAGAACCACAACGACTTCAAGTGGCCATCGTAATAATGGGATAACTATAATAAAGATAACTACTGAGCCAAAGTACAGACATAATGGTGTGTTCAAACAAAATGCAAAGTGAACTGTGTGGGCAGTGTGTTTACATACAAAGTCAATGGGAAGATGCAAAAAGGCATGTTCGCTTTCCATGCAAAGCGATGTCTGCTTGAGATTAAAATCTTTCAGCTTGAGGGAATCATTTGTGAGATGCTGTGTCATGACAGCCGTTTAGTGTTGAGATTTTTCTGGTAATGGGAGTAAACATTTGTAAATAAATAAATAAAAAAGATCCATCTGACAAAAAACAGAGGGGAAGCTTAATGTAGCTGTGTGTGGGTTTCAAACTCTATGATGACAGCTGTCATTTACAAAGACGAGTGTGTATCTGTTCCTGTTTTTCAGCAATCGGTTGTACTTTACCTCAGACTAACTTAGCAATAGCATTAGCTGCCTCAGTCAGGCAGGATTCACATGTACGCGTGAAGGTACATGTACACATGACATCAATGGTCTCGCTTCTTATTCACTTTGAATAGAGGGGATTTTTTGCATTACTGTACTGAATTTTGGGTCCAATGCTTCGCTCTACTAACATCGTTTACACTGGAAATGTGCTAACAGTTAGGCTTTTTCAAGCAGACGTGGGGTGCCAACCTATCAAGTCGGCTGACTAATTGTGTGTCTGATCTCGTGATTGATTGTAACTTCAGTTCCAAGCATCAGGCCTGTCTCCCGATTAGCATTAAAGCATTGTGTCCTTCTGAGTCCGTGTGATTTTTTTGGTTACATGACAATATGATAACCATTGTTGAACGTGTAGATTCATGGCTATTCTCTTGCCAGTATGTCCTATTACCAAATGATATCCATTAAAGCAAGTAATAAGTTAATATAGTGGAATAAATGATCACTTTCGCCTGGTGATCTTATGATCTGGTGAGGCTGTCAGCTGATGGAGAAGGCTCCATCTGATTGTATCAACTATGTACTTGCTTTGAGTTGTGTTTTCTCACTTAAAACAGAGAGAAACTGCTTCATGTGACAGGAACAAACCGGCTTATTGTTGATGGCACAAAGAAACATGGTTAAAGTGCATGGTGTCTATGTGGACAGCCACTGACCAAACAGTCAAAATGCAAAATGCTGCAAAAACCCTCCGTTGGCAGAGAGAAGCATATTCCCTTTGCATTTGCTCTGAACACACCACGAGAAGAGGTCAGGGTAGATGGATTACATTAACATATTAAAGATCATTATAGACATACCTATGCAGAAACCATGAGTGCTTGCCGGTTTTTACCTCTTGTCAACATTCAAGGATTCAGAGAGAGTACAGAGGCCAGCAAGGACAAGTTAAGTTTTAAGTTTGTACAGGTGCTTGTGGCAGGTTTTTCTTGTTGATTTATCCACCAAAGACCTATTTCATTAAAAGTATATGTTCGACAGCTGTTTCATGACCCTGTGAATCAGTTTGCATTTTATATGTATATGTTAATATAGATGAAGTACCATATGGGCCATATTTCCCGATTTTCCTCATAAGCAGATTTACCTTGCATCCCTGTATGATGTGCTCTGATCTCCTCTTGCATTCATTACAGGAACACAGTGAATAAACAGAAATACTGCATACTCCTCCAGAGTGTTTCTTCCATCATTAACTCTGTGTGGCCGTGGTGGAAACGCTTGCACGATCCGACGAAGGCTTCCCTTTTATGAAAGTCATTCAAAGTGTGTGTTTTCCGACATTTGCTGATGTGATTCAGTGTCTGTGTTTCTGCAGCCGTTAAAAGTTTCAGCCCTAAGGGGCTGAACGTGTCTTGATTTATTGATTCAATTCCGATGAGAGCGACAACTAAAAGCTGCAGAAGTCGATGGGTGCAATGGAAACGCTCATGCATTTATTTATTTCATGCATTTCATTCTTTTCAGGCTAGATTAGGAAGCTCTGCTCCTGCTGGTATTTGATATTTGAGCTGTATATAAGTACTGTAATCTAGTGTTTACATCTGATCAGACTTCAGAAAGCGATGATACTGCCACTTTCTTCCTTTGCAAACAGCAAGAGCTTAAAACAGTAAAACAGAAAAACTTTAAACAATTACACCCCACAGCAGGAAGGTTTCTTGGTAAAAGTTTTAGCTGGGGCTTCTGTATGGAGTTTGCTTTTTTCGTTCCCATCCCAGCATGGGGTCACTCTGACTTCCTCCCAGTGCAAAAACAAGAATCAATGGAGTAAGTGCACCTGGCTGTTTTTCTCTATGTTAGTCCTGAGATGGACTGTTTTAACAGTTGCTTGCTTTTGATATAAAATGTTTATAAGATTAATCTTTAATGAAAGATAACTCGGTTAACTTTGCACCGTATTGTAACTCACAAAACACAAATAGTTCATCGGTTCATCCACTGACTCCAGGTTTGAAAAACCTTTTTCTTACTGTTGTTTGAACTCATTAGAAGAAGACTGACGTTTGTGTTGCCACCATCTCAACAACAGCGATGTAGCCAAGAATACTGATGATCATATTTGCCTCCTCTTTGACCTGACACAGCTCCCAAAGTAACTGGAACCCCCGGCTGGTGCCGCTTCTCTGTATGCCAGCGTAAACATGGACAAGTGTTGTGTGCTGGAAAGATTGAAGATGCAGACATCACAGTTTAATCAGGCTCACAGGAGCGCTAACTCAAGCACAATCAAAAGCTTATTTCCCCAGATATTTCCAACCCTCATATCCTTTCATTTGTTGTTTTTCATAAACAGCGGGATGATGATGAGAAGGAGGTGATCTAAAGAAGGACAGACAGTTGAATGGACAGGGATGCTGTGGAGGGGATTTGCTTTCTAATCCCAGCCCTGCGTGTGCAGCGTCTCCTTTACTTTCCTTTTTCTACTTGGCTGTAATTATCCAGCAGAGAAATAAACTCATTTTGTCAGCCGGAAATTTAATTGAAGCTTCCTCTAGGAAATCATTTTACAACTGTGAAGAGTACTCTGGAGCCAGCAGGTCTCTTATCATAAGTAATAATAGTTTTAGTAGTTACACTGTCAGCAAGGCCAGTAGAAATTAGACACGTGGCTACCACAGAAAAAAAAAAAATCTTCTCCACTATCTTTTAAGGTTTGAAAAGTTGGAGGATGTACATTTTATAATGGAACTAAAAATGGACAGCTGTTGTTTTCTTTGTGAGGTCAGGGTCCCTAAACTATTGTCTTTTCCTGTTGGAGCTGTTTTGCTGACCAAACCCAACTAATCAGTGACTGCACTAACATCCAGTAAATCACAGAATAACAAAGCAAACACATCTACGGATGATTGTCACACAGAGCTTTTTATTAGACCTCGTTCTGCCTCGCCTGAAAGAAATGTGTGTATCAACCACAATGAGGGAGTCTACAAAAAAAAAAAGCTGATATTGTTTCTGTGGTTTTGTGCATTTTTTTAACAAACAGCAAAGTACTTTTGTGTTTCATTTCAACAAATCTGTTCAAGGGAAAGTTGTGATATCCATCAGTAAGTGTATTTGGAGTATGTTCAGTAGTTTCAGCTGGATTTTCAGATTGAGCTATTTGAGAAATATAACATAGTTGGTATTGTTTTCCGTACTTTTACACGAATGGAGGAGTTGAGCTATACTCGGCCATTTAATTGGAATACTGTCGCTGTCCCAGTGTACATGCAGAAGAGGGGAATTGGGCTATTGGCTGCAGTATGTCAGATGCTGTGGAGTGTGTGAGAAAACCTTCCAAGACATTCTGCAGCTCTTAACGTTCTCTGTGGGAGATTATCATACATATAAATATATATGTGATAGTCGAGCTTTCAGAAGCTCCATTTCATACAATTTCGGTCAGACTAGGCGCGAACATATTACCCCTGTGCTATCGTCTCTTCATTGGCTTCTGGTACGATTGAGAATCAACTCCTAATGTTTGTTTTTAACGCCACTAATGGCTTGGCACCTTCTTATCTGTCGGACATTTTAACTTTTCGCAACTGCGGTAGAACCCTGCGCTCTTCGGGTCAGCTTCTTTTAGAGGTCCCAAGGTCGAGATCTAAACAGTGGGGTAATCGTTCTTTTGCCATTGCTGCTCCTAGACTGTGGAACAAACTTCCCCCTGATATCCGCACCATCACTGATCTCGGCCTTTTTAAATCGAAGCTTAAGACCCACCTTTTTAGACTGGCGTTCGGACTCTGATTAGGGCCACTATGCATCCATTCTATCCGCTCTTTTTTAATTATCTTACTTTTATATGAATTTTATTCAATTCATTTTATTGTACTTGTGGAAGGCGTTTAATGCCCTGCAGCACTTTTAGCACTTTCACCATTTCTGAATCGTGTTTTATGTTTTGTTTTATGTATTGTTGTTTTTTATCCTGTTGTAAAGCACTTTGAGTACCAGTTGGCTATTGTAAAGGGCTATATAAATAAAGTTTGATTGATTGATTGAAAGTTTGATTGACTAACATGTTTACATGTATTTCAAAAGTCTGTTTTTTGTCTAACACAAAATGTAGTTTTTTTCTGTGTACTATAAATGTGCTCATTGATCAGATGACTGGGCCTCATGCAAGAACATTTTCGTATTTTTATTCTAAATTCCTCTCACTTTTTTCGTAAGAAGGTCTCGTACGAACACGCCACGTCAGATTCAACAAGCGCTTTTAACTTCGGAAAAAGTGTGTAAACGACCTGCGTAAATGATGAATCACACTCGTGCGTATCTAAGTTCACGTGCACGAGGATAGTAGATTTGCATACTCCACGCCCTAAATTATACCATATAAAGGCCGGCGCACACCTTTACGATTCGTGTACGATTTTGTCGGACCGATGACTTCGCATGGGAATCGTAAAGGTGTGCGGTAGCAGCCGACAAACGATTTTGTCGTTTGTCGTTTCATCGGATCAAATCAAACATGTTTGATATTTCCGTACGGATTTTCCTTGTGCCGAATACAATCGTATGTGTGTGCGGTCTCTGTTCCGATGTCATCGCGCAGGATTATTTAAACAGCCAATGGGAATAGCGCATTTAGTCACGTTGGACGACTACGACACAAACATGGCTGCCTCCAGTTTGAAAGTCACGTGATTTGTGGCTTCCTATTTCGGTCATGTGATAACATTCGGTCAAAAAAATCGTAGGTTCGCAAGTGTGTGCGGTGGACGTGCGAGCGTGTCAAGTACGATCCGAATTGTTATGCCGATCACCCGACAAACGATGCAACGATGACATCGTAAAGGTGTGCGCCGGCCTTAAGGCTGTGCTTCCTCGCTCCTGTGCCAGGAAATGTTGAGTGTTGAGTCATGAGAATGGCATCAAGGTGCAAAAAGAACAACTTAAGGCGCTCTGAGATTGAAGTTCTGCTTTCAGAGATCCAAAAAGGAAAATCTGTCATTTTTAGCATGTCAGCAGCTAAAGCGAAGAAATGGGAAGCAATTACGAGTGCTATTAATACCATGTCACCGAAATAAAAAAGAAATGGTTTGATATGAAAATGGCTTAAAAAAAAAAACGTCTCACCGGCAGGCGATCGATGACTGCAACTAAAGCCGTGCAATCAGTTGTTGCCTCATCATGATGAGTCTTTGATGGGGTGGTCCATGAGGGGGGTCTTCTGGCAACACAGCTTCTGGTCTGCCTGGGCTGGTTCAGGTTGTAGGAGACCCTCGTTC
Source organism: Odontesthes bonariensis (assembly GCF_027942865.1). NCBI lineage: Eukaryota > Metazoa > Chordata > Actinopteri > Atheriniformes > Atherinopsidae > Odontesthes > Odontesthes bonariensis. The sequence goes on from NC_134523.1 coordinate 19,777,413, forward strand.
ATGGCAATATTGCGCCATGAACGAGGTATTGAGACACACCCACCTGGCCTTCAGCTCAGTGCGCTCCATGACAGCACGGGTGTTTGGATGCGTATATATGTGTCTCGTGCTCCAATTATGATTGGCAGTCCAGCCACAGGATGAAAGTCCCTCTTAATATGTACTTGTTGGACAGCGGTGTGTGGGAATTTGATGTACCATGGGTGATAAACTGATGATAGCTTTGATGACCAAGGGGAGCGCACAACTCACAGAGGACTGGGACACCCCCGATCTGTCTCCAATCTCGCTCTGAAAGGTTCCAGTGGCCAAAAATCCAAGGGTGGTGAGGACCTGGACGTGTGGTGGAATTGGGTTTTATCGGCGTGTTTTTCTCTGGAGTTGTGGCTCTAGCAAGCTGCATATTTGTAGCAGCACAGTCCTTGGGAATCTTAATCGCGATGTCAGCCATTCGTCTGTCTACACTGTCTCTTCCAAGAGCCTGACGCACTAAGGCATCCAAAAGTAGCAAGACAGCCGCTGGTTACACTTCCCATTGACCTTGTTATATACAGATTCAAATGAACCTTCAATTCATGCACAATTTAAGTCAAACAGAATAATGTCAGCATAATTATGGGGTATAATGTATATTTATTTATGTTTTCTTCAAAGTAATTAAATATACAATCCATTAGTCAAGCAAACGTGATTTGAATAACAGCGGACTATTTTAGGAAACTCCTACGACAGGTCTGGATCACTCTTGAATTCTGTTCGTACCTGAAAGAAAACGTAAAATACGAAAAGATTGGTGAATGCGCAAATTCTCTTAAATCACTCGTACGGACGATTTAAGAACAAATCTGTGCGTACGAACGGTTCTTGCATGAGGCCCAATGTCTAAAACTGAATTTATATCAACATGCACAATTGCTTTTAGCTTATTCTAAACTTTTCCCTTCATACATATGCAAACATGATTTTAGTTAAAGGATAACTGCGGTATTTTCAACATTAAGCCTCTTTTCTGAGTCGTCTGCAATGTTTTAGAACCCCCCTCACCGCTTTTTTGATGTTTACTGCTGTCTCCGGTATTTGCCTAATTTTGATTCATCTCAACCTGCTTCAGAATGGCAAGTCATGTGCATGTACAAAAAGGTCCGTAAAAGCACCATAAACGTCCGTTTTCAAAATCATCAACTCACCGGAGTGGTTACTGGTGTGCACTGGTAATCCATATCAAATTTCGTTGCGAAAAGTTGCTTCTGTCGTGTTTTATTTGACATTTTGTAATAATTGCTGGGCAAAGTCAGTGCTTTTACAAATATTAACAAAATATGAGCAAAATATTAATCACAGCAGTTTTAAAGTCAGTTTTATTTGAGAGCCAAACTACTTTGTTGCCTTATGAATAGTTATGATTCCAGCTAAGAAGCAAACTTGTGAATGTGCTTGGTTTTCTGTTTGGTGCCAGTTAGATGTTGTGGCATTTTTAAGCTGGCAAAAAAAAAAAAAAAGATAGAAATTAGACACTCTGTGTGGTCTGAAAAGTCAAATTAGGCTGTTTTTTGACATGACACAGCAAAATGTAACTGTTTCGTGTTATGTTTGAAAATTTTATATAAGGTTTTAGAACTACATTCATTAGTATCCATATTCTGTCATGTATTATCTGAAAATGACATTTTGTAAATCCCATTGAGTTCTATTGAAGACTGGATGTTCGTTGATATTACTCCTTCACCGAAACGAAAAGTCAGATTCAACTGCTGAGCGGAAGTTTATCCACGGCTGTGAGGTGGCTAAGAAAATAGTTCGAGCATGAACGAGCTGCCAAATAAAACACGACAGAAGCAACTTTTCGCAACGAAATTTGATATGGATTACCAGTGCACACCAGTAACCACTCCGGTGAGTTGATGATTTTGAAAACGGACGTTTATGGTGCTTTTACGGACCTTTTTGTACATGCGCATGACTTGCCATTCTGAAGCAGGTTGAGAAGAATCAAAATTAGGCAAATACCGGAGACAGCAGTAAACATCAAAAAAGCGGTGAGAGGGGTTCTAAAACATTGCAGACGACTCAGAAAAGAGGCTTAATGTTGAAAATACCGCAGTTCTCCTTTAACTAAGCCACGTTTACATGATGACACTAGAAAAATAACTAATTATTCATTCATGAGCTGGTCTTTGATGAAACATTCCGATGAGAGGCTAAAGCAGAAAAACTCCCAAAGAAGAACAGAGGAGAAAGCAGACTGAAAATTTTTTTGGACACGTTGAACCAACCAACCATGAACACTTCCTACAATTTTGATGCAGACCAATCTGCCGGTGGAGAATCGTGTGAAAACAGACTAAAGTACCATGGGGCTATAGCTGGAATGATTGAGATATCTGCTGAAATGTTTCAGTTTGGCAATGAGAGACGTTTTTCAATAACTGCTGCACAAATAAGTAAACAAAGACTCACTGGATAGTCAAGGCATCCTAGAAAGGACACTTCTCTGTGTGTCAGCTGGCATGAGATCACCCTCCTCTGGGAAGCTGGTAATACATTTTACCCTGCTCTATTCTGGCAGCAGCAAAACACCAATAATACGACCTCGACCAATAACCGTGTTTGGAAAAATCCAGTTTATGTGAGGGAGGATCAGGCTCTGACCTGACCTTTGCCCTCTAAAACACAGCAGAAGAGGCCCAGCAACTGCTGGAAATCAACTCTGTCAAGTTTAAGGAAGCTTTGGCTTACTTTTATTCTAGTACTGGACATTTTTTCCCAATGCTTCTATGTGTTATTTAAAAAATTTTGCAGACCGAAGAGCAGACCGAGCACTCCCTAGCCACCTAGCGATAGCTGCACCTGTTACGGTGTTTACTGCTCGGAAGCAGGGGACTGCTCAGTCTGCTCTTCGGTCTGCACAGTTTTACATTGGACGCATTGATATCAAGGGAGGCAAAAATAGCGCCAAGCGAAGTGAGGTCTGTCTTTTTCCTGGACAACATTTTGTGATGCAAATGTATTACTCTTTTGAACAGATATTTTTTTGAGAAGCAAAACGCTTTATTTTTTTGACCCCAGCCAACTAGCCGGACTACCTTCGTGGAACGCAAAACTCAGCTGGAATTCGGCTCACAGGACGCAGCGGGGGGGGTAAGTCAATGTTCATAAATGATATTGCTAATATGGAATGTCATACAGCTTCATGTCAAAAGAGGCGAACTATCCCTTTAAATAATTGCTGGGCAAAGTCAGTGCTTTTACAAATATTAACAAAATATGAGCAAAGTATTAATCACAGCAGTTTTAAAGTCAGTTTTATTTGAGAGCCAAACTACTTTGTTGCCTTATGAATAGTTATGATTCCAGCTAAGAAGCAAACTTGTGAATGTGCTTGGTTTTCTGTTTGGTGCCAGTTAGATGTTGTGGCATTTTTAAGCTGGCAAAAAAAAAAAAAAAAGATAGAAATTAGACATTCTGTGTGGTCTGAAAAGTCAAATTAGGCTGTTTTTTGACATGACACAGCAAAATGTAACTGTTTCGTGTTATGTTTGAAAATTTTATATAAGGTTTTAGAACTACATTCATTAGTATCCATATTCTGTCATGTATTATCTGTGCAACTCACAGAAATCAGTTAAACACTAACAGTGACTTTAGATTGAGGAAAGGCGGTGTTAGAACCGACGGTCCCGCGCTCTGATTTGCTGAAATCAATCTATTATGATAATGAGGAGGGCGTGGCCCGTGGCTGAAGACTCCGGGCTTTTGAGAAACGCCTCATTGTGTCATCTTGACCCGGAGTGGACGCACTGACGCCCTGACTTTGCCTCTGTGAGCCTGCTGTCTTTGGTGGATTTATACCTTAAGCTCACGGGGCTGGAAGAGGATTTTCCTGCCCGCTCGGTCCCGGGTTTATTTGGAAATAAGCGGTGCAGTTGGATTAATGTGCCGGACTTCATGTTCGGTCTGGACGAACTGGGACTGAGCGGAGTCCGACTCGCTGTTCTTTGCTAGTCTGTGGAGATGTGGACTCAGAAAGGTGAGTTTGTTTTTCCTCTGATTGCATTTTCCTGCAGGAAACCCTGCGCTCGTTCTCCCGGTGTGTGTGTGTGAGAGAGTGTGAGTGTGCTCGCGTGCGTGCCTTGTCCTTATCGTCTCGGTGTTTGTGTGTGTGTTAATGCAGGAAGAAATCCACCGTGTATGGGTTGCAATGGGTGTTTTTTTGTTTGTTTGTTTGTTTGTTTGTGGTAATCCTGGCGTGACCTCCGAGTTTCCTCATGTCTTTAAAATGGGGCGCGTGCGCCTTTGGCGGCTAAAGATTGACGTCTGTCAATCAGCTTGTCATCAGCACGCGCGACAGCAGCAGCAGCAGTAGCAGCAACAACAAACAGCCGAGGGGGCACGAGCGCCTCAGAGCCTCATTAACTCCAGTCACCTTCCTGCAGTCATGGTTTAACTTCAGTCTCGTGCTGAAGGGCTGTGACGGTCTGCCGGACTGAGACTTGGGGGGTCTGAGTGTGTGTGTGTGTGTTGGGGAGTTAAGCTCCCTGCTGTGGTTCTTCTCTTCGTGGCCCCCCTTTACAGTGGAAACCTCCCCGCCCCCCTGTGAAATGTTGCGTTTGGACAGCCTGAACTGCAGGAACGGAGCGTGTTTGGGTGGGTGTCTTTGTCTTCCCTTAAGGGTTAATTTGCAGTGACAGGCTACACTGATATATCTGCGTGTGTGTGAGCGCACGCGTAGACTGCATCTGCCCCGGTCCCCTGTGATCCGGAAAGTCCTCTCTCAGCAGAGGTGATGTCTGACTCGGATCCAGAATCGCTCTTGTTCTGGTTCCAGGTCCCTCACAGTGCACAGCGGGGAGCTGCCACCGACGTTTATGCACGGCGGTGATCCATCCTCAGGTGACTTTACGCGGCTGAAAGGACCAGTCGGTCATTATTTTCAACATTAAAAAAAACAATCCTGATCGAATTCGAGGTTATTGACTGTATGTGCGCGTGTGTGTGTGCTGTTACATCCTATAAAGCTCCTTGTGGAGTCCACTTTCCATGATGATTCTGACTGTAAACTAAACAGTTTTTTTTTGGTTGAACAGAAAAGCACCTAATTTCATTGACTTTACGTTTTCTCAATCTGTTATTAGAAATGTCATAGATCCAAAAATCAATCCCTCTTTAGATTCGGTGATTTGTTATCTTTAGACATTGTTCCATTGGGAGCACTTCACTGCTGTCACATAGACTGACTGGCTAATAAGAGGTGTGCATTCTGGTCATCTTGGTAACGATACACCTCACCCAGTGGCTCAACAATCCAAAAACAGTGCCACATGCTAAGCCACAGTCCCAGAGCTCCCATCAAACAGCTGGTTTTGCTGACCAACACAAAAACAAGCAAACATTCTCAGTTTAAAAATAATAATAATAATTATGCATTTTATTTGACAGCGCCTTTCAAAACACCCAAGGACACTTTACAACATTAAAAACACAAATACAACATTGGGAAAAAGAATAAAATAAAAACCTAAAACCACAAATAAAAAAAAAACTTTAAAGTGAGAAGGCTAACATGAACGCATGAGTTTTCAGTTGTGTTTTGAAGAAGAGAAGAGAGTCGATATTACTGATGTCGGGAGGAAGAGCGTTCCAGAGTTGGGGAGCAGAGTGACAAAAGGCTCTTTTCCCCATTGTGCTGAGACGGACAAAAGGCACACTGAGTTGGATGGAAGAGGAAGAGCGAAGGGAACGTGAATAGGTTGGGATGTGCCGAAGATCAGACGGATAAGGAGAGGCGAGGTTATGAATTGCCTTGAATATGTACAACAGGATGAGTTTACTCTCATACATCCAACAAAGAAGCAGAAAAGTCAAGATAATTGCCATTGATTCGTTCTCTGTCCTGCTACTGGTGATAACTGCCATTCAGGCCTGAAATTTAAGTCTTATTTTTTACTTAATTTTCTTAAAGACAGGAAAAAGGGAAGGTTTTGATGTTAGCAGATGTTCTGTGTTGACTAAAAAACTCAAAGAGCCTCTAAGAAAAGAATCAAATCTCCACGTTTGAGAACAAACAAACGACTAAAGTTGAACCTATTGAACTGCTTAAAAATGAAAATGTAGATGATCGACTGATTGTTTCTGCTTATCAGAACAGAATCGGGCCTCTTTTAGCTGATCTGGAGCCAAACGTTCCGGATCTTTTGTTTGGCGTGCTTTCATAATTTCTGAACTGAAGTGACGCCAGATTTTTAGTTTATTGCCGTCTTTGGTTAATGTTTAACTTCCACCAACCACGTGAAGTCATCTAGTTGCTGATAACCTCATTAAAACAAGGAGTGTATGACCTGATTTCTATTGTTTCACTAACTGGACATGTAGACTGGTGCTGTAAGAGCTGCAGTGACACTCAATTCTGTTTTTCAGATTATGGTTCCTCTTTTTGTTGTTGTTGTTGTTTTTTTTTTGTTTTTTTGACAGAACAAGACATTTGGATACATCCTCATGGTTCAGTTGTTTAAATTTATATTGAGAGCTTCACACACTTCTCAAAGTAATCTTTTCAGCACTTGATTGTGATACTCTTTAAAATGATTTTAGCTTTCTTTGATTTAAGAAGCTTGTTTCCCTATTGGTCTTTGTGATAACACAATTTCGTGTAAATAATGGAAAAGAATTCCGTGGGCTGTTTAAAAATGCCAGGACCTCTTGTTTTACTTTTTCGTCTGCAGAACCTCCTTGGCCGTGTCTCTGAGAAGATAACACCCTCTGATCAGACGCTGATCAGGTATTTAAGGGGATAATATCAGTGTAAACAACCTAAATTGTCCTTAATTGGCATCGTTCAGCATCTCATTAAGCAGGCTGCATGCAGATTGATGGGTTCGAACAGTTCATTCGGGGAGCTAACAGAGCAGTTGCTTTGAAGGTCATCCTCCTGCTGTTTTTTTTTTTATTTTTTATTACTGGTCTGACAAAAAAAAATTTAATAAAAAAAGCAAACACAGCCGTCACTTCTGGAAGGACGGTGTTCCGCCAATTAATCATCCATTATGAGCAGGATATTAAATTATTAATGTCAACATTGATGCTTTTTGGCAACGGAGTCGCAGTGGAGCTGCAGGTCTGAGTCAGCCTGCAGAATCACTGCCGCATGTCGGAGGCTGAGTGTAATCTGTCAGTGAATGCAAACAAGTTAATATATGAAGGAAGAGACTGGATGTAATGGAGGTTAAACTCACATTTACCACCGTTTTATGAGGGGAATCGCTGCCCGCGTTCTCTGAAGTAAAAGCCGAACATAAATGTTTATGAGCTGATCATATCCAGCCGACGGAGTGATGTTGGGTCAAAACATAAAATAAAATTCATAAGAATAACTGTTGGAAAATGGTCTGTTGCACCAGGAACTTGTAACTTGACAAACTACAGATTTGTTACATCTGACACTTGTTTTTTTGCTAGTGTTTCATCTTTTTTCACAGTAATCAAGTTTTTAACCATGTTAACATGTTACATGACATTTAATGAGCAATATCAATGCTAAGACTGAGGGTTTCTGCTTTAATCTGCAGACCACCACCAAAAGTCCCAAAAGGAAAGTCGGACAGTTGTGTGTTTTGTCCCGACTACCTGTGAGGTGGGGCTGTATGGCTATTTTGCATGCGCTGCGAGGAGCTGATTAAATGAGAGGCTATCGTAAGCTACAAGAGGAAATTATTAGGAGGCTAATGGGGGTTACAGGCCACATAGCCTGGATGAGCAAACAGATGCTAGCTACAGCTGTGGATGGCAATGTGGGCGGGGTCAGACGAGCATATTCATAGATCCCCCGTTCCGTGAATGAGGAATAATGTGTAAAGTCGTAGCCAAAGCATTTTAAGACTGTTAGAGATTTCATTTCATGGCAAAACCTTCTATTTAGAGGAATAATAACCAATTGAGTGGGAATTTTAGGGTCCAGATGCTTGCTACTTGACCTGCTCATTTTTTTTTTTTTTATGTTCAGATAAAGTATTTTTAACACGCCAGCTTGTCACATGGTTATGGGTTCACTGCCCCAGTGTCAGTACTCATTACAATTGAGAGCTGTGACACACTAACAATAAACGTCTCTGTCAGGGAAGAACTATTAATAATTAATGTTTATGCATAACAAATGTTGTTGTGTCACGACTTTGAATTAAATCGGGTTTAATTTAATCATATTTTTTTTATCAGTTTTTCATTCTGCACCTACTGACGCTGCTCCTCCTTTTTCTTTAGTTGTTGTTGGATAGTTTTTCAGTCTGTGTTCATTATTTTCGTGCATCTAAGAAGTTGACGTTTTGCTTGAAAATGATCAGAAACGATATGATGATTATCTAGATTTCCAACTGATGAATTGACTGATTGCTGTTGGTTTTGCCTTTTGTACGGGATCCATCTTCTGTATCTCATTGAATTATCTGTATGTGGGTGAATTTAGAATACTCTACCTAAAGTCGGGAGTTTATTGTGGATTATTGATTGATTTATCCTCATTGTTCCACATTAGACTTGTTTTTTTTGCGACAGTCATCGCTTTGAGGTCAAAGATCAACAATTTTTTTTGCTAAGCACACATTATAAACCAGGATTGACACCAAAACCGCGATTTTTCCCAGCAAGCCCCCCCCCCCAGTCTAGACTTGGTCCTTTATTGTTCAGTGTGAAGGTGTCACGACTTAAAACATCTCTTTGTGCTGTTTGAACCCCTTCCTGAACAAGCACCTGCCTTGTGGAAATCTGTCAGCAGAGCAGTCTGATCAGCCAGCTGCCAGCTCACTGCTGCCTGATCATTGTGTGGGTTAACCTTGGGGTGCGTTTGGACACAATAACCTGCGAGTCCCCGGTTGGCGGGCGGTGAGGAGGAGGAGGAGGAGGAAGCGGGAAGAATAATGTTATTCCAGTGCAGGAAGATTAGCAGCGTCTCTGTGAAAGCCTCCAAACTGCCGCATGTCATCCGCTATTATGTTCGCTGTGCAAATCTGTGCCACGGGACTCGTCTTTTGTTCTAATCCTGTTTTTTTTTTTTTTTTCTTCTTGTGTGTGTGTGTGTGTGTGTGTGTGTGCGTGTGTGTGTGTGTGTTTGTTTGTATGGATGTAGCAAAGACTGATTGCAGGAAACTGTATGAATTAAAATTGGTCATCATCACGGACAAATAATTACCCATTGTCAGGGAGGCATCTCTTGCCTAATGCTCACTCCCCTTTCATCTTGTCCCTCAGCAAGAAACTTCCAGGAAGTGGGGAAAGGAACCAAAGAATTGAAGGAAAGAGAACGATGTAAATTTATCTGAAAGGGAAACGAGTAGTAGCCTAATGTCTGACACTTTTTGCGTCAAACCTAAATCCCTTTGAATCCATCATAACACCATCTTAAGTTTATAGCAAATAAGGACATCAAGATGAAGAGAATGAAGCCCTTCTCAAATGATCAAAAGAGTAACTCGAGATGCTACTGTTGAATAATGATTTTTGCATTTGTTTTAGTGAAATTTGAATATTTAAAGCTTTCTGCCATGTTGTACAGAGCATAATTTTCTTCAAAAATAATAATTATTTACTGGTGCCTGTAGCATCATAAAGGGATTAGAAACTAAACGGAGAAGCTCAATGAAAGATTCGATGATTGATTTATTTGCTGCAGAGCTTTTTGCATCCACAATTCAAATCAGTCACCCTCCAGCATGTGCAATATTAGGCTGCAGTGCAAAAGGCTTAACGTTTGTAGTATTCTGTATCCCCTTAGAAGCATCCTGAATCATTATGTCCCTACATTTGCCTTTTAAAGATCATGACATGCTCACATTTTGCATCATGTAAAACAGTCAAACAAGATACCCAAATACACTTATAGGGTGGCAGGAGGGGATGACCAATTAATCCCTGAAATTTCACGCCATTTTCTGAACTACTTTCACTTTTCAGTTTTACTGTCACTTGCAGTTGGTTAGGTTTAGGTATTAAAGATGCGTGGTTAGGTTTAGAAATGAAGAAAATGCTGTGTTTTGAGTTTGTCATCCCATCCTGTGAGCATTTAATTTGACTTTATGACAGCCTTCATCGTGACACTCCTACACAGTCTATAGGAACCACAATAAGACCAGCAAATGAAAAGATGGGTGTGATGAAAAACGCTTCATATTCCACCGACTGTGCCAGGTTTAAATATCTGAAATGTCTTTAAGCTGTTAAGTTTGAACAAATGTAAAAAAAAAAAGAACATTGTTTTCATCTCATGCTGAGACTTGGTCATCAGCTCAGTTACTATTGTCTCATATTTCCTTTTTCTGTCACATAAATGCAGTGTAAGAAGACTGAACACATTAGAGTGAAATCAAGATGCATTGTAAAGAACAAACACACACGTAGACCTAAGTGCACGACAGAGGGGTAAAGATTGGGCAGGACATCAGTTTGAAGCTGTTGCAGCTCCGTGCTGCACAGTAACTTAATGTTCTTTCTCCATTTTTGCTTTGCATGCTGGGAACAGTTGGCAGCCGTCAACAGTTGGCCAGTCAAAGACAGTCATATGTGTGTTAATATGAGACGAGCCGAGGTCAGACTGGCTCCCTGTTGCACCCATATGGATCAATAGACCACCTGTGAGGATGTCTTTAAAATGGCTACAACAGGGATGTTTTGTGCATCTTCAAACCTCGTCTGCTGACTTATTTCCAAGGCTAAATCAGGCAACTGTTAATTCTTTTGGATTTATTCCAAGTGTCAGGAGATTATACTTTTTCTTTTCTTTCTTTTTTCTGTCCTGCAGTTGTACATTGTTTTCAGCTGGTGTTGGTTCTATTAATTGATATTTGCGTTTAAATATTCTGAATCTTTGAGCAGGGGACAAGATTTCTACTGACATCGTCTTCGTACATTTTTAAAGTGCCGTTCTCATCTATGTCTTCACAGCCGAGGGATCTGAAGTCTTGCGAGCCACAAAACTTAAGTTGTAATTTCACTGATTCAGCATTAAACTAAATCTGCCCGTATCCTGCAAAGAAAGCAGCTGTTCTCACACTGTAATTTTAAAATGAGTTTAACCCGAATGCGCTCTTTTTTTTTTTTTTTTTTTTTTTTTTTTACATTTTTTTATTTATTTATTTATTTTTTCCTGCCTTTGCCACCCAGTTCTGTAGTTGTGAACTTTTAAATCAAATCAGGATCTCCAGTCACTTTTAAACACAAACTCTGTTGAAAATATCTGCTTCGGTACTTTGTAGCTGGTAAACTACTTTGGATTTGAAGTCTACATCTGCAGGATGCCAGAAAATTTGCGATTTATGCCTGTTCAGACATCTTATTTGGTACTTACCCAACGAGGTTGAGTTTACCGTGATGGAAACTGAATTGCAGTAAACCTTTGATCGGATTAGGCAGAGTGTTTAAATGTCTGCAGATTGTCCCCCATCTTCCCTGTCACTGTTCTTTGTTGAGTGTACTACACGTGTCCACACATCTTTAGTGAGTTAACAAGGTGGTGATGGGACTGCAGGACACTGAGAGGGAGTGTCAGATCATCAGGTTGTTCCGTTCAACGACCTTCTTGGGTTTGTGAGCCGAGGCAGCTGAGTAACAGGTGTGTTAAATACAGCCCCAGAGGTGGTTTTAATGATCCGTTCAGCTGCAGCAGACAGGCTGGCTCCGGTTGGTCCAGAGAATCCAGCGTGAAGGCCAAATCGTCGCCGTAATCGGCCTGAAAATACGACTCCTGTCTTGAGGCCTGAGCTGTACTACCAGGTCTCCCAAAGCCTCCCTACCATGATATCAGACTGTAATTGCATTTGATATAAAGCTAAAGTGCCCCTGTTTCAGAGGCTTTAGGTGCCGTCTTTGTGTTTTTGCTGCTAAACTGCTTCGTTGCTGCTGCGGATGTTGCTCCTGCAACACGTTTTATTTTATGCAACATCTGCTGCTAACAGAGGAGCATGAAGGACTGAAGTTTTCGATTCCGCTTGGATGTTTCATGCTTCCTGTCTAACATCCGTTTGACACACATGAGTTGTAAGTGTTCTGACTGCGTACGATAAGTGGTACTTATTGTTAATAGTTTAAACGATTCAGATGAGCTCGGTTTTGCCACCAGATGGAGTCTCCTTCTGTTTCATGAGACGTTTGTTTGTTAAGAAATGTGAATAGCTAAAAAGACCTCCTTTGCTCTCTGCTGTAACTGTGGCAGTTAATTTGATGAACTGTACAGCATAAAGGTGTGAAAACCTTTCTAGGTTGTTGTTTGTTTGGTTTAGTTTAGTTAGCTAATTTTGAACAAGCACGCTAACATGCAGAAGCAACAGAGAAGTGATTGGACCTGTATCACTATAGTGCAGATAGTATTGAGACTGAACAAAACGCATATACACACACATATATATATATATATATAACAAGTATATCTAATGAAACCTTGAAAAGTCACGATGTTCCTCTGTTCCCGGTTACAGAAAGTCTTATCTGGCAACCAACAGGGGATGTTGCCTTTAGGGTCATACGTCTTGTTTATGTCTTATTCAGGTTTTGGCACAAAGCTCAACAACAACTTGTTGTAGACATCACTTAAGTCCTGCCTACGTCCTGCTGGGAAAATTTGTTGAGGGAACTAGTGGCTGATGTAGGAGACTCCTTAAAAGTCAGTGGACTTCCAGGGGACGTCCCTTGTTTTCTTGGATTATTGTGAATTACAGGATGGGGATTAAATGACTTGATTGAAAGTTGCTCAACGGACTCTGGAAAAAGTTGGCAATCTTCTTGCACAATCTAATCCAAATTTTTCGCAATCTTTAGTGCATATTGGCAGGCTCACGAGCATCTGCTTATTCTTGGAAATGCACCGTAGCATCAGCCAGTATCTGAATCGGATGATCTTCAGCTTGACTGGCTCCAACTGGTGACCAGCCAATCTTATTATTGTTTTGTTCCAATTTTGAAAAACTATTGATTTATTTCTCTTTGCGTTTATCTATTTATTTATTTGTACATGGTTGTTTATAGTTATTCGAAAGAAAATTGGATTCACTGCCTAGGAAATTGCAGGCAGTGGATCTCTGATTTGACCCGTTGGCTCACTCTTTTTGGACTGTTTTGGATCAAATGATGAAGACTGTAGTGATTCCTCAAGGCTGTCTCCTGGCATTAAATTTGAAATGGGTCAGACTTTGTTTTATTTGTTACAACTGTCCAACACAGTGAAGCTTTAGGTCTTGCAGCTGTTTTCACATGTTGGAGCATTTTTTTTATTTTCAGAGCGGATGAGCAGTGACAGATGGAACTCTGTAACAATGAATTAGAGTATTGGTTTGTGTAGATTGGTGATTTTTCACATCTGTTCTTTTCAAATTCTTGTGTACTCTGACTTGGATGTGAAGGTAAATCTCAGTGGTCTAAAACATTTCACCTTTGGGTGCACATCTAATATATTTTCATACCTTTTACTATGGCTGGGATGAGACCAGTAGGGGAGGCCTGTTCGGGGGATTTAGGTAACCACTAATGATTTGTTTTTGTCACATGCAAATGCTTCTTAAAGGCTTAAATCTTGTCCTTTTTTAATTATTTCATGTATGAAAACGGGGAAAATGTTGGTTGCAGAGTTTTGTTTGGTTGCTTTGTGCCTACAGTTGAAATTGACAAATGATTACCTGTGTCTGTTTGAAGGTTAAATCCTGGTTTCAGTGTAGTTTTTGTGACCTCCTCGGGGACTCTCCATCTCACACACCCACAACGTGTTAATCAGCTAACAGCTCATTAGTGTGTGGTGATGCTCTGGAGATTTAAGACCTTCTTCCCAATTAAACTTTCCAAGTTAATCTCTCTGTGTCTCTGTCCTTTTCTTCCACACTCTCATCTTGTTGCTGTCTTTGTTTGGTCATCATCAGCTTGATGTGTGTATGCATGCATCTATAATTAGATACACTGTTGTTCATCTCCATGGTCTTTTTTTTTTTTTTTTTCGGGTGGATAAATGTAGATTCTCCTGAGACTTGATGCTACGAGAAACTGTCGCAGAAACCCTTTTAGTTTAGTCCATTCCCGACCAGTCAGATTAAATATTTCTTCAGTTGTTTTTCAATTTTTTTTTTTTCCAATTTTCATTAAAATTGGCGTTACTTTGCAAAATGTTCATACTGGAAACCGAAAAAACTAAAATCTTATGTGTCAAGAAATATTGTCCAGATGGTATAAATGAAATAGAAAATACTTTATTTGTCCATGAAGGGAAATTATTGTATATTGTTGCCATGGTATAATATATAAATAAGTCCTTGTCATTATAAGCGTCCATTGGTGTGGGTAGGTCTGTGCCGTGCTTTGAAGACTGGTCTCATAAAAAGACGCACTTATTGCACGCCAAGTCTTCTTGCTTGTCATTTGTATGCATTTTTGTGGTCTTGCATCTCATTGCAGACTATGCACAGTGAGAGGACGACACCCTGCTCCTGAAATGTTACCCTGACCATTTCATGTGTCATTTCATCAGCAGAAAATGTCACACCAACAGCATAAAATGCCTATTAATGATGCTCGAAATCTACCTGAAGTAGCATGCTATTTATATGCGGATAATCAAGGAAGCTGAAGAAGTCTTAGACAACATGCATTCCCCTGTTTACTCACCATATTGTCTAGAAGATTTGCAGTATAATTTACATTTTACGTCTACAACAGATGTGCAAAGCTTTTATGAGCAGCATGAGTTTTAGTTACTCGTTACTTTAAAAGGAATCAACAAACCAGTTATTCAGAAATGCTTGGATAGCTATGTCCAAGCTTTTTCCTGGAAATGTTCATCATGTTACATGAAAATACCCCCTTTTCACTATGCATTAAACATTAATTGGACCGTAATCCAAGCCTTCGAAAACATCTCTAAAAATGGCAGATGGAGCTACAGCCAGTCGGATTGAGTGGAGTAGATTCTATGCATAACATTTTTTGTAATATTTTCATCCAGTCTGGTTGGTAAGTTGCAAGTATTCTAAACAAAGTGATGATGCCAGAAAATAGCCTAAATTAGATCAGTGTGTCTGTGTCCTCAGGGATCATTTTTCTCACAGTTTTTCATAGTTGTTTTCAGGTCAGTTAAGATTAAGATCCGATTTATTGGTCATGCATACACACGAAAATGTGTCCTCCGCTTTTAACCCATCCAGGTTGGCACCTGTTGACACACACATGCACAGGGTCACACACTCAGAGACAGATGCCAACCTGGAGCGGTGGGCAGCCATTCAGCGCCCGGGGAGCATGGGGGTACGGTGCCTTGCTCAAGGGTACCTCAGTCGTGACAAGGAGGTGGACTGACACCCCTCCAGCTGTCAGTTCCCCCAATCTTTTTTTTTTTTTTTTTTTAACTTGAGTGGCACGAGTGGGAATCGAACCTGCCAACCTTCCGGTTATTGGACGACAGACTCTAACCACTGAGCCACGGCTGCCCAGCCTCATGAAATTCCATCAGTTTTTCGGTTTATTTCAACTGTCCGAGCATCCTCGGTCTCGTTCTGCTTCAACCAGATGCAGGACGTCTGTGCTTTTGAGTGGTTGCTATTTGCTGAATGGGTAAATTATTACAATTTACTTTTTATTTTTATGACCAATGGCCTCAAGCTCAAAAGTGTGCAAGCATGGTGACAACAAATGGCACTGTCTGTATGTATCAGTTGCGTCTGCTAGAGCTCTGTTAGTTGTGTGTTTGGTTCAGCTGAGAGGTTGTCTTTCTGAGAAGAGAGTGGAGAGTCGACTTCGTTTTTTCAGCAGCAATGATTGTGCGGTTTACGTGTGTTGCAGTTAATGTATTGTGTCACCAACTGAACTCACAAGCTTAAACACTGTATTGTGCTGCTACGCACTTAATTAACTTAGGTCAACTAGCGGCACTAAATCTCTCGGTACAATGGTTAGTTTGACAAGTAACACATGCTTGCTCTACTCTAACACCTGTTTTGCCAAGTATCTTTCTCATTTCATACTTAAAAGGCTATTTTCATCTCTGTTTGTGGTTTCTCTATATTTCCTCTGCTCCTTTTCTCTCTCCTGCCTAGTACATCGGATTCCTCTGCAGCCTAGAGTGAGTCATACTTTTTATTTTTATAAATGTTGTCTTTCTGCAGCATTGGAATGAAGGCTTACTAAATTAGAAGCAGGGCTTTGCACCACAGAAAATAACTTAGGTGCTGTAAGTAGTTGGCCACCAGTATCTGGCGCAGACCAGCCCAACATAGCGCCTCGTAGTGCCCCAACACGTCCGGTGCATTTTAGAGGCCAGGTAAGCTGCAAGCAGTCTGTTCAAAAAGCAGTTATCCTCTCATTGTGGCACACCATATTGCAAACAGACACCAAGACAAATATTAGCTTTGTCATATCAGTCCTGTGAGTTCTTACAGCATCCTCCACTGCCAATTTGTGAGGACCCTGGCATCATTTACCATCACATTTTAACTTGACCAAAGTCTTTTCCTAAACCTTACAAAGTAGTTTTAAGTAGTAGTTCCTAAACTGTGGTGCCCAAAGCAAGCTTAAAAAATCAAGTGAAACTGTAAGTAAACGGGGAATGAAGGAGGACAACAAAGAGGGAAAACGGCTTTCCCAACTTGGTGTAAAACTCGGATGTCATGAGTTCTCTGACTTCAATTCTCTCGAGCATTTCCCTGCATGTCCCCCCCAAATGTTGTGCTTTTATTGCAAAAAAAAATACACTTAGAGATGATAATTGTCATTAAAAACTAATTGTAATTGATTTTTTTTTTCTTGCTGTAGTAAAAATCTACTATTGATATAATTACTTATTTAATTCAGAGAAGTATGCTAGTTTACCTTTTTGAACATATACATATATGCGTATCTCCTGGCTGTTTTCAAACAGATCTATGAAGGCTATTATGGTAATTAGGCACACATAATCATAATTATACCTTGAACATATTTGATCACCCAATTAACTTAACTGTTCGTGACAGACTTGCGTCGGAAGCCCCTTGCTGGCTACTTATCTCCTCCTGGTGGGTTATTTCATGTCCTCGCAAAGTCCCGGACTCCTTGTTGTTCTTGTGGCTGGATGCAGTTCTCTGACTTGTTTCTGAGTGAAAGAAAAATTCAAATGAACTGAAATAATGCAATGTATCACCTGTTCTACTTTGAAATGTTAAATTCCAGATAGTCTTTTGATGTGAGGAATGCAAGATGGAGATTAGTTAAAGCTTTCAGAGTGAATTTGGAGTCTATCCTCCTTTCAGTCTCATTAGGTCAGAGGAGTTGTTCCGCTGCTGTCAGAAACTGCTGTAAGTTGCATCAAGCTGAAAACGCAAACACACACATACGCAGACACCGGTGAATTTCTGGAGGCAAGCCAGAGCATCCTAATACATCCATTTATTTTATTTATTTACTGTGGGGAATGTTTTTTGAAGCACTCAGTGATTGATAATAAGGAAATACAAAATTTTAAAAAGACAGAAAGTTCTCAGACCTTTAAATTTTAAATATGTTTGTGTGTGTTTAATTTCAACTTACTCTCCCTCCTGTGCTTTCCACCCATCTCTGTAGCTGCGAGGCACTGCAGCATCACAAATCAAGCGTACCCGGTGGGGGATGAGCGCTCCTCTGTGGCTCCTTTCCTCTTCCTTTGTGCCATTATCTCCTCCCTTCATCCTCTTTTGTTTCAACACTTTTTTTTGACAAAATGCAGAATAATGGTGATGCAACAAGCTGAAAACCCTTGATGGTTTGCGACTGCACATAAGGCGAGAAGGGGATTTAAAAAAGGGAAGAAAAAAAAAGAACTTTTTCTGACCACTTCTGTGATTTTAAAAGTACAGGCTCAAAATCATCCACAGAAAAATATTTTGAAGGGTGTATCACCCAAAGTGCTCCCCGAGGAGAGAGGATGGAGTTGAGAGGAGGCTTGTGGGAGGAGCTATAAGCGGGGATACAACACTCAGTGGGGTTACATGGCATTGAAAGGATCAGATTATTGGCTGAATAACAATAAGACTGAGTTGCTCCTTATTTGAGCAAGGGTAATTATCCGTGGATATATGGCAGTGAATGAATCGAATCATAGGCACAAAGCATGTCATACTCCGGTACGATAGGTGGCACTGTACCCATTTCAACTATTGCTAATAGAGCCACTTCCGGTTGACCGCTTCACCACCAACAACAACCACAACAACAACAAACTCGGGCATTTGAGAAAGATGGCGAACAAAGAGCAAGATGAAGCTACGTCCCTCTACATTTTGTTTGTAATGTGCTGCTTATTGCACAACGCGATGCACAATGGCACATTTTCCATCACGTTGTTTCTTTCCGACGGCGGCGACTACAACAGTAATATTGTATCTTCCGACTTTTGGTTTACGACCCCGGGAAAAAATCTCGAGCATGCGCAGAACGTAAAGTCTAATTCACCACGTGCTTCACCCGTCTACAAGCACGTTTCATTTGACTTTCAACCGAGTTATCTCGGGGTCTTAATCTGATCGCGAGTAATCCGATCCAATTTCTTGTCCGATTAAGGTGTCTAGATGAATTTAAAAACTCAGTCTTATTGTAATTTAGCTAATAATCCGACCCTCTCAGTGCCATGTAACCCCACTGACTGTGTCCTTTGCAAAAATCTGTCCGCAATCAGTTATTAAGCTGCTCATCAGAGCTGCTTGGATCTGAATGAACAATGAGTTTTTTTTGTTGTTTTTTTTCCTCGCAGGTTCCTTGCTGTGTTAATTTATTTTCACCTCAGGTTATCACACGTACGTGTGTTTGTAACATCTGAATCATGCATGAATGCTAATCAACTCCTGCATAATACATTAACGCTCACATGCATATTTTACAGTGAAGCAGCAGTCAAACGTGCTGTTTCTCTCCAGAGTCGCACTCGAGGTGTACAGTAGAGGATGCAATTCATTGGGATTAAATACTTTTGACCTGTGGGGTCTTCTGTAGCTCTGTGAGTAGACTAAAATACTTAACACTGCAAAAATCAATCACCGGACTGAACTTGAGTTTGTTTTATTTAAGAGTTCCAGTGGAAATTTGCTACTGGGAACTCGAAAATGTTGTCTTCCAAGTTCAAATGGCTGTTGTCACAGTAATGTAGAACAGAGCCTACACTGCCAACTGCTGACAACACCGAAAGCATATTTTTGTTGTTTCAAATCAGTGTGTATACTTGCAATGTATAGAAAAAGATCGGTGTATGGTTATCTGGCGCATGCTTATCTGTAAATACAACTGCATGCAATTCAAGCTTAACTGTGTTGAAAATTAGGTTAACAGAAACGAGTGCACATTTGAGTGAGGCTACACAGACCACATCTGCATTTTACTCATATCTTATATGAATGATGAGTTGCATTACAGGAAGCACAGGGGCTATTTCATTCTCCATCTCCTATTGTAATGTTAATCCGTCCAAATGGGAATCACTCAGGTTTAAAACTTAATTAAGTGTGCAAAAGGGAATGTTACCAGAATAATAATAAAAAAAAAATTGAAAGAGGACAGATGGATAGATGATGAAAAAAAATTTGAAAAAAAAAATCTGAAAGGGTTTAATTCCCGACTCAACCTCCTCAGCCCTCTCAGGTGGTATCGACACCTTTCAACATGGCCACCTGCCAAACTCAAACTCAGTCTCTCACTCACACACACACACACACACACACACACACAGTTGACCTCTGCGTCTCTATCAAGCTTCTCTTCCTGCTTTATTGATCAGCAACACAACGCAGCACCCTCCCTCCAGGTGTGTGTGTGTGTTGTATACTGACAGCTGGCTCACTGCAGACACAAACTTCCTGCTGCCTATGGTGAAAGAATCGATTTTAAAAAAAAAAAAAAAAAAAAAAAAAAAAGGAAGATGTTTTCTGACATTTAATGTTTGCTGCAGAGTGAAATTCATTATGAGGCCACTTCATTTATTAAAATAAACATGGTTCTGTGCAAAAGCTAAATGTAAAGTCGGGTTGCTTAAAAATTAGAATATGAGCTCGAAAACCTCTCAATTAGATTGGTTTTCGTTGTCAGCACCTTTTGCCTTTGAAGAAGACAAACGATGCTCTTTCTTTGCACAAGCTGACACGATTTTCCAAGGTCTCGATGAAATGACTGTGACATGCTTTGGTCAAAATAACCCAGAGACACTGCAGCAGCTCCTTTTTCTTCCATTAATTTACACCTCTATTCAAGCGGATCCTTTTAGAGTGTGAAGTGACCCACTTGACTCCACTCTGCCCTTCTCTTCCTCAGGTTCTGCCTCCTTTGTGACCTTGGGGCAGATTATTATGATATGAAGGAGCATGCAGTAAATAGCCTGAGAGTTCATACCACACGCCAAATACATACCTTCTCTTGTATGTTGGACCATGGACAGCTGGTAGGATCCCTCTTTTAGGCGCAGTCTTGTCAAGAAGTCATGTGTTCTACTAGCTCAAGGTGATGTAATGGACTGAAGGCTCAACAGATTTTTAGGTTTTACACGGTAGCCCACGTTTCAGAGCTCCACAAAGAGCATCTCTCAGCAGTTTATTTCAGGAGGAGAGCGTATGTTTCAGCCTCACCAAATGACTCCTGAAAGTTTTCTTTTTTTCTTTTCACATAAAGAAACGAGGGGGAGGGGAATGGAAACCCCACATTAGCATTCAATCTTGTGCTGCCGATCAAAAGTTTTTGTATAAAAGTCCCGACTGTCGCAGAGAAGCTTTGTGAGCCGCACGACCGGTTCAGACAGAAAAGTGATTTTTTTTATTTATTTTTTTTCAAAACGAATTGCTGCGCTCGGAGGAAATTAGGGAAGCAGAGACAAGAAGATGAGGAGGCAGAGGAGGAGAGCTGACAAAGAACTGTCATTAAAGTCACTCTGCCGCTGTGGCTTCCTCACTCTGTAAATATCACCGGCTGCAAATTCATCAGCAGAGGTCCAGACGAGGTCAAATTGTACACCAGCAACTTACACGAGGCCGTCCTTCCCTGTGCCCCCTTTTTTTTTTTTTTTTTTTCATTGAGCCCTTTATGGTGAATATTCTTTTCAAACTTTGATCTTTTTATGTCAGTTATGCGTTTCAGGAGAGTGCTGCTCTAGCTTCTTTGGCTTCGAAGACTCATTCCAATATATTTCAGCCTCAAGTGTTAACAGACCAGCAGACACGTGTAATTATGCCGGGTGAAAGTGTCTGAGGATTAAGTTTCCTCATGCAATTTGGTTTTCTTTTCTCTGCTTTTGTTCAATCAGACTAAAAACAAATGTTTGAAATGATCCACGTTAAATCAGGCTTGTCACACTGTATGCTGTTTTGTGCAACTTCCAATTTCCGTTGGTCCCTACGAAAGACGCGAGGAGCACAAACTTGACCCATATGGCCACCTTAGGCGCACAAATGGGAAACGCAGAAGGCTCAAACAAACCGGATATCGTGTCTGTGTTAGGACAGCTGGTCGACTTCTTGTTGGTAAAAATGTGAAAAAGTTCTCCAGTGTTTTTTCTGGGGATTGTGGGAGATGTGTGTATGTTCACAGAAGAGGTGCGAACATCATCGCTGAAAGGGTTGACACAATAGTGCAACTTTTTGCTTCCTTTTGTTCCACTCGTTCATCTTGCAGTAAATAAGCCAATAATGCAGTTTAGGAAGCATCAGTAGAATCTGGGATAGGGATCCATTAAATACCACCCGCTATCCAGCTCTGTTCAGAAGGATTTGATGCCATTTGTCCGATTTTTATTCTTTGCATCAACTCAGACAAAAGGCTTCCCACAGAGATCAATGTCTTTTGTGAAAATAACATATTCCATTTTCTGTCTCATGGTTTCCCAAGCTTGAAGATTTCAGATGTATTCAGATTTATGTGCTGTTGTTTTTTGATCCATGTGAGCAAAAAATGTTAGCAATGCTTCCCAAGCCAAAAAAAAACCGGTCCCTGAATTTATTTGTGTCCTCACACGGTAATGTGTCTCCTAGCTACGTCCCTGTGGATCTTCAGAGAATTGTGAAATTGGACATGGAAACTGATTTTTGAAAATGATCGCTGTAGCCCTATTTTTAATCCTCTCGTCTGCTCCGTCTCCAAAAGTCAGCACCTGATGTGGTGCAGAGACCAAGTCCTAGAAAATTCTTCCTTTAGAACACATGAATCCCACAAACGCTTCTACAATTCAAGCAAACTGCATCTTAAAGCTCGTCTGTAAAGACTGCACTGAATGTCAGGAAGCATGTGATGTGAAGATCATCAGAATTGAACTCCCAGCAGCCATGTTTGGCTGAAGTATACTAGATGAGCCTCTTAGCCTGTTAAGGTCTCATTGACTCTGTTGTGGTTCATTTGGAGCACCGGGGAAAACAGAGCCACGGATGCAGGAGCCGAAGCCTTGAAGAATATTTGGGAGAATTGTTCGCACCACAGGGCACCATTTCTATCTCCGCATTTATCCTTGTTTCTTCTTTGCCTTGGGATACGTTCTCTGCTGTTTTTGTGACACGTTTGTGCACAGAGTGAAGGCGGGCGACCCGGGAGCATGCTTATTTGCTTGCAGATAGCGTTCTGTACGCCCACAAAGCAGAACTGCTCAGGTTTTCATCCGAATGCCAGCAGAATTATCATAAACTCAAGAAAAGTGCAGGAAGCGTTTAAAACACAAGGTGCAATGAGGAGATGTAAACAACAGTCAGGATCAGGTCAGATGTCATGGTTTCAGCTTAAGCTTTAATGGCTGAAGTCATATGGTCTCTTATCAATAGTTAATAATTAAAGTTGATAATCATTAATAGTTATCAAAGTCTATCTGAAATGATCTTTTTTTGACCTTTGGTTCTCTGGCTTCCTCCCACCATCCAAAAACATACATGTTAAGTTAACTGGTGACTATAAATCAACCCGAGGAGTAAGTGTGAGCATGCATGGTTGTTTATCTAATTTGTCTTTGTGTGGCCCTTTGATGGTCTGTCCAGGGTCTACCCCGCCTCTCGCTCAATGGCAGCTGGGTTAGGCTCTTCGGCCCCCCACGACTGAATTGGATTAAGTGGGTATTGAAAATGGAAGGATGGATGGTTTGGAGTGACTAAACTCTGCTGTACAGTGTCACCAGAAAGCGGCTGCACGCGTTACGAAGCCTATACTGCCACGATGGAAACAAACCTCAGGGGAAGCAAATACAACAACAGCTGCCGTGAATATCCACAAGAGGAAAGTGGAGAGAATTACTTTCATCTCTGGGAAAATCTTGTATATTTTTTCATATCTGAGAAGACGACAGTCAGTGACGTGAGTTTGTTTTCGCCTGCTTAGACCAGAAATAGTAGGTGAGTTGCCTCATTTATATTTTGCCAAGACAGACGCAGTTCAAAAAGTTGTTTCCATGTCCGCTAATGTCCCCTAATAAAGTTTTCTTTCCAAATGAATGAATACAACCTCAAGCGGGCGTGTAGTTTTCTTTTTTTCTTTTTGCACATTAATGGAAGTTTCTCCAGTTTCCATCCACCGTTTCAGATGAACATCTTCTAAATATGATTAAAAAAAACAAAGAAAAAAGACATTTAAATGTTCCTTTACCACTTTTTACCTTTCATCATATAGAAATTAAGATTATTGCTCACCATGCGTATGTGGAATCGCAGCCTTTTTAAATATGTTGTTTTGTTTGGACAACAACCCAAAGCTGCAAAACATGGCTCAAAACGACAGACTGCAAAGATGAGCAGCAAAATTCACTCCATTACGGACCAGAATCGAAGGATTTACGTGATTACTCTTGTGATTACTGAATTGCCAGTGACTGGTGAGAATTTACTTTTCTGTTTGTCGACTGATGGAATGAAGTTGGGTCTTGCAGGCACGAGGAAGTCTGTTAAAGTAGTCGATATACTGAGTGACACTCATGCAGACACACGCCTACATGAAGATTAGCTGTCGACCGTGTAGCAGAACTGCTGGTCCACGATGACTGCGAGTTGAAAAGCCTTTTTCATCCTTCTATTTATTTATTTTGTGTCGACGTCGTCTCTCTTTCCCTGTTGTCACGTTATGCCTGTCTACGCTCCCACACGCAGACATCCATCCTTACTTTCTCCTTCTCTTTCTTGCTGTCCTGCTTTTGTACTCGTTTTGCTTCCCTGCCCAGATGTCCCTCCCTTCTTCTCTCCTCCAACCTCTTTTAGCCCTGCAGAGAGTCGCCCAGGTCTCGGGTAAATCGCACCTCTCAGATGAAGATGGATGAAATTTCTTTGCAGTGCACTGGCAAGCAATTTCGACATGTGTTCCGCACCTCTTTGATTTCATTTGTCTGACCTTTACGTGTGGCAGGGGAGATGCATCCAACCGCACGCTGAGGGTGTGAAGAATAAAGTAGTGGTGGCATCCATCCTCAGCAGTCGGTATGAAACTGTCTCTGACATTATGATGTTGAACCCTCTGTTAGGATTAAGGAAGAATGGCAGGAAGTCAGATTTTTGGACTAATTGTATTTGTTTGCTGGCTCTGAAAGACATGATTTATTTTTATTTTTTATTTTTTTTTTTTTCAATTTAAATTTTTTTTTGTTTCATATAAGGACCCCATAGTATTTTTGTTTTTATATTTGAATTTTTATTCATCTTACAGTAACGGTGTGGCATTGATGGGAACACAGCAAAAGCTAATTGTTACTGAGTTCTGCAGTTGAGGCTACAAAGGGGTTGGGGTGGGAGGCACAGTTCAGTTCAGTTCAGTTTTTTTTTTTTTTTTTTTTTTTTAAAGCAACATGTTCACTGACTGAGTTTGCATGTTCTCCCCGTGTATGCGTGGGTTCTCTCCGGGTACTCCGGCTTCCTCCCACTGTCCAGAAACATGCATGTTAGGTTAATTGGTGCCTCTTAAAAAAATTGTCCTTAGGAGTGAGTGCGAGGGTGTGTGTGGTCGTTTGTCTCCGTGTGGCCCTGTGATGGACTGGCGGCCTGTCCAGGGTGTACCCTGCTTCTCGCCAGATCAGATGACCGCTGGGATAGGCTCCAGCCCCCCCCCCCCGCGACCCGACTGATGGATTCACCGGTTATAGAAAATGGATGGATGGTCACCGACATCTCACATCGAGGCTCTGGAACCCACTAAAAACTCACTAAAAAGATAATAGATTAACCAAGTTTACCTAATTGCAAAACAGTCCCATTGTGTGTGGCTGACGTCCAATCAAAAGGAATAAACTAGCTTGAATATCTCAAAGAAACTGTGGTCTAACACAGCCTGTAGAGTAGAGTGAAATCTCATTCCTTCAAGTGTTTGCAGTTACAGGTTTGTGTCCCTTTGAGGAAGTGGTAGTTACTGGACTGGTTCTGAAGAAGTTGTAGCCCTCAGAGCACTGGCAACAAACATGTTACTTTTGGCAATGAAACGGGATTTAATCTGCTTATCTTTGCCAGTGTAAGAGCATTGAGGGAAAAACCCAACAGCAACAAAGATTGGAACGCATTTCATAATGGCTAAAGTTTTTAGCATGATGTACAAGTTAATAGCATGCAGCCAAGCTAAAACTTGTTTAACAATAACAATTGAATTCTATCAAGGTTTCCCTTTCAAAGCAGAACGGTTCCTCTATGGTATTTATCTCTTTTTTTTTTCCCCCTCTCTGTCAGCAGCCCATGCTTTCTTTAGATTAGAGAAACCGATGACAGCAGCCATATTAATTTATCAGCTTGTGCGTGGGTGCGTCTAAAGTCCGTATAGGAACACGCCCGTGAAAAGGAGTGCGTTAGCCGATGTTGATGGCTGAGCAGTTACAGAGACGATGCAGTCTTCTGAAGTGTTTCCAGCTGCTGATTTAAAAACAAAAAACCTTGTGGCAAATGAAGATGTTGCTGTGGAGGAGAAAGCTTCCTCTTGAAGTGAAGGAATGTGAAGTATTCAGGGTGCATGTGCTGCTTTGGAGATGCTCTGGTTTTCGTCGGCACAGCCGCCACCTGTATTTGTTTCTACATGTTTTCTCGGCTCTATTTTCAGGGTTTAGGAATGTTAGAGGCTCTGAAAATCAAATTCAATGCATAAAACAGATTAAGCTGACCTTTTGTGTGTGTGTGTGTGTGTTTGTTGGCTGACCTCCAAGCTACCACAATCTACTCGCTGCCAAACATGTGCAGGATGGCTGCGGTGCATTTCGCACTCAAGCTGTGTGCGTGTTTTATCGTGTGTGTGTTTTTCTTGCCCTTTCATTTGTTCCCTCGTCTTGCTGTTTTTGTTGTATCTTTATCCAATAGTTTCATCCGGTTACCTTTCTTCGGCCATACAAAGTGCACAATAACCTCACAAAGACGGAAGCACACATTTGTGAGGACCCTGACTGACATGATGTATCTTTAAACCGCCCTGACGCATCTGGAACTGAAAAGAGCAAAGCATTGTGGTCCTCTTTTTTTTTTCTCTTTCTTTTAGCTCATTTTAATTTATGGCTGAACAATTTGTGGCACTTTTAAGGTCAATACCAAGCACTCAAAAGATTATCTGAAGATATGTCTTTTTTCCCCGTTTTAACCTGATAACAAGCAGTGGCTTGTTTCTCCTGTGCCTGTTGAGAACTGCTTTGTCCAGAATGGTTTCACAGCCTTTGTTAAAAACTAGTTTGGACCACAACTTAATTCTACCCAAAACATGGTTTAACTTATGTCCTGAAACCCTCCAACAACCCTTTTTGAAGGTTTGTCCCATAGTGAGAGTCGGCCAAAAATGTTCCTGCAAGGCCTGAAACTCAAAGTGAACACATGCATACTTTGAAACAGTGAGTGGATTAACCCATTTATTCGTAATCTTCTGTGTGCTAATAAGCAGCAGCAGACTTACCTGTTTTCACTGCAGGAAACAAAAAAGCTTTTGTTCAGAGTTAATGAAGTAGTCGCTGCAAACAAACCTTTCTGTGTGATGGGAACTCGGTGTTTTAGTCGCTCACAGCTGATAAATGTGTTGTGTGACGATTACCTTATTATCAATTCACAGTGAATTTGGGTTTTGATAAATGTGTTTGTGCACTCCTTATCTGTTCATGAAAGACTTGTGTGAGTTGATCAGACGTGTTGAAGGTTCCAGTCACTCCTACGATGGAGCAAAACATGCAAAGTCCAAGTATAATTCCTTTTTTTTTTTTTTTTTTTTTTTTTTGTCACTACTTTGTAATTTTTTGTTTCTATTGTTTTTTTTGTCTCTATAATTATTTTAATTGATTCTGTGTTTAGGCCCTTTGTGGTTGTTTTCAGGCTGTAAGTGATCTTTCTGGATTGTTGTTGTAGTGTTTTAGGTCCGTGTTAACTTGTCACTTCTTTGTTCATTTCTGTTTCTTTATAGTTTTTTCGTGCCTTGATGAGTTTTATTTTAAGCTTTGTTTAAGTTTATTCGAACTGGTTTTATGATTTCTCCTTGATGTGGTATTCTCTCTTGCACATGAGCATTCCCCAACCCGCTTGAACCCTTGGGCCCGACGGGAGGTTCTTTCTGTAATCCCTCCAACTGACTTTACAAATGCTCCCAAGTTATTGCTCAGCAAATCTTCAGAATTATTCCAAATGATTCCCAAATGAATTGCAATACTCATTCCTACTGGATTCTTCCCTGCAGGTCAGGACAAATGCTCAAAGAAATTTTTCAGTTACACATCTTGGATGCTATATTGAGGGGAGAAAAAAAAAAAAGGTTTTCAAGGTATAAAAATGCTGTTTTTGTTTGGAGGCTGAAAGTGAATTTTCACATTTATCATGACAAAAGGGTTTTCATTCACCTGCATTGTTTTCTTCACCTAAACATTCACTAAACGCATTTCTACATTTCTGTGCAGTGAGAAGGAGCAGCAAGGGATAAATGCTGAAGGTTAATGGTCAGATTTAAGACTGCAGCATGTGGAACACATTGTGAGTGTGTGCACAATGCGTTTTACCCGCTGAGGTTGTAACGCCGGTGCAGTAAATCTGCATGCGGGTGACAGATCTGACAGCTTTCCTGCAGACAGCAGCAGCAGATTTACACTTATTAACCCACGGAGGCTGCAGACTGTGTGAGCGTGAAGCAGGACCGGGTGGAACTGTGCTGGATCCCCGCAGCTTTTCATGCTCTGGATTAGATTCAGTCTGCTTGTGGAGTTTGGAATGAATTCTTTCCATTTAACAGGCAGCACAATACCACCTCACTGTCAGCACTGCGACAGTATTTCACAGCATTTATGAAGAACATGCTGTGGGAATACAAGTCATTATTTATTTGGTTCAACATTATAATATAACAGACTATATGGTCTTTAGGATGTGTTTATGCGCTGTGTACCATCACAGATGCTCAGCAGGAGTTGTGAACTTTGACATTTCACTCACCTTTTATATACTAGCAAGGTTTGCCAAGTTATTAAAACATTGAAATGCTAAACTGACACCGAATGGCCTCACAGGACAGGTCATGATGCAAGTTTTAAACAATTTAAATGCCGGTAATTAATCTATGATGATGATGATGATCAGTAATTGAAAAACATAAATAAATGAACGAATAAATAAAAATAAAACTATTCTCATCACTGCTTCAGGATCCAAAAAACATTAACTGCTACTACAACAACACACAAGTTGCATTGTGGGCAATGAAAGTTGCGTAAGGAACCATATGTGAGTGTGGGCATGCATGGTTGTTTGTCTCTTTGTTTGTGATTAACTGTTGACCTCTTCAGGATGTACCACACCTCTTACCTTTTGGCATCTGAGATAGATTCTAGCCAACTCCCCCCCCCCCCCCCCCAAACTCCCCACCTGACCCTGAACAGGACCAAGCAGGTGTAGAAAATGGATGAAAGATGAGCCATAAAATTCTTACCTCATGTTTTCTATTTCACAGTTGTGGATTGCAGAATGATTCATCTGTTGGCAATCCCTTCACACACGTTGCAAACATGATTTATAATGGATGTTTAAACAAAATGAGAAATGGCTTCTTTCCTGTCGGAAACTAGACGGTATAATGTTTGCACAGTTGTTAAAATATAATGACTCGCACCGCGTGGACTTCTGTTCCCAGTGGTTCTGTCAAAGCAAGCGACTAATTAAGGTGATATTTGGTTTTATATTTTATAAGCTGCACTGAACACTGCACTGCCTAATGCTTTCTAAAAGTGCATGGATTAGACTTGCACTTCTGACACACTTCACTCATTTTATTAGCGGTTACAAACACGAGTGCCCAGCGCTCAGTGAGAGTGCTTTCTTTTATCTGCTCAGCAGTCGTGTTTTTATATAACCGTTACACTTTTTACCAACGGGTGATGTCCTACTTATTACAAATTGTGTGTATATCCAGTTACCTTGAAATATCAATCCGTAATTGTTTTTATGATGGCGTCTTAATTTCGCCAGTATGGCACACATTTGAGCTCATGGTTTTGCAATCGGTGTTTCGGTTGTGGCTGCTTGTCGTAATTTCAGTTTATTTTTTTAACCCAAGATTGCAGAACTAGTAACCTTCTATTTAATAACAGCTGGTAAAAATGGTCTCACAAAGAAGGTATTTGTACTTCTTTCCTCAGTCCTGATTCTGGCAATTACTTGTTGGCGTTTTTTTGGCCTTTGAACAAAATCCCTTTATAGTCATAATAATATGTTATGATTGGCCGACATATCTCGCTTTGTTGAACAGCTTAATTTTGTTTGGTGTTAGATTTTCAGCTTGCAGGGTGTTTCTCTGTAAAGCAGGACATCTTCTCTCATAGTCTCATCGAGAACAACCTTAACAGTTGGGGGAGAATTCAGATCTGGGAGCTTTTTTGGAAGGTAGTGATTTCCGCTGCGGCATGCTGGCAATCAAATCTGATTCAGCCGCCGCATTTGCATGAAGCAGAAATTTGACTGAGAGCTCCCACCGGGTGTGCATCACATCACACACATTTCTCTCTGCCACTCCTTTCTTTCGTAGTTTTAGAGTAAAGGAAAAGTCTTCTCCTTTACTGCCCAGTGTGCTCGCTAAAAGCTGTTTTGTACAAACCTTTGGCCGTTGATGAGCAAAATTCAACTCTCCTCCTTTACCCTGAGGCTTCTGCCTTATTATTTATATGAATGAAACTTAGTCTCCACCATCTGAACCGCCGGATACTATCCAGCCCTCACTGCTGACTCAGGAGACCAAGAGTGTGAGGAATAGAGAGGGAGTTACTCCTCTGGACTGGAGTCAGATCCTGTAATACTGTCACCTCACTTGCAAATATAGTGACGGATGCTCGTTGGTCTTTATTACGATCTGTTCTAATGAAGTGTTCTTAGTTGCTTCATCAGACCACACCCGTCCTAGTGTTTTGGAGATATTTAGTTTAACTACAGACACATCTGCTCTCTTAGTTCTCAGTAACTTCACTTAAAGCAAAGCTAACCTGTGGTTTAAAGCTGCAGTCTGCAAGATTTGTTGTTGTTATACGTAAAGTCCTACTTTTTGGCATTTTAAGAGTTTACATGATCTATCAGAACGCTTGAAGTTGAAAACGGTGACCTCCGTAGTCGCAAAATGCAAGAAATGCTTATTTTTTAACCGAAAAATAAAAAGTTATTCAACTTCCTGTCCCGCCCCATCAAAACACATGAGAACTCGTGCACGTAGACGTGCACGCCAGATGCGCTTACACGACTCCTCATTCATCAACTCACCTGTCATTTGCGATCATGGAAGACACAGTAAGTAGACTAGCCCGTAATGAAGTTCAATAGTCCAGATAAATAAGCGTGGGGACGAGCCTACCTTGTATCGCGCGTGCACAATCGGTGATTGACAGGCAGCAGAGCCCAGCTTGTAAACCTGATTGGTTACCTTTTACCGGTCCGGTCTGCAATTTTGTAAACAAACCTGCTGGCTTTGGAGGGACCTAGCGGGACATATAGGGGACCTAGAGAACTCATTTTTTTTTGTATTGGGGTATTTAATGTACTACTTTCAGAATCCCCGGACAGTTCCAGGCATTATGCTTGAAAAAGAGTTGCAGACTGCAGCTTTAAGCCCTGCCATCTCAGTATGTCGTGCGTCTATGATGTTAATTTTATTTGTTTTGCATTTTGTTTGCAAGAGCCAGTTGTAAATGAAAGGGTTATCTTTGAGGGCTCAGAGCTGGCATCAAGCTCATTTTCATCTGCAGTCCCCGGGCAGGTAGCAATTAAAACATGTCTTCTATCCAAATGAAACGCAAATATGAGCAGAATCTCAATCAGATCCACAAAAAAACATTCAAATGAGTGCCCATTTCTATTCACAACAGTAACACAAATATAACTTTGTGGAGATGAGTCTCTGATACCAATGAACTCGACTCACTGCAGAAAGGAAGACGCACAAAGAGGAAATTGATTTAAAAAATAAAAAATACTCCAGCTCAAGCTGTGGGGAAAAAAAAAAAAAAAAAAAAAAGTAGAAAGCATCAGGGAAACATGGCCCTTCTGTTAGTCTCTCTGTTTTAATGACCTCATGGACTTAAAGCAGGCTTAATTCATTGGGAGCCTGTCGAGCATTAGTGCTTCTCTCAATGAGCGACCGCCTCCAAACACAGAAGTGCCAGAAAAATAATGGTCTGACGCATCACTTCAAGACTTTTAGATTATTATTACTTCAATGTTATAATGGACTAATTGAAAATTATAGTGTCAGTGTAGGGCCACAGCAAATTACTTTTTCACAGACTTTTTGAAATGACTCACTGAATAGAAAATGGAAGAACTTGACAGTAACATTCTACAAGAGTTTAAGGTAACACCTTAAAATGTTTTGCTCGACTAGCACTTAGAGACCTAAAGGGATTCAGTTTTGTAGGACATGCAATTACATGCAAGCAGAACGTCCTCAGAAAGGACGAGCTTGCCACTGAGAATGACTGACTGTTTTTGGTCTATTAAACTATCAACTGGAACAGAACTGAGAATTATATTTGGCAAAATGCTCAGAAATATCTCTAAGAAGTTCTTGGATGGTATTTAGAATATTTGAGGGAGTGTGACTGCATCTCTCAGAGGGCTTTCTGTACCTTTCATTCTAAAACGAATTGAGCTTATGGTGTCATGATGGGTAACTACTGATTAAAGCAAAACAATATAATTCTGTTTCTGAGTGGTTCACGCAGCCACCCACCTTTTTTGTGAGTTCTCTTTGTACCGTCATGAGATGGTGAAGAATTCTTGTCTGTTTTTTTGTTTTATTTTCATTTATTTAATGTTTTTTTTTTTTAGATGGAGGCTTCGGTATGCTACTCTGTCGCTATCCGACTCCGTGGTCACGGAGAGGCTATTAAACCTTTCGAAGTTCTCTGTCGGGATGTCGGATGCACAAGGTAATTCACCTCCCGATCAGTAGGCGTCGCTACGCTAGACGACCCAATCTCACGACGTCCTACGTGAAAGTCGTTGATTGATTGTTTACCTTCCGGCTCCATTCCACTTCTCACAGTGAATGGTGGAGACTGAGAGAGAAAGACTTTTGTTGGAGTTGGAGCTTATTGATTTTGAAATGCAAATAATTTTGACCAAATGTTGACCGGCACGCGGTAAACTCTTTCAAAAATGGCGGCGTTGTTGTTCAGAGAGGAAGGAGCTAAACCGGAAAAGTGATTCCGGAAACGATGTTGTTAGCTGACCAATCACAACCCTTGCGGTCTCCACGAGTCTCCGTCGCCTCGACGGACAGATGGGAATTTTGGCGCACTCAAGCACTCAAGCGACGAAGAGCCTCTCCGGGAGGCTCTCCGAAGCCTTTCCCGGGCGACCATAAATAAATCAGGCTCAAGACATTTGTCAACCTTGCTGTCAATAGTAACCCCACTTGAACCTTCACTTCAACATTTACTTCAACATTAATTGCTTCCCAGCAAGTGTTTGTGGCAGTCGGTGTTTAGATATATTAATTAAAAAAAAAAAAAAAAAGAAAGAAAATAAAAAGAATATATAAAACATTCGAGAAACATTAGTTGAAAAATTGGTCAGAGACGATCAATCTGAAATAATGGGATTCTGTCAGTCAGTCGCTGTATTCCTGTATTCTTTTACATTTAAGTGCCAGCTGCAATCCTCCTCCTGTTCCTTGCTGCAGCAGATAATCCCTGATTTTTACACCAAATTAGGCAGTCTCACTGTGAGGTTTCTTCTCATATTGGCTAGCAGCTCGTACCAATCTGAGAGTCACCAGGAAGCTGTGTGTGTGTGTGTGTGTGTGTGTGTGTGTGTGTGAGAGTTTACAAAGCCTGTACAAGATTTTAATGGAGACAAATTGATTTGGTCTCAACTCAGCTGTTGTGTGAATTTCTGCATGAAAACGTGAAGCGTGTTGAGGCTGTGGCTGCGGGCCGTTAATGAACCGACCCTGTTCTCTCTGTGAGCTGACGTTTCAGAGTTGTGCAGCAGGGGCTTCTGGGTAATGGCTTGTAGGAGCTCAGTGTCTCTTGTCAGCCATGATTTAAATACAAAGTTTAAATGAAACCCGCACTTATTATGGAGAGTAATGGAGCATTCGTGACTCTTCCTCCCCTTTGTGGCCTGTTGTTTTATTTACTCTTGCCGTACTGTCTCTCTGATGCTGAAGGAAAAAGGGAAATAATTACAAAAAACTGCTGGACGTGGAAGCTGGCAGCCGTATACCAAGAACTTCATAGTTCGCTGCTTTATAAAAGTAAATCAATTTTTCCTTTCAGTTTCTTCTAAAAAAAAGAATCTGTTAAAGTAAGGGGCTGTCATGGACTGTGGCATCAGGGGTTGGTGCTTTAAAGAATATCTGACAAGTCATGTTTTGATGTTGGAACAGCACGAGACTTTAACACTGATGGCTCAATCACCTTTAGCAACCTGCAGCAGATTAAGATGTTGTTAATATCTCAGGCAATCAAGCTGCCAGAGACTAAAACTTTAAACTCTGAGTCCAGGGAGGGAGACGGGAAGTTAGGAGGAGTGTTAACCTCTATCACTAGCAGTTAACTACAAGGTGAATTTAGGGTCTCCTTATCATTTAACAAGTGTGAGTCAGACTGGCAAAATAAAATGTTCCTATCACATTTGTGGAAGTGTGTCATTGCATGAACAAAGTAGATTTCTGAGAAATTACTGAGAGGAGTTTTTGAACGTTTCAAAGCTATCTCTACAAAGTTTGGACTCCGCAAATCTCTGTCAGAGAGTTGTGAAGAAATTAAAGAAATTCAAAAACTGTTGGCAGCCTTCAAGACCGTTGTTATCTTCCTTAAGAAGGGCTGAGGGACAAAGATACTTCCTAGCACAAGGAGTGTAATAGAGTATTGTGAAGCAACATGAACCCAGGTTTACTTCTAAACAACGAAGTGTTTTTAAGCCCACCATCAAGCGTACACTGATGCTAAAAAAAGATATCGCTGCTTGGCTGCACTTGGTTAAAAGCCATATGAATAATCCAGAAGAATGTTGGAAAAATGTTTTGTGGACGAATGACACCACGGTGGAACTTTTGGTTTGGATTTGAAACATTATGCTAAGGCTATGTACACACGTAGCCGGGTATTTTTAAAACCGAATGTTTCCCCCCCCCCCTCCGTTTATAAAATAATCTGTCTCCACATTACCTCGTTTTCGAAAAAAAACTCCTTCCACACATAACTGAACATCTGCGTTTTCACCTGTCTTGACAACCCAAATGCAATTTGCTGTTTTGCGCAATCTGCCCAATCAGCTAAATAATAAAGTGTGCACGCAACTTTTTTGAGCACACTGACAGGTGATTGCATGACAGTCCTCGATATGAGGACGTAATAATTCCGACAGCGAGAGGACTGAGGACCAGGACATGCAAAATTGTCACGCCATTCCTCTGGGAGTACGACTCGGGCGTGTAAAATCAAGGCAGTAAACAGCGCCTGCACAATAATAACCACCACAGTTCTCAAGACATCCATGCTTCTTCAGTAAACAAAGGTCGCACTTTATACTTTAAAGCAGATTTGTTGTTGTTTTGGCGCATATTGTGACGTTCGAAAACGCAAAACTCCGGTTATCTCTGTCTACACGCAGCTGCATAAACGGAGTTTTCAAAAATCTTCACTTTGCCCGGAGTTTTTAAAAACATTCGTTTACGATGCGTTTTTATGCGTTTTCATGTGGATGACAGGTCCAAATGTAGAAAAATATATTCGTTTTAGCAGATACCCGGCTACGTGTGGATGGGGCCTCAGAGAAAGGAACAATGTGTCATCCCAGCATGAGAACCTCACCCCATCTGTGAAACATGGCAGAGGTAGCATCATGATTGGGGCCAATATCACTGCATAAAGGTCAAAAATCCTATTCCATAATTGATGGAACAACCTTTTTTTTTATTTAAACTATACTCTAAATGGCCAAGTCAAATACTGACTTAAACCCAACTGAAATATTGAGTCAAATTTTAAATTTGCTCTAAAATGTCTACCAGATGATGTGGATTACCAGAAATATCTAATTATGTTTATTGAATAGATTACCATCAAATATGGTAGTTTTGTCTCAAGAATTCTGTCAGTCATATGTAAAAGAGCTGACAATGTTTTAGTTAATCACACGATCGAACATTTTAACAACAAGATTCAGTTCTGAAGATTAAAGTATCTTTTGACTAACATTAGATCAAACATATTGTCTCTGTTTTTTAACCCCAGCCGAGTTATTTTTCTAACTTTAACTAAGTGATGTTATTGCCAAAACCCAACCAAGAAGTGACAAAAACTTTCCTATTATGTTCTGTTTACATGTAACCAAGACCATTGGGAATATGGTGGGTGCAACAAGTGGGGTGTGTCCAACTAAACAGGTTAGGACATACTAGCTTGTAATACATAATGTAAATGCTTGGTCTATGAATTAAATGAATGGATCAACTTTATGCCATAGACACATTGCTTATGTAACCTGGGGAAAAAGCAGTATGTTTTCTTTTGATAACAAAAGAAAGTGAGATATTATGCAAGAATTGTTCAAATATGTAACAGAAATATATATGTGAAATGATTACAGTCTTACACATTTTGGCCACAAGCTCCATTAAACTCCTAAATCTAATTATCTACAAATTAAGCAGCCCTTTTTATTTCAGACAGGTGATTTTTATATGCTTTCGGTCTCGACCTCATAGTTCACTTTCTCTGCTGTACATTCAGTTCAGTTTTATCATTTTTAACCGCAGTAAAGTGCTCTTCTAGCACATGAAGTGTGCATCTGGAATATTTTGAAACCAAAAACGGGGACCTGTCCATTCCACGCCGAGTCTGCTGAGGCATATAGTGATTTGTGACTGGCAGGCAAGGAGGAAATACAAATATTGTCAAACTACAGCAGAAGTCAGTTTTGATTCTGAATTTGAATTTCTGTAATGTCTATGTTTTCTTGCTGCTCAGTGGTTTCACAATGGAAGTTTTCTTATTAAAGCCAGTCAAGTGTGCACTTTATTCAAGTGACTGGAGTAGACATCCCTGCAAATTAAAGGAGAAATATTTAGATATTGCTCCTAGACTGCAAAAAAAAAAGACAAAATGTTTTTCCTTATTTCAGTATGAATGCAAATGAACACCCCCCCCCCCCCCCCCAACAAACTAAAAAAAAAACAAAACAAAACAGAGAAACAACGGTAAATAACAGCCTTCTAGACGCGGGGTAATCTCACTTTCAGCATGGGTTGGTTACTGCCATCCTTGTGTAAACGCAGTTTTAACTTCTTTGAACTACATTATCTATTTGAACAAGACTTTAGCTTGTGTGAACAAAACAGTTGCAATAACTATAGTGTGTGTTTATATAGCTACAGCTGGTACCAGCACGAAAAAATGCAGAGCCTTTGGAAGATTTTGCAGGTCTAAACATAACTTAGAATATCGTTTGAGTTTGCTTTTGCTTTTTTTTTTTCTTCTTTTTTTTTTTTTTTTGACCGGTAATTAATTAAATTAACTGACAATTTAAGCAATAAGAACTTGTGTAAACTTGCTAATAATATGTGCATGAATGCTAATAACTTTGAAGATACTAATAAACCTCTTTATTTTCCAGTGTTTTGCCTTGGTTTTGCACATTGGGTTTACGTGTAATAAAATGTGCTATATAAATGATTTTGTTTTATACAACGAGGATGCTAATAACTTGAACATATATGCCATTAACATTTGCCTATATACTAATAACTACTATGAAGATGCCAACTATATCTATGAAGATGCCAACTATATCTATGAAGATGGTAATAACTTTATAGATGGTAATGAAGTAATTATGCATGAGCGTGTGATCATGCTAATAACATTTGATGCTAATAACCTCTGTTTAAATACTGATCATTTGAAGACATGATATAACTGCTATGACGATGCCAATAACCTGTTTAAACACATTATTGGCATATTCATAGAAGTTATTCGCATGTTTAAAGTAAACTTGCCAATCACTTGTAGGTACTTGCTAATCTTTTCTATGAAGATGCTAAGAACATGTATAAAGAGGCTCATAACTCTCTCAGACAGTCCAATAGCTGTGCGTACATGTGCTTTATAATCTGTGCGAGCGTGTTACTTGTGTAAACATGTGAAAAAATTTTCAACGGTTGTAAGGACCAGACCAGATTGTATGCAGAGGTATGATTTGCCAACATGAAAATAACTTGGAAAAAAGATCCTTACTTGTGCAAACAAAGGCCCAGATGTTATCACAAGATACTGTCCTTGAAAATGCGTTTTTTTTTTCTTTTTTTCCCCATAGTTCCTAGCAAGTCAAACATGTCAAATGTTACTACTTTTACAAATGAGATATAAGACTGATGGATAATATTTAATCAGCACAAATACCTGATGCAACATTTTCTGTCCTAAAGTCTTAGGACATATTTCTGTGTGTCATTTGGCCCCATGCTGAACTTGAATCAGTCTGGCTGGATCAACTTGATCTTCCACTGAGCTGTATCCTGATCTGTGGGTGTCCCGGTTCTCAAGGAAACTTGCACCCATCTCACAATGGATCTAGATAAAGATAAGAAAAACACTGATTTCACACCTATCTCTTCCTGTCCTCTACTTTCTCTCAGCAGATTTGTAAACACATAAGACAATCAGACCTGAAGCTACTTTTGGAGTCTGGACTCTGACTCTGCTGTGAAGCTGCTTGTGTTTGGACAGTCCAGAATTCGAGGTAAGGAATCATTGTTACCCTCTTTTTCTCCTTATTTTGTTTTTATTTGAAGCTCTCTCTTATCTTTGTAAACTTGCACATCTTCCTTCTCTTCTTGTGTTGCTGTGAAGATTAAAGCAGGCTGTTTTGCTCTTGAAATCTCTCTAAAAAGTGAAAATAAACAGTTGTGCAGTTGAAAATATACTTTATTTCATCAGTCCATACACTAATTAACCTCAGGTTTGGGTTGAACCCTCTTATTTTAGAAACTATAGTCCTCAGATAGACATATTTTGGTATACTGGTACATTTATTTTGAACATTTTAGTTTCAAGTCATTGGAAATTATAAATGGATTCTTTTAAGATATTTCTTTCTGCATTTCTTAGACATTACTAACCCCAGAGACATTCAATAAAGCAACTTAAACCTATAATTTATTCTATTAATTTTACTTTAATGCAAAGTGATTAGTTCACATAAGCTGACAATTTGTTGAAATAACATGTAAACCCATTATTGCATGCATATTTACAACCTTAATTGAAATGAATGACCAAGTTTGGGTTATATTAAGGGTACTGATGGTTTTGTCTCTGATTTTTGATTGTTTATTTGGCTAATTCTTTTTCGTTGACTTTTATACTATGTTTTACAAATAAATCCAGTTAATACATTGAGTTTTTGGGGCCACAAGTTTCAGAGAAAGTATTCCTGCTACAGTCCTACAACTACTGCACACAAATGGCCAGGTGAACAGAGGTAGATGATAGTAGAGAAAGAAATCCAGTATAAAAATGTTTAATCGAAAGGTGACCAATACAGCAGAAAACTGAGAAGGATGAATTGTATGTTGTATTGTAATTGTTTCACAAATTGAGAGTTTCAGAACATCTTATTTTTTCACTTTCAGCTTGAACAGTTGATCTCCGAATATAAACACAGCATTGCATTTCTGTAGAATCGGAGTTAACGAGTTCCGTCTAAGATGTACTGTTAAATCTCTGAGAAATGTCCAAAATGTTCTGGACAGATCCTGTTTTCTGTGTATGTTAATATGTTATGACAAACTGCACTGAAATCAATGTGCAAACACTGGAGGATGTGTACAGTACATATGCCTCAGGATCTCTGTGTATGTGCTTGTAGAGTCGGAGCTTTCCCCGTTTGCCTTGGGGCAATTCAGAGATCCCACGGGAAAAGTGAAGGTTAAAGATCTGCTTGAACTTGAACAAACTTGCACACAGATCAAATAATATTCCGGATAAGAGATAAGAGCTTATTCAGGCTAGAATTGGCATACTCAAACGCAGTACAGAGGTAATTTGTGTGCAAAAAGAGATGTGTGAGGGGAAAACTGTGCCTTTCTGGGGATTTAGATCATTAAAGGTTTAAAGGATGTTAAAACAGAGGTAAAAGAGTAGAATTTTTATTACTTCATATGTCAGCAGAAGTGGTGACTTTTATAGAAATAGACCCTCATGTCCAAACAATATATTTACGATATTTTCTTTATAAATACCAGCTTAGATTGACAGAAATATATAGACGTCATTAATGAAAAGGAAGGGTTTGATGATTTACTTATTCCATACACGTAGCCACACTGTTATGCTCAGGGAAGTGTGTGTTTCTGCATAACTTTGGAGATTAAAGAGCCAAAAACAAACGAATAAAGCTCTCCAATCCCTTAAGATATTTAGTTCGCATTATGAACAGTGATTGGTGGTTAGAATTCTGTTCATATGGGGAAGCTGCGAGTGACAACACTAATTAATCTATGAATTAATCTCACAACTTGTTTAAGAGGTTGTGTGTGATACATCAACAGGTTCTTCTGCTTCATGTGCTTTCCTCTAAACACGGATTATACTTGATATAACTGAGGATGTTTGTTTTTTTCTTTTACAGAAATCTGTTAGCAAAGTGCATCGTGAATTTTTAAACAAAGTAATTCTGCCAAAATGATAATGTAAACAACAACATATATATATATATTTTTTTTTTTTTTTCAGACAATTATTGGTAAATTAAATGTAAAACTGGGACATCTAAAACTAGGAAGATGAAATCTTGGAATAAGAGTTTGATACGAAACTGTCTTTGTTCTGTAATAACTGACGTCAGCACGTCGGGCCCAACTTCATGCTCAACCGGATCATGATGCTCCAGGTCCCATGGAACAGTTTCCCACTCATATACTCATATTAGGGAGTCGCAGCTGTTTTACTAATGAAAGGAAAAAGACACACTGTGTCCTATATTAACAATGTCGTATAAATCCTTTTGATTATGTGATTTTCTCATTATTTTACATTGAAGAGATTTGAAATGATTTGAAATAAGGTTCACTAATTGAACCTGATTCTGTCCAGTCAAAAAAACCCTTGACCGGATCGAGAGTTTACTTGGTTTCCTTTTTTTTTTTTTTTTTTTTCCCTTTTTCAAATCTTTTTGGGGACCAGTGCTAGCTTTAAAGTGAGGAATGTTTGGAAAGTAAATACATTTTCGTGCAAACATTTGTTTGAAGTGGGGACACTGGCAGAAAATGGGAACAGTACTGTAAACCAACATTAATTACAGTGAAAATGTGTTTTTGTTTTTTCATGGAGGCAGTGATGGAAAGCGAGGACATTTGTGATAATGAGCATATTGGGAGGCAGACTTTTCCTAATTGTTAACGAACATAACATTACAGCACAACTCAAGATCGGTGTAAAGAGGGTGCTTTTAAGGCCAGATGGGATTTTAGGAGAGGGTGAAGTTAGTTTTGGAAAGTTAAGAAGTTTTCTGGTCATATTTGGAAAATGAAGACTGCCTGTCAGAGGAGGCCTGTTTGAAGATTTAATGCTGACTTTGCAGTTGGGTTCAGGATAAGGTTAGAGCTTAAAAGCTGTCGGCAAATATCTTTATTCGTAGGGACAGTGGTGTGGAAACATAAACGTTTGTGTCTGGCCCAGTTATTCATTGTAGTAGCTGGATTATGTTATTCCATGTCAACGTTTTAACTCCTTCTGCTCAGTGTCTCTCTGCCTTTGCATCTCACGTCTCACCTTGACTGCAGGTCATCGAGAAAACTGTGAAAACAAACTTTAGAAACACAACACGCAATAGTTTTGAAGTCGGTTGAACTTTTTGGACCTAATTTTGATTTTTTTTTTTTTTTTTTTTTTTTTTCTTCTTTTTTTCCCCTGCTGCCTTTTAACCAACACTGTACAGTGCAGCAGTGGTGAATTTTTGACCCAAAAATGTAAACATGAAGCTACTCAATGAGTTATTATCAAGTGAATAGAAGAGCAATACTGACCTTACAAATTATCTTTATTATTATCTATTTAAATTTACAACAATAAATATGTCTTATCCAGTTCCTCAAGGATGCTATCTGACAATCGGGACCACACTGGCATATCTTTAGAGGGGTTTATTGGACAATGTATCCATCTCGAACGCCAAAATGTTTCCATTTATTTCCATATCTGTTTATTTTTAGTCTCAATTGGGTTGTGAAAAAAAGTTTTTGGGAGTATCTGTCAGTTTTAGTCTGTGACACCAGCAACATTTAACTTGTTTGAATGCATTCCACATACGTCATGACTTAAAACTGTTGAGATACTCCACATATTTCCATATCTTTTAAGCCTCTCGTCATCATGAAAAAAAAATATTCCAGGTCGATACGTAATTTTACCTTCTCGAAAAGAACCTTCTCTCAGTGATGCCGAGGCTTTCTTTTCCACAGGGAGTGGCTCATTTATATGTGTGTGTTGAAACGGAGATAATGAAACTATATGTGCTTTCCCAAAATCGAACATTTATTTTGACAGGAGCAGCCATAACAACGACCTGCCTTCTATTTTTACTTCAGTTTGTCAGGCTCCCGCTGAGAGCAGCTTTGATTCAACTTCCAACCCAGAATCCGTCTGTTTCATGCGTTTGTTGCTTCAGTTTATCCTCTTTTTATTGGAGTGACTGCAGGGACGCTGAAGTTGGGTCTGATATGAGGCCAAGCATTGTCGTTTTTTGTCTTTTTCATTTTTTAGATATTGAGTTTTGAAGGCAGGAAAAGATCATTAAGAAAAAACAATATGACTCCAGCTGAAGAAATGTCATTGGAAGCACAATTAGAGCACACTTTTTGTTTTTGTTTTCAACTTCACACACACAAATCACATCGTAATGGATAGAAAGCCATGAATGAAGTCTGTTTCCATTGTGATATTTAGCTTTTAATTAAATGCCAGCCTCTTCATCTCGGCCAAGTTTCAGGACTTTTTTAAATTTATTTTGCAGATCAGTTTTTACAGAAATTGCAATCTCCTCTCCTCCACCTGTTTTTCTTTCATACCAAACTGGAAAATATGCAGTGAAACAGTTCAGCAGAAACGCATATTATTACTAATGCATTATTTTCTGTGTCTGTCATAATCCTAACAGGTAATTCTGTGTTTCCAGTGATGAGCTGAAACTGTGTTTAGTGCTGCATGAAGGTAGCCTAGAATATATTTCCCTCTAAAACAGAAAGTCACTTTACTTATGACACTTGCCTGCATGTTGCACACTGTGTGAGCTTCCCTCCTCATAGTGCACATGCAAGAGTTTTAGATGTAGTATTTATTTTGATGAGAACATGACAGAATGTGATCTCATGTTGCAACTTGCATGTAGCTTTCTCTCATTTGAGAACTATGTTGGGATGATAAGTGAAGCTTATTAAATTTCTTAGGCCGACCCTCTTGGCTCAAACACTATTGTATAAAGCTGTTTGGTGCCAAATTTTCTGCTTTTAACGACAGATTCAATTCTCACTTCCTGCGCTGCCACATAAAAACACTCGGCTGCAACCAAAGCACCAAATGCTGCCTCGGTTTCTTCCTCCTCTTTCTTGTCTAGCTCTGCTTTGCAATGACGGAGAAACCAACGCCAAGCTGCACCTTCCTCTGAAAAGGCCAAGAATCCGCAAACGCCCCCAAAATTACAAATGAAATCAGTTTCACACAAACTCCTACGAGCCTCTTTGAGATGCTGTTCAATTTCGACAAAAATGAACATATTTGTGTTTCATATCCAGGACTCTCTTGGAAAATTGAATAGAAATTGAAATCTCACGTAGAGTAATGTCAACCCACTAGATTTTCCAAAGTTCAGTAAGAAAACGGCTCCCAAATACTTGTATATCCCTGTGACTCTGTCACAGCTTTTATAGATTTTGACTTCTAAAGGAAGATTTCGAAGTGGTGGTCGTAGAAATATCAGTGGCCAGCTTTGTTTCTAAAGGAGGGAACGTGGCTAATAGCTGGACACAACCACCATGTGACAGATGAGAATTATTATATTTTGTTTGAGTTATTTTATTGTTAACATGACCTCCGTGGTTATGTTGGAAACATAAAGCCTTGGTGTCTCAGAGTATGTTAGTGTAATCATGCCTGTCTTCCTTTGCTAATCATTAGAAGCCTATATTTTATAACACATGGGAACTGTTGAAACAATGCTTATAAGTAGGTAGGAAGGGGTGGAAGATAAACCAACAGAAATACGTTTCACTTTGCCAATTTAAGGTTGGGGATAAAGAAATGCAGGGATACGGGGTCAGGCCTAAATATTGATGAATGCATTGTTACAGATTGTAGTCTGTAGCTTGAACGCTGTGCTATACAAAACAAGCTAAAACGTTACCGTCTCACAATTTCTGTGACTTTGTGGCAATACTCTATTTTAGACGTGAAAAATGTACTTATTACACTTTTTTCTCGTGAGACTGGGCTGCCTTCATGCTGCCATTTTTGAGTGCGTTTGATGGTCGCCGACATTGCCCCTTCTTATTATAGTTCGAAAGCCGCACTTGAACGCAGCAATTGTGTAACTTGTTTCAATTGTGTAATCTTGTTTCAGAAATGAAAGAAATCCAAATGCTCAGTATCTGAAAAGAGAGCATGCTCAGTGTTGGTAACTACCTCTTATTGCGAACCCGTGAAGCAGATTTATTTTACCCCAAACATGTGACGGATAAGAGGGTCCCTCCCCCCCTGCTTCTCTCTTCGGTCAGGGATTAAGGCCAGGGGGGATTATCTGATCTCTGTCTTGTTGAAGGCCTGAGGCGCCCCACAGGGCAGCGGAACACCCCACAGACACAACAGAAGGTCTCTTACAGTAGTGGTCAAATACAACAACCGGTGAGCAGGATCTCAAAGTGAAATTCATGCGAGATTCAGCTCTCTGTGTTCGCCTTGTAAACACAGAGAGACACAAATCACAGGGTTGGATGGAGAGCACAGCATTATGGAAAATACCCCTTTAAACACAAAGGTCTGTGGAGCACATCTTCTCTTCACCTCAACATGAAATCAAGAGCTGATTCAGATGACTGGGCTCAGTGTCCAATACCTCAGTTCTCTATGACACTGCAGGCAGGCTGTGGTGGCCGGGGAATGTCCTGTTATGTGGTCGCACAGTTTTTTT
Source organism: Odontesthes bonariensis (assembly GCF_027942865.1). Taxonomy (NCBI): domain Eukaryota; kingdom Metazoa; phylum Chordata; class Actinopteri; order Atheriniformes; family Atherinopsidae; genus Odontesthes; species Odontesthes bonariensis. The sequence goes on from NC_134523.1 coordinate 19,821,971, forward strand.
TTTTTGCCATTTTTAATTCCGTTTACTTGTAAAACAAGTAGTTTATTTATCAGAACGAACTAACGCGGGCCTCAAAATATCTGCCATATCATTAACTTCAAATGTCAGCACCTCGTTTATTTGATTGATTGGAAATGAAACAGCTTATTTCTTTTAACCAAATTTGATAGTTCTAACTTTTCACATTTGCAGATTTAATGCTCTTTGTGTGCTGGCTTTTAAATTGAAAATATTACATTAATTGATAAGAAAATTCTAATTTGAGTTCTCTGTTTAATACATTTCCCTCCAGGTTGATTTAATGGTTATGTTGCACGTATGCAGACCTTAGCTGAAACTCAGCCCATGGGAATAACAGAAAACTGCTCTGGTGTCTGGTTTCTGCTGTCAATAAAGACGAACCTTAATGTTGAAATCTTACAAAATACTGATGAAAAGGTTGTTATCTGTTCGATGTGCTGTCCTGTTCTTCATCTTTTCAATTGTTGAAATAGGATATCTGCATCATTATGGAAAGCATTACAGTAAACGCCAAATGTTTCCATTTTCTGTGTCTGTGCTCTTCATCAACCTGACATTTATTATTCTTTCATCCTTTTTGCTTGCGGTGGTCTAACCTTCAACGCAGTTTTGTCGAGGTCAGTCATTTTATTTACAAAAATGTAAAAAAGAAAGAAAAAAAAGAAATCTGAAATGATTTGTCCAAAACTGTCGACTTGACATCACTGATGCTATTTGATGTTATTAAGTTGGTCTCGTGGAGTCTCCGTCTCGCTTAGATCAAGAGACGGCAACTGTTGGACAACATTTGGTTTCTCATCTCGGACCTTACAGGCATAAAATAAACTCTTGTTTGAGTGAACATGGCCTCTTTTCTGAAACTGTACATGGTTAATTACCCTGTGTGTGTGTGTGTCTGTCTGTGTGTGTGTCCTCCAGCAGTTGGTGGGGTAAGGGTGGGGCTACATGTCTGCCTTTGGATTAAATACGATAAGATTCAACCTCCTCCTCCCTGTTTTCCTCCTGTCTTTATCCCCTCTTCTGGAAAATGCTCTAATACTCCCTGAACCCTCCCCACACCTCTGATATATGACTCTGTGTGTGTTTTACATGCATTAGTGCTCCCCACCCGTATTCCCTCTGCAACCACACACTAGTAACGAATGTCTGTTGGCATGTGAAGGTATTTTTGCCATCTTTATGTACATGCTGTCCAAGACAGAGAGTGACCTGGAGTTTCCTGGCAGTTTGTGCTGAACAGATGAAGTTACTGTGAAAATAATGAGCTGCATGAGTTGAAACTGGTACCAAGAACCTCGTGACTCTGGGGGATGCAGCTCGAGATGAGCTCGGAGTCCTCTCTGTTAAACTGACTGCAGTTTTAAATATTAATCTTGTGTCCCTGCTCATACGTCAGACCTTCATTTATCTGAGCATTTTAATCCTTTGGGCAGAAGCTGAGCACCAAGCATGTATGACTTTGTTGAAGAATGGACTCGTCAAGGAAACAAAATAAAAGCTCAGAAAGCAAAAATAATCCGCCTGATCCACAGAAATGAACTTTTAGTTCTATAATACCCAAAACAGCACTCATTTCTGTGGTTTCCTGATTTTATTTGAGGTTTATTTAAAAAAAACAAAACAAAAAAAAAAACTATAAATTCCTCCGCTCGCAGCCAAACTTACCCATTCAAAATGGAAAACGAGGTTACGGCAGGGCCTTAGCCAACCACTGTCAAATTTCTAGTAATTTTCTCACCTTTTTTGACACTAACATACTTAATCATCATTAAATTGTTGAGACCCAAAATAAGTTGGTACCTGAAGTTTACTCAAACTTTCCTGTCTGCTTTCCTCTGGTACTCCTAATAAGGAATAGACAGGTTTTCCTGTTTGTGCCAGACCCAGGGACATTTTTCTCAACGATCCTGTTGGAATTTCTTTTGCTGTTTCACTTGTGCGACTTTTTTGTTTGTTTCCGTCAAGTTATATTTTCTTCTTTCCCACTAACGGGGTCAAACTTACATGATTAGAAGACCATCTTCAACCAAAAATTCAGCCAGACGCTTGAGCTCTGTGTTTGAGATTGTAAATCCCACCACATTAGAACAAGAGTCCGATTGGTCAACAAGGTGTGAATGTGGTCTGCGATTGGTAGACGGACCGCTAACGGTAATGCACGGTTTTAGATATGGAAAAATGAATCAATGAACCCTATTTGTTACTGTTTGAGGATTTTCATTAGCCCAAACACAGAGTTTAGTTGCCCCAAGGACGTTGGTAACTGTTAATTTTACAAAACAAGGAAGCAGAGCTGGACTGTCTGGTTTTCTCTGCTATTCTGATACTATAATTAATACCAAAGATGATTTTTATGTAAATTATATTATTAATGGAAAAAAAACAAAAAACACTTTCAACACAGTTCCGACACTGTTTGGATTCTCTCATTGGTCCCAGATAATCAGTACAAACACTAAATATTACATACATCTTCATTAAAAATAAAAAAAGGCAAGTAGCATCATGTATCTGTAGTTTTTCATCAGTTCTTGTGATCTCATGCTGCAGTTTACTGTTGAAAAGTGCACATATAGGAACAGTTGGAAGAAACATTTCTGCAAATGTCACCAATATCTTATTGATGCTTTTTTTTGTCTTTGGTGTATGATTGTAATTGGACAACACACTGACCAACGGCTCGATAACCTCCAGGGTTACTCGGACAACTCTGATGGTACAAACGAAAATGAGAAATGGACGAAAGCATTGACTTGTTGATACGCAGCAAGTTTAATGTTTCATAGTCTAGGAGAAGGATCTCTTTGTTTGTTTGAGTGTGCTGTTTCGGGCGTGTCTGTGCTCACACTCCGTCTTATCCTGCCTGGGTTTTGTCCCAGGTTGGCCTTTTTTTCACCCTGAAAGCTATCTGTCTCAGTCTTTGACCTGGTTTTCTGAGCAGCTCGAATATAAAAACCTTCCATCACGCTTCTGCTGCTTCTCTGAGCAGATCGAGTATTCAGGAAATTCTAGACCTCCTACGTCCTATCGGTCATTTGTTCTTGGAGGTGGCCCACATTGAGTTGATTATTAATTTCCTTTCCTTTCCTTTCCTTTCCTTTTCTATTCTTTTTTTTTTTTTAACTGTCCCAAATTTTAGAGAGCCAGTGTTTCCTGTCTGACCCAGAAAACTAGAGCTAAGGAGAAACTCCAGACTCAATGTTAGACATGCTACATAAGGGAAAGTAAGGGGAGAAAAAAAAAGAAAAGATCATTATTTCAAGGTGAATTTCAATGGCTCTGAATTGTGGAGGGTCCAATATATTTGAGTGTTCCTATTTTGTTTAGCAGTGACATAAGAGGCTCAATTAAGGCCTCCAAACACTGCTGTGTGTGTTGCCTGGATTTAAGTGTTTCTTCCTGCTGGTTTGTTTAATTGCTAACAGGATGACAGGAGGTGAAGTGGTCATTCTGAAATCAGAAGGTTACTGGTTTTGATCTTCCTCAGTTCACATGTCAAAGTGTCCATAACCACAACAGCCACGAGGGGAAGTTATGGTCTCTTTTTTTTTTTTGAGGAACATCCAGTAATAATAGTCGAATAAAATCGTGTGCAACATGACATAGAAACACAGTAAAAGACTACTGCCAACTCGCATAGTCTTGGTGACAACTATGGGAGCTATTACATTTCATCCAGTGTGCCACCGTGCATGTTGCTTTCAGCTACTCACGACACTGGACATTGGCTCCAAATCCATCACGATTTCCTGAAACTCCTCTCCTGAATAACATTGACTGGCTGCATACATTTGCATGAAAATCTTGCTATCTTGTTGGCCTTGGCATTTTTACTAGCTTCTGACAAGTGACCTCGTGTGGCTGACTGGGCTGGAGTTGACCCGCATGTATATGGTGCATCCGCTGCCTCACGTGGGCGGGTGGCAAGCCAGCAGGCGAGTCTGCAGATTTGTTTTTATTACAGAGTAAGAAAGCTGTTTTGTACAAATTGAACAAATGGACATTGTTCGTTATTGCCATTTATGGTGTAAAATCCAAAATACTTCCAAAGAGTTATGGTTAAAGTTTCCCCACATTCAAATTGATTTTAAGATTATGTTTTTTTTTTTTTCGAACGTTGAAGAAACATTGATGGCCCCATTGAGCTCTTAGCTTACATTTGCAGGCACAAATATTGGTAAAATTGTCGAATTCATTTATTTATTTATTTTTTAGTTTGATTTATAAATAATTGTGTTGTCTTGGAGCACTGGTAAGATACATGAAACAGGATTACAGTTTACACATTTTAGGATTGTGTTTTGAGATTTAAAACTTGCCTCTGCCAGGAAGACTGACAATCTTGGCCTTCCACATTTTTAGAGCAGTGGATTGTGGGTATAGTTGAAATCCTCCATCGCTCCAGCAGCAGTGAGCTTTTAGAGGAGACTTAGAGGAGCTATTTCAGATCTGATTCGGATATCGGTCAGGCCCAGATTCCTCAAATAGGGGGTGAATATTTAAATCGGATGGAAATTAACCCGAAGATCTGCTGTGAGCTCAATCTGCTGCTGTTTAATCTCATACTGAGCCCATCGCCCGAGTCTGAAAGTGGAAATAATGAAGAAAGATAATGTGTTGAGTCTGTTTCTGGGTCCCTTGAGTGATAGGAGAGGCAGTCGACTGTCCATGTTGGGGGGGGGGGACTTTGTGAAGCCATGAGGAGCTCTAATCTACCAGAATGAATCTGATTATCATTTCCAAAAACATATCATAGAGAGGCTTACAGACTGCCTGCAGAGCGGGGATCAGCAGCCAGACGTGCTCTTCAACTTGGAATGATACAAGAAGTGATTAAGAGCCAAAGCACCAGAAATAGCTTGACGGAACACATACCATGAAAAGCGTGTGTTGGGAATAAAAATTACAACAAAAAGGGCTGTGAATCCAACCCCCTGCAACAACTTGATATCCAATACAGTTGTCACAGATACATATGACATTGGAGTTCCAATTTGTTACACTTTGAGAGTATCATTTTGTGATTTTATTTCTCATGGATTGGATTTCATTACATTTTGCACAAACATTTATAATGTACAAATCAAAAAGCTTAGTTTTTCTAAGGTTTTATCGAAATGGCACAGAGTTCATGATGCTTTTGAAAAATACTCTTTAAATCTTTATACTAAACGTCACTCCATTACAAAACAAAAACAGTTTTTTGAAAGGTTTTGTCCATTTAGGATACGATGAAAATATTAAATATAATGGGACGCCTTATATTGTACTATGCAAAAGTGCTAAGCCACCCCTGTTTTTTTTTTTATATTTTGCCTGCACGCAGCCAGACTCTTGTATAATCTTTTAAAGCGGTCTTGAACAATAGCTCTCCAGGCTTTCTGAAGGTCTTTCAAAATCTTTCTTTGGACATTGGCTGCTTTTTTTTTTGCCCATTTTTAGTCCAGCCATTGAATGTGACCATTTTCAGAGAAATGCTTTTTTTTTTTTTTTTTGTTTTTTTGTTTTTTTGTATAAGCCTCTTAACCCTGACCTATAAATCATTAAGGCATAGAAAAAAGCACCCAACTCCAGGCACGAGCCACTGTTGTGCCTATACATACCAGACAACTTGACAGAGAACCAATTTTAAAATGTATTTTTAGGCACTTTGTTACCAGCGACCTGTCACAAAGATACATCATTGTTCCCATTTCTTTGGAAAATGACCCAAGAAGTGGACTGAAAATCAGTGGCAACAGGTCTTATGGAGGGATAAATCCTCCCCAGAGCCCGGACCTCAACATTACTGAAGCAGTGTGGGTTCAGCTAGACGGAGAACGGAACAAAAGGCAGCCGACATCCAAAGAAGAACTTTGGGATGTCCTTCAAGAAGCCTGAAGACCTCTTATAGAAACAAATTATAAGGAAAGCTTGTCTAAGAGGGTTCAGGCTGTGTTGAAGAATAAAGATGGTCATTCCCTAATATTGACTTTTAAGCCTCTCAGATTTGTACTCCTTTTTTATTTTTTGGTATTGCCTTATGCACCATATTTCCATTTGCGCATGCTTCAGTAGATTGCTACTCCTTCTTCCCGTTTCCTGGCAGTGAATGAAGACATTTTTTGCACAGTTCAATACCTGCAGGTATGAGTAGATGCATTAGGCAGTTTAGGGTTGAAACAGATTTATAAATACGAGCAACGAGGTGTTACGTCGGGGACTGACGAAGGCTCTCGGCTCACTTTCACTCAGAAACTGAATCGCCAGGAGAACTACCTGCTCAGCTGTTTGTTCAGCTTTTCCTCGCTCTTTTCTCAAAATCACCCCTCTTTGCTTTCTCTCCACCACCACCCTGTGTCCCTCTGGCTTTGGTTTGAGCGCTGCTCTAATTCAATCAGGGTGTTCTGTAGCCTCAGAGTGAGAGATTGCATGTTCATTAAAAAAATCCTGATTAGTCCAAAAGACTGATTACACTTTGTAGCTATTGGTGTGTGTGTGTATTGCTGCCCATTAGTCTTCCACTTGAAGCTTCCCTCCTGCCCTCTCATTTGTCTAATGGATGAAGACTTAAGCCCCCTTAAAACACAACGTGCACGCTCACTATATATGTGCATGATGATCCATTAATTAGCTTAAGTGGACCCTCAGGCTTCCTCTTCCTCCCCCCTTCCCTCCATTTTCCCCTCTTTCCTTCTTCACCCTCTTTGTTTTCTGGGGGTCTTCCTGGAAAACAATGACCCCGTCCATCAATCCCTCCCTTCAGTCGATGCGTTTTCACCTCCGGCAACAAAGTCTCATTAAAAGTCAAGTGATTTATTTTGTTATGTGCAGTTCATACCAACTCTGTCAGAAAGTTTATCCTTTAGCATCAGTCGTGCTCTCAGTCTGTCCTCCCTGGAAGGTTTCTGAGCAGATTTCTAGCTTTTCCTGCCTAATTCCTAATATTTATCATGGAAAGGCTCAAAGGCGAGCAGGCAGGGCTTTATGAAGAATAAAAAGGCAGATATTCCTAATGCTCACATGTGTGTTTGGCGGTTGGCTAACGATTGACAGCAGCTACATTTAGGGAAAAATCAATAGCAAAAGCCATCTGGGATTTTGCCTCAGGGGTACTTTTCCTTCGTCTCTACTTCAGAAGGAGCTTGTGGAGCGATTATTAGTCAGCTGGAATGTGGTACACAGAAACGGTGCTCAACATGAAGCCTAGGGAGGGTTTGGGGGTAGTGCTAAGGGATGGTGATCTGCATCAAAGAAACAAAATAAATAATGAGACGGGAGTGCCGTTATAAGCCATATAAGGCAAGATATAGTGTTATAAGCAGTATGGACTTTTTTAATCAATTGTAAGACTATTTGTCTTTATATAAAAAAAAAAATAATAATGGTATGAAAAGTAAAAAGCATCTTACCAAATTAACCACAGCTGTTAAATTACACTTTTGTTTCAGCTCAGTTGGTTTAATTAGTGACATTTTTATCCTGAATTCTTGCAAGGTTTTACACTCGAGATAGTTAAAATTTGAATATTACAAGTAACATTTTGAATAAAAAATAGGGCTGGGCGAGTTGGCTCGTTATTATCGCGTTAATTATTTAACGCCGATAAATATTTTATTGCGCATTAACGCAGGTTTTTATTATTTATTTTATTATTGTAAAAGTCTGTTGCTCACAGGCTTTTATTTTGTAAAAAGTCTGTTGCTGTCTGCTGCGGAACCGGAAAAGAAAGTAATCGGCGGATCCACCAAACATGGAGAAGGGTACGGAACTTTTACTCGGCCATTTTCATTTTAAAATTCTTCCAGACGGCAGAGTCGACAGAACCAAAGTTTTCTGTAAACACTGCCGAGTTGAATTGTCTTCTCACCGTAGTACTTCCAGTCTAAAATATCACTTAAAGGCAAAACACACAACTGATATCAGCAAGTCATTCAAGGAAACAGATAGTGGAGCGAGGCTTCTACATAAAAACTACAGAAAGATGCTGATGTTAAAAGTGTGTTTGCACAACAAATGTTATGGCACTTTCATTCATATGGCAGCACATTTAAAATAAAACTAAATGCTAAAAGCTATACACTACTTTTGAATTCATTATTGGATTTTGCGTACAAATGCGATTAATCGTGATTAATCAGGGAAATCATGTGATTAATTCGATAAAAAAAATGTAATTGTTGCCCAGCCCTAATAAATTTTTATTTTTTAAAATTTTTTTTTGGTCATCAAATTGAACTAAATGACACAAAGAAATCAACATATTGCTGCTGTGAAGTATATACAGAAAGGATACAACTCTACAAATGCAAAAGTGGCTCTATTCTGGTAAGTTTAAGCAAACTTAAGATTCAACTGTGTTTCTACTAAATGATTCTTTTGATCTGATGCACAATTGGTGACATCTTATTTAAACACACGCTTTAACTGTCTGCGCAGCAAAAATGAGCGGCTCCTGTGACTCTTTTGGACTCATGTGAATATTTGCTATAAGTTGTAAAAAAAATGGTGACACAGTGTTGTTAAAGTGGGGGAAGACGGAAATCTTGCAACATATGGTAATAAGTGTTGTTAGAAGACTTGGCTGTTTTCAGGCTGTAAAAACATTTTTGCCCATGATTGGAGACTTTAAGCAACATGTTTTTTTTTTTTTGTTTTTTTTTAAATAAATTTTCTTTTCTTTTTTTAAACCTAAATACATGTGCATGTTGCTATTGGTCTTACCAGGACCTCTGAGGACTTGTTTCGCCATATGGCTGGAAAAATGGATTCATTCGCTGGAAATGGTGCCAGAAAAGCAGCTTTTTCACCAATGGCGCTAACTGCTTACATAGCAAAGTAACAGAAAAACAAAAATGAAGATGTATTTACAATTAAGAGTCTGACAGTAAAGGCAATAAAGTGTATGATGTGATAAAAGTGAGCCTTTCAGAAATGGATAGCTTTGTGATGCATCACATTTAGATCTTGCCTTTCTTATTCTGGACAGATAAGCTGCCAACTTTGATTTCTTATAACATCTGACTGAGTTATAGAGGTTGCTTTAGCAGCAACCACAATTTTCACAATAGTTTAAGTAACATTGGTTCTTTTATCTTAGTCTTTGGCCATGAATGCAAGCTCCCTTTCTCTACCTCTTCACAGTGATCCGTTTCTGTTGTTGTTTTGGATTGATTAACACTTGAGAAAATTGTTATTGAACTTAGATTTACCTAATGGGATTTTGTGACAACATCATTTTCTCCTCCTTTGTTACCTGAAAGCACCTAGATTACAATCACAATGATGGAATGAAAATCGAAATGAGGGTATCGTTTTTCTGTGAAACGGAGACGTATGCCAAAGGTGGCAACAATAAGGAAGGCATATTGTTTTTATTTTTTTTTTATTACTGTAGTCGTTCATGTTTATGATATAAACGGCTCCAATGTGTTGACTTGTGCCACTTTAGATTATCAATTTATCTGCTTCTATCTTTTGTTAAGCTTTGCTGTTGTTCTTTTATATGTTGGGATTTGTTTAAAGTGTGGTTGGGATGCAGTTGAAATGGTGCGTTTCCATGGAGGCTTTGTGGGGTTTACCTCTGGTTCAGCCGGTGTTGCACGTGTGGCATTGCACATATGCACATGTTTCTGGATGTTGGTGGAATGATTTATTTTCGAATTCTGTCATTTTGTTTTCTAGATTTTTACCCACACCCGAAGCTTGAGTATGAGTCAGTTTGCATGAAAGCCCCTTTATTACACATTACCGAACAAGTGTCAGGACCAGAACCTTTCTGCTAGAAGACCAGTAACAGTAACATGCAGCTTCTGTTGAATCACCCACGATAGCTAATGACCTGTTAGTTTCCACCTTTTGCTTTTTTTTTTTTACTCAAAATCCCTTTGAGTAAAAAAGAAAAATGATCATCTCTAAGTGCTTCATACAAATCTAGATGATCATTAGAGGTAGCTTGCTTTATAATCCAGCAGAGGGCATGCTAAAGCATTTGAAATGTTGCGTGTTTATTTAAACTTGTTCGTTTAAGCTCTACTTCTCGCCACAGATTTATCTGTCAGTGGGGTTTCATGGCACTGTAAAAAATCGGATTAATGGCTAAATTACAATAAGAACGAGTTATTAACTTCATGTATACACCTAAAGCCTGATTTATGGTCGGTGACGCAAGACGCAACGCAAGCCCCCCCTTGCGTGCTTGCGTGTGTCTCCTCAATTTTCTAAACTTCACGCAAGACGCGAGCGCAAGCCACTATCTACATCACATCCGGCGGCGTGTTTCATCCCCTCATAAAAGACCGCTGTTTTCAAACGCCAAGGTAGAAAGCGAAGAAGAAGAAGAAGAAGAAGAAGAAGAAGAAGCATGAATCCACTCGAAGAGAGACTTGCCGAAGAGGTCCTGGCAGTGAATTTCCTTTCATCGTAGTAGGCTTGTCATTGAAAAAACCCGCTGCTCCACCTACTGTCCTGGCGGTGAATCGCCATGCAGCACACGCAACCGCCGACAAAGCAAAATGAAGCGGAAACATCTCGAGACATTAACTCAAGCGCAAGACGCTAGCGCAAGGGCAGTTAAGAGGTATAACTCAGCCTTTAGTTTGACTAAAAATTGGACCCAGATCGGGTTACTCGCAGTCGGATAAAGACCCAGAGATAACTCGGTTGATAGTCGCACTAAACGTGCCTCTAGACGGTGACGCACGTTGTGAATTGGACTTTGCATCGTTCTGCGCATGGTCGAGATTTTTCCCCCGGTCGTGCTCTTCGTTCGCCATCTTTCTCAAATGCCTGAGGCTGTGTTCGAAACCGCATACATCTCTTACTACTCCTACTACTCATACTGACTTTTTTCCCGAATGCATACTAGATTTGCCAAAATGTTGGGCATGCATCATGAGGTTACTACTCATACTCAAACTACCCAAGATGCAACGTAACTTGACCTAGCCGATCGTCATTTCCTGTCAAAACGGCAGTTTCAAGCTAGCTACAACTAGGGCAGGTTCACTTCCTGTTTTCAAAACAAAAGCACCAATTGTATCATAATGGCTTTCCCTATGATAAAAGGCAAACAGTATTTTATTACTGTGAAAATAACCGGAAGTGCGTTGCTCACTGCGGCTAGCTTTAGTAGCGCCGAATTCGTGGGAACAAAATTGTAAATGGCCGGTATTTTGGCAGGTTTTCAACACGTTGTGGATCTAAATGACTACTTTCTCACCTGAAAATATTTCAAATGTCGCTAAAGTTTACAGAGTTTAGAGCTTAAGCGAAATCGGCTTCAGGCCAGCTGATTTTGGATCGGGTAGGAGCGAAATGCATTGTGGGTAAACGCTCTGCATACTGTCTGATCGATGAGTATGTAGTATGCGGTTTCGAACACAGCCTGAGTTTGTTGTTGTCGTTGGTTGTGTAGAGGTCAACCGGAAGTGGCTCTATTAGCAATAGTTGAAATGGGTACAGCGCCACCTATAGTACCGGGGTATGAGATGCTTTGTGCCAATGATTCCATTTATTCACCTCCCTGTATACTTGGATAATTGCCCTTGCCCAAATAAGGAGCATCATCCAACTATAGCTATAATCTGATTAATCTCATCATGTAGACCCACTGTGTGTCACCTGTTTCTCTTTATTTGATAAAGGGGCTCTTTGTATTCAGTAACAGCTATTAGAATCCACGAATATGAACTAAACTCCTGGGATGACCCCATAAAAAACTGGAAAGGAATCATTGGCACAACAGCTGAGACAAAACCTGTAGACACAGCTGACCTTTAGAAGGAGGTATGCAAATTGGACCATATCAATGAAGTATATGTAACATTAACGCTGTTTTCAGTTAGCTATCTTTAAAAATGCTGTCAGAAGAAGAGTCAGCTCCAGCATTAAGGATGCTATAAATTGTCCTCTAGATATTCACTTAACAGATATTGATACATTAATGTTCTTCCCAGACAGGAAATGAGACTCTAGTGGGGAGAGAAGCTAATGTTCTTGGAGAGTTGTTGTACTGCTTTCACTACAATGTGGTTATAAAAGAGGAAAACTCTAAAGTCAATCAACACTAGCTGCAAAATGAACACATGGATGAAAGTGAGTGCTGCTCACATTTGTATGAAAACACTGTTGAGCTACTGGAAACGGTACCACGCAAGTCCAAACTGTGTTTGTGCTGCGTGGATGGAGCGGCTAATACTAACAGGGTTTAATGTCTGTGTGAAAGTGCAGTGTTCATCACTGAGGAATGCTGGGAAACTGGAGGACGCGGGACAAAGTTTATCGAGCCTGTGAAGAAAAACGAGTGACAGCATTCTTGAATGTCAGCTTATCTCACTGCTTCCTGTAAGAACAACACAAACACGCACTCAGAGCGGAGCTTTTTATTTTGCCAGAGCTTTTTAAGGACTGTTCAGAGCTCTGAGACTCGCTGAGAAACGATGAAGGGGGCTGAAGTCTGCACCAACACTGACCCAGAGAGGGCGGTTTGTTGTTTGATGATCAACAACTTCTTCTTCTTTTAGCATGTTCCAAGTTACATGAGCGTAAACTTGATGTACCAACATTTCTCACCATACATAAAACCTGTCAGTATTAAGGTGGTTGATTTACAACGGAGGAGAAAATAAAACCGATGCCAAGATAACATTTAGTTTCTGAAGTGACATTTCTCCTCAGCTACACATACTTCTTGTAAATTAAAGTTTAATTTCTTTCCATCTTTTCATTTTTTCTTTTTCATTTGTCATCCTGCTTTCCCTCTTATTCCATTTCTTTTTTCCTCCTTTCCGTCACACTTTTCTTTCCACTCTTTCACATCTTTTCTTCTTCTTTCTTTGCTCATTCCTTTTCTTTGCTTCCTCTGACCCTTGCATTCTCCCTTTTCCTCTCTGCCTCTCTTGATTCAGTGCACCTCCCCCAACTTGCTTTTCCTTTTTCTATCTTTTTTTTGGTCACTTTTTTTTCTTCCCTGACTTCCACTTTGGTCTTCAATCACTTTTTCTAAATAACTTCCCTCTACCTGCTATTTTTTCTCTTTCATCACTCTTTACCTCATATTGCTTAAGAATTTCCTTTTATTTCCTATCAGGTGATTTGGACTGACTCGTACACAGAATTCATATTTTCCTCCTCTGACCCCCATATCATCTCTTCTTTCTCACATTTTGCTCTTTTCCCCACTCCCCCTCTTCAATTATCTTTTTTTATCCTCCTCCCTTATTCTCCTTTTTCTCTATTTTATTTTATTTTATTTTTTTTGCCTCTTTTTTTTCTTTCCCTCTTCATCTTTCTCTCCCTTCATCCCCCTCACTTACTTCACTCCCTCACTCTGTCTTTGTTTCTTTTAACTTCTTCTGTTCCTCCACACTTGTTGTCTCTGGTTGCCAGGTGATTCTGGCTGGTTGCTGTTGCCAGGTGGTTGCTACGTGGTGTAGGTCACATGACTGTGTTTTTCTGTCTGTTTATGCTGAGTCACTGAGTTGTCTTTAAGCCATGTCGGTGTCTCTTTGCTGATTGAGGTTTAGCACCACTTTAAGTTAAATTTCCACTAAACTTTAAGTATAGAAACCTTTTACTTCTCTGGGATTTCTTGCTCACACAGATATTTTTACTCTCAAGATTAATTGCTGCATGTTATTGCAAAGATCTTTTTAGTACAAATAACATAAATCTGAAAAAAATGATGAACTGTTGCCATGAAAGATGGCGCACGCGTCTTAAGCTGTGCTTCGTAGATGGTCCCAGCTCACTTGTCTCATTAGTTATGAATACATTTATCTCTTCAGCTCGAAGGAAGCCTTGTTTGGATGAAAAGTGAATTGTAACGGCTTTCCACCTCAGCATGGCTGGAAATGGGTGTTGTTTATCTTGTACGGGGTTCTCTTTATTATGGGGTATTGATTTTGAATGTGAATTTGAATTCATGAAGCATTTGCTTTGTACTTCAGGATGCAATGACTGGTGTGCTGGTTTCCTGTACTCTGTAGAATCGCTTATGTCACGTGCACAAATTAGAGCTTTGGGCTTTTTTACTTATGTTAAAGATCTTCATGCCGATGATGTGTTATTGTGTGTGTTTGAATGTGTGGCTGTGAGTGTATTGCATTCTACATGTTTATTATGATAGCATTTTCCTTCCCATCTGTTGTCAGTAGATTAATTCATTCTTTACCTGTGACTCCTTTCTCTCCTGTCTCTGCTTATTTGTTTTTCTTTGTTTCTAGCAGTTAATCATCTCGGTTCAAAATGCGGCATTTGCCCCCGGTCGGCTCAAAAACACACTATTAAAACAACCAAACACAGAACTTTAGATTTAAAATACAAAAATAGTTCAAATACACAAATATGTCAGATCCACAGCCATCAGATAAAAATGACGCCCAAATTCCAATGAATAAAAATGCACATTTGCATATGTGAACAGCTACACAGTATCAGTTTTTGTTTTTGCACCTGTTGGCCTCGCTCACACTTGGAACTGATTTATTTAAAACTCAAGGTAATGTCTGAAATGCAGCTAAAACAACACAAAGATAATTTGATGCACTCGCTCCATTTATACAGCTTTTCCCAGCTTTGGCTGCTAGCATTAAGCAGCCTTTCATGTTTGGCTTGGGGCAGCTAGCTGTGATGGGGCCAGGCCAACAGAGCTAATACTGTGACACTTTCTATTATTGTATTATTCATAGTGAATCACCGGCAAGCCTCAAATCAATAATTTATACACACTTCCTGCCAGGTACGCATGTTTCCATAAACCTAGATTACATGCAGTTTCAGCTTCTTTCACATTTTAATTCCCTGCTTTGGCAGGACTCGTTCAGCAGGAGATTAAAACTTTATGTTCAATTTCTGGAGACTGATGAAAGAGATGAATTGACTTTTGTTTCACTGAACAGAATTTCTCCTAGCAGTCATACCTTTATCTGTGAAATGTCAAGCTCTACTGTTAGAGCGCCTGTTTGGAGTTGTTGCACCTCGAGTCTCATAAAACAGCCGGTGTGCTCTTGGTTTTCTGTTTAAAGGCATTTAATTCTAAAATATGAAAAGCCACCTCTGCAGGCTGCCCCACTTGGACCTTAAAGTTCAGCTGTGAGTTTTTTTTTTTTGTGACCCAGCTGGGCCACTGCACGTCACCTCGGATGGAAAATCATTCTGACATTTACAGCAAAGTGAAACATTGAAGAGAAAGCAGAGAGTGACAGCATGAAGAAGCTGCTGTCACTGCGCTGCTGCCATTTGATCGCAACAACACTGCAGAGCTTCCTGTGTTGTGTGGCGTTAAAAATGGCACCATGTTAAGTGTTTATTCCTTTCTTCTGCTTCTGAAAAGAGGCAACGAGATGTACACCAGTTATTCTGCCTTTTTTTTTTTTAATCCTCTTCATGCACCTACCGACTTGACAGAAGGGCAACAAAAGTTGCACACAGAAAGTTGATGGGAACGGTAAAAAATGGTCCAGCTTTTGGGGAGGGTTTGCTGATGATGTTATTCAACATTAATTCCGAAGAAAAGGCAAACTCTTTACATATATATTAAGATTAATATATGTGGATCCTAAAAAAAATACGCTCAGATTCTACAAGGTGTTAATCACAGGGAAAAAAAAGAAGAGGAGAGAGAAGCTTATATTAAATTTAGCAAGTCTCCCCTGAAGCTGTTAGTAAGAGGTTTGTTTCATAAATCAGATAAAAGATTCTTGAGTTTTCCGAGTTAAATAAATGACTGCAGGAACTGACTGCTCTTAAATAAATGCTTTTCTAAGTGGAAAAATGTTGGCCGGCAGCAACCATAAACTGATTAGATTTAGGTGTATGGGTGTGTGGACACACACCTGTTAGATGCTGACATTGGACAGATGAATGGGGTGTGTTTGTGTTAACTTTCTGGCCTTCACTTACCGAGTATTCAGTTCATGCAGCCATGAGGGATGGTGAGTAGATGTCATTGGTGGTTATTATATTTGACAGCTGTGGTGCGCATCAGTTTGGCCGGATACACACAAACACTGAAGCTTTTAAAGCTGCTTTTATTAGGATATTGCATTGACTCCTGCTCATTGTGTACCCCTGACCCCAAACTCTTACTCAACCAATGCTGTCTTACCCCAACCTTAACCTAACATTACCTCACACCTCAGTCCTAACCGAAAGTATGAGCTGAGAAATGATGTTCTGCCTCTTTAGGACCTGCCTTTGGTCCCCGTAAGGATTACCAGTCCAAGCCGGTCCTAATGAGATTTTAAAGATAAGAACACCTACAGTCGATTTAAGTAAACAAACAGGTTTGAGCATCCCTCTGGAAAAGTTGAGATGTTTCATCTGGCAACACGTTATTTAACCCTAGTTGATGTAGTAGCTTTTTCTTCCTTAAAAAAACATGTCAGAAGATGCATCATTTGGTCATGAAAAAGATGTTACTCATTTTCACCAAGTCAAATTATTGATCTACATCAAGCACACAAACCAACCATGAGAGGTTATTGAAACTTGTAAAATTGGGTTGAGAACTGTCCAACAAATGATTAAAACCTGGAAGGATAACGATTAATCTTCATCATGGGAAGAAATTGCGATCAAAGTCTTCTGACCTCAAACATTTATCATTTATTATCTCTTATTGGGTGCTTGGATTGATCTAAGCCAGAGAGATGTTCATTATCTTTTTCTTTATTTCAGTATAACTCTTTATTCATTTGAAACATTATTCTCCGAGATGTCACCATCTCCTCCTTTTCCTCCTTCTGTTTTCCCTCTTCTCCTCCCTCCATTTTATACCTGTCATTGTTTATAACCTGTTATATTTTTAGTTTGCATCCCCTCATTCCTGTCTCTCTCAGGCTCCATTAGTGTTAATTGTCTGTTTGATGTGTCTGTTTATCCGAAATGAGGCAGCAAAAATGAGACGAGCTGATGTTTATAGTCAAGACAGCAGTTAATAGTGGTTTCATAATTTCACGGATGCAGAGCCATGGCAGATGTGTTTGTGTGGTTACTTCTAATGCTCTCTTTGTGGGGACTCCATTATGGAAAGAAAGTAGTGAGTCCCCATAATGCAGATCATTCAACGTTGGGTGAAGACGAGTGCAAGCTTTGTGTCTTAAATATCAGTCCTTTTCTCAAGTAACATTAAGTTAACCTTTTGGTATTTGTAAGTCTAAGTAAGTGATTCACTTCAGATCTGACATCAGCTTGAAAGAAGCCAGATTTATAGTACAGTTCCTCTGGATCTACATTAACTTTAATGAGGCCTAATTATTGTCAACAACCTGCAGCTCCAATCTGAGACTGAGCTGAGCAGCAGAGGATCCGTAATGCTGATCATGGACTGATCTCGAAGCTGAATAAAGGGGATTCTTCACAAACTACTTGATGCAACTAATGGAGGTCCTTGTTCACAACTGTGAGCTTAATGAACTCCAAATATTGATTAGTTGCATGGCTGCAGTGAGACTTTTTCCTAATACGTCTACACAAACAAAACAAGGTTACTTGAATGCTCGCTAGACAAAATCTGTGTTCTTCAGAAGACAAAAAAAAATAATAGAATGAAATTGGGTTTCCTACATCTTAGATCTTAAAAGATTATCAAAAGAAAAACATTAAAATGGAAGTACACAAGCTCTTTGCCTCCAAATGTGACGAGCGGCATTCACAATTACTATTTTCAACTAGATTTATATGATTTTTGGGTGTTTAAATTACCCACATTTGCAACTGCATTTCCAAACATTGTCGGTTGTTTAAAATAACCAGTTAGTGTCTAGAGATGGCATGTGTGACCGGAGCATTTGAAAACACTGTTCAGCATCACAAAGAGCGTTTGCATACAATGAAAGCTTGTTTAAAACAGCATTTAGAAACTTGACCGCTGATGCTTAGGCGTTGGTGTTCAGCCAAAAAACAGATGAATATTCTGATCTGTGCAGATAAATGGGAGGTTCAGACGTGTATAGGAGAGCAGATAAAGTGAAATAACGGTGTGGCTCTATGATAGCTCTTTGGCTGTAGAAAACCAAACCAGTTTTAGGCTGGTTCCTAAACTAAGGACCTGAACAAACACTGGAACCACTTTGAGCAAATATCGGTATCTATCAGCAGCAGAGGAGTGAGCGTAGAAGTGCTCCTTGTTTCCTGAGATGTGTTGCCTTTCAGGGTGTCTTATAGTCTTTCTGTGTCCAATCTCAAAATCCTGTCTTTCATTTGATGTAGCTTATCGCCTGTGTGCGGTGCCTGGATCCAATAGATAAGACCATCAAACTGAGATGACCGGTGACTAGCTTCTAATGGTATGTGGAGGAATTCAGTATTGCATTGAACTAGTTCATTGAGAGTCAGCCTCTGCCTGTAAACACATTTGCTTGCAGATGAATACGTCAGTGATTAACTACGTCAGGTCAGTTGGCAAGTGTCCCTGGAAAGATGCTAATTTCTGTTTACTTTCACTCAGACGGTAAACAACCTTTTGAGATGATTCATTAAAAGCTCAAGGGAACTCATGCTTCAAGATAACTGCTTCTGCCTCTGTGTGACTCTTAGTCACCTCCAATGTTCATTATTCAGGGTGTGAATCTGCTGCTAGTGCTCGACTGAAACTCAAATCAAAAGTGCAAAATAGATGTAGTTGGTTTGAAGTAAATCAGGCGAACATCTGATCAGAGGAAATGAGAGCTGAAAATCCTCCTGCTCAGGTGACGAGGACAAAGTGAGAGAAGCGGAGCTATATGAGTCGGAGCTCGTTCTGTCGCTGAGGTTTTTTTGTTGGCTGTGATGGAGCAGAAAATGGGAAAAAATGGCTGTAAAAGCTGACTGAGTTTGACTGCCAGCCCCCCCCCCCGTTCACCCTCAGTGGAGCGATGCCTCCAGTCGGCCCGTATTGACATGGAGATACTTTAGATGAAGAGTTTTCTTCTAGGATAAAAGAGTAAGACAGAAAGCAACCATCCAGCAGATCTTCAGAAACTGGCCAAAACGGAGAGATGCCACTTTTTTTTTTTTTTTTGGTGGACAATCTGAAACACTCAATGATCTGTCAGTGCTTTTACGCTGGTGCGCCAGATATAACAACAAGCCAATACAAGAACTCAGACTGAAATCTTTCCATTTAAAAGGAAAATTAAGCACTGCCTTTTAGATAATCTATTATTATCTGTGAGGCAGTTTTTTACACTGACATTTTTAGTCCTTTTCCAATTTGTTCGGAAGGGTCTGATATTGATCCAACTTGAGATCCATCGCCACAATATTAGAAATTATATTTAAACCAAATGGTTAGTCATAGTAAATGACTGTTAAATGAATTAATCAAAGCTGCACATGTAAGAAGGAAAACACAGCCTTTCAAACCAGTTTAGTGTCCACAAACACAGCACCATGATATCCCATCATAAAACAGATTTAACTTCACCCCCTCTCTTCTCTCCATTTCTTCCCTTCTTACCATCCCATCGATCATGAGCTTCGACTTCCCTCTGCAGACGGATCATTAACATAATGGCTCCTCAGTCAAATCATCATTACAGACAGAGCTGCAGTAATGGTTGTTAGTCTTATCAGGGCTGTTGTTTTTCTGTAATTTAGCATCTGAATAGCTCTGCTGCAGTTGGGAGCCGATCCAGCGAAAAGAGGGGGGAACAGAGAGGATCTTGCTGGGGTTATAAACGAGGCTTGATTACAGCGTCCAAACAAGTGCAGGTTCAGTGAAGTGCTGATAAACCGGCTGTTTGAGCCGCCGATGCACATGTGTGTCACAGGGCCTCATCATGTTGTGGTGCACTGGGAGTAGGCGTGTCGGCCTGATTAACATCCTGTGTTTTCAGTTGTTTTTGTAACTAAATCCTCCTTTTTGTTTGTTTGTTTGCTTTTGCATAATCACGCACTTTTCACGGCCTACGGTTCTACAAGGCTAACTGTAATTTATTGGATCCTGGATGAGGTCGGGTTAAAATTAGGGCCGATCATAATTGGTTTACGGTTAACGTTGTTGCTCCTAATTCGTTTGATTTTGAGGCAACTTATAAAACATGTTTTAAATCCGCTTGGTGAATAAAGTCGACGTAGACTTTTGCTGAGATGTGTGTTAGGGTCAGCTGTCCAGATTGTAACATCAGACTATGTTCATTGAGTTAGGGTTTCAACTAATATCTGTTCTCATCTGGGCAGTTTACCATTTGATATGGTAAAATAATGGGTTTATAATGGATATAAGTGGGTCCCCAGTATAAATCTACCATTTCATCCTACTGCAGTGTCAATAGTCAGATATTCATATGAAAGAGTAAAACTAAAGGGAAATTGGTCTGACATGTTTCTTTTTCTCTCTGCCTTTTTCTTTTGGAGGTTCTTTGATTTGATAACACTTTATTTGTCCCCGAGGGGCAATTTAAAAGGCATAAGAAGCAGCATCATTAAAAAAAAACAAACAACATAAAAAACTAAAGTGCTACAGTCAGTACTCTGGTCAGTACCCCCTGACACAGTGGCTGACACAGTCAAAGTGCTCTGTGCTTTGTTGGTCACAGAGGACAGACAGTGCTCGAACAGGGTGTCCAATGATTTTTGAGCAAACTCTGGTGATGCTGAGTAGTCGCGTCCGATCTTGCAGGCTGATGGAATAGAACCAGGAAATGAATGAAAAAGATAGGACGCTCTCAATGAAGGAGCGATAGAAAGTCAGGAGGATTGCTTTGTTCACTCCGAATGATCTCAGCTTCCTCAGCAGATATTGTCTTTGGTGACACTTTTTCAGGATCTCGTCCGTATTAGCAGAAAACCTCAGAAGGCTGTCAAACTGTACTCCACAGGCTCACCCCGGATGGTGGTAGTGATAGCCTCTGCCAGTTGTCTATGCTTGCTTGAAAACGTCATAATCACCTCTTTAGTTTTTGCTGAGTTCAGCTGGAGACAGGCTCCCTCACACCAGGAGATGAAGTCCTGAAGAACAGAGCTGTGGTGAAGACTTGAGGTAGAGAGCAGAGACAGCAGGACTGTGTCGTCCGCAAATTTAACCAGGTGACAATTTGGTTGGGTGGACCTACAGTCATCGGTGTAGAGGATGTAAAGCCGGGGCGACAGGACACAGCCCTGCGCGGAGCCAGTGGAGGTGTGGAGGATGTTGGAGTAGGAGCCATTTACAAACACCCTCTGTGGCCTGTTGGTTAAAAAGTCAGTTATCCACATAATGAGCTGGTGATTCAGATTGAACCGGGTACTTAACTTTCCTGCAAGGATGTGTGGCTGCATCGGGTAGAGCATTAGTTAACCGTCATAAGTTAAACTGTCACATTTGCCATTTCATCAGCTCTGATGGAACTGACTAAATGGAAACGAGCGATTTAACATCACAGAAACGCACTAAAAGCCTAAAATAGGCCTGAATTCTGGGAGATGTAGCTCATCTTTGACGTTTACAGCTTTTAGCCCTAAGCACTTGAACACTTTTCTTTTCCGAGTCAGCGATGACTAGTATATCTGAGTGTTTCAGTGTTGCAGCTGTCAGAGAGACATTCAGCTTTGACTGCTGACAGAAACGCCAACTGCATACATTTAAAAACCTTGTGTGTGTGTGTGTGTGTGTGTGTGTGTGTGTGTGTTTTAAGATGGTGTGTTTCTTGAAAGGTTCTAGCTGTTGGAGCTGTTCACAGCTCCAGCTGTTGGCTAATCTCATGGTGTTGTGTCTTTGCTTGCTTAAACGTATTCTGACAGTTTTGGACTGTAGCTTTTTAGTCCAGTCCATTGAGACGTTTGTTGACCTGTTTCTTCATAAATAGCTGCTTCCTTCCGAGGCCGGCAGTGTTCCTGCTCAGGGTTTAGGGTATAAACTGCTACCTAATAGCTTGTCCCACTGGTTTTGACATTTACTGCCCAATCTGTCATCTTTGGCCTGATTTTGAAAATGAACTAGAGTCTGTAGCCACACTCGTAGTCTCATGAGGTTGTGCTGCTTATTTTACCCACCAAATAAGATGGATGGTTGAAAAAAGAGGAGCTTCTTGATTCTTGGTTTGTCACTACAAATGGTTCAGGAATGTAAAGTTTGCGCTGAGAGACGAGATGAATGATATTTGTTTTTGTAATGTCAAGTATGTAAACGTTTTATTTTTCTTCCTCTGTCAAATGTGTATGATCTTATAAGATAAGATGTTTTGTTCTAACATTTTCAACTTCCTTGGGTGATTTCAAACAAAAGAAATATGAATTCATATCATACAATAAATCTATATATTAAAAAAAGGAGATAAAAGTAGAGAAGCAGGGTGAAGCTATGTTTGTCTGGAGTTTGGTAGCCATTGTTGGTCTTTTGTCTGTTCGATTTGGTTAATTTTAAACGTACATCTGCAGCACCTTCCCTGTTCTTAATGTGTTTTGATGCTTCTTTTCTTTTCTGAGCATTTCTATTACATCTGTGCGCTGTTAAACAGTTACTGACGGTATCGAAATAAACATTTCTCTCCCAAAAATTTGATCGGTGAGCTGTGTTTTCCCCCCCCCCCCCATTTTTTCTGTTTGTTGAATTTAAACGTATGTGGTTTATTGGAGACTAATATCTTTGTTTTTTTTTCTTTTCTTTTTTTCCATGTGCATGTCCAGATCTCGGCTGTCTCTCTTTAACAGGTACGTGTCACTGAAAACCCATTTTCTTTGTCTGCTTGCACTGGGCTGTATTTAATCTGCACGACATCGGTGCTCAGAGGAACCCTTCATGCTGCTCATTTGACATTCTTTTTTTCTTTGAGATGCAAGCTGTTTGTAATCGGCCTCTTTTGTAGTTTTTCACAGCATCTGAATAGTGCTTGCCGTCTATTCTACAGATAGACCAAAGATGGGTTTAATACCTGGAGTTCACATTGTTTTTTTCTTTGTAGTTTCACTGCGACAAGACATCTGTCTGGTTGTTGCACATGGAAATGAATCATTTGTTTCACCTTTATCCAGGTATTATACGGATTTATCATTTCCAGTCATCGAATTCCTAATATTGGAGAATGGGGAAGTTGATGATGGTGAATCGTGAATGCACACAGCCCCTGCTGTGAGTCAGGAGCCGAGGACAACTAGGAGAGAAAAGAAAACCTTTGACAGACACACTACGTTATTGAGCATGTTGTTACCCGAGGCTAAGTTGCTAATAGCTTTTCTACGTACACAACATACAAAGTGTGTAAGGGTTGGGAAATGCAATCCATTACTTTCTGGGTTACTAACTCATCTAGTGGATACTTTTGGTCGTCCAGTGAGCAAATGTTTCAACACAAAGTACTAATGTTTGCACTGAAATGCATTTGTAAACCTAATACCAACACAACACGGACGTCTGAAACGGTTTCACTCATCGCCGGAGGTTTAGACTCATGCCCTTTAGTTTTGCAACGGTCTCGACTTTAAGCTTCAGTCTCCCGTCAAAGCCAGCCGTGTTCATAAAACGATCATCTGTGTAGTGGGCTGCCAAAATCCAAAGGGTTTGGCAACTGTTGCTGTTGAGGAAAAGGAAATAACATCCACTGATCCAACATGGCTGGGTCTTTAAGCCAATTGAAAAGGGTCAGCTGGCCCTCGCAGCCGAAAACACATATCATTTGAGCATATCATTGCTGTTTTGGCTCTTTTGCTTTTAAACTGGTTTGGTGGATAACATGCATGCGCATCATACATGTGTAATGCCTGAAGGATATGACCATACAAGGGAATCCAGAAACTATGATGTCATGATGTCACAGTTGCCGATTTTAAAATCCTTGCGAGTTTGTGATTGATGGATAAATTGAGTTCCTTTCTGGATAAAGATATAGAAAAGAATAATAATAAAAAAAAAAAATTACTTAGATGAGCTCAATAATGCAATAGCTCGAAATGTATAAAAAATGTTGAGTTCAAGACAGTGACTAGATATTTGAAATGACCTTTTTTTTTTCCCCCGTCATATGAAGAACTAAAAATTCTTGTGGTTCTTTGGTCTTCTACTAAATAGATTATATCTACATATTTAAAGGTGGCTAACAAATATCAAGTTTAGAGAAGTAGCTTCTGTTAATCACGGTGGAATTAAAAAAAATCTTGGAGAGAGATCGCATCGATTGTTCAGTTTAAAAATGTATTGAGCATGAATTGTATCATATCTTATTGATTTAGATACACATTGAATTATTTGATAAGGGAGAAATACACACCCTTAAGATAGGTTCATCTATTAGATTATTATATTTAGAAGTCATGAATGAGGAATGCATGCTGAGCTGTTACCAGAATCCCCCTGTGAACATGTCTTAGTAACAGTAGGTGTTCCACTGTATAAATTTCAATTTTCTGCTGTGTTCTCTGTCATAAGGCTTTGCGTCATGTTGATTGATTTAGTTTAGCCTTTGTTCGGGTGTGACTGGTGCTCTTTTAAGTACGTCAACTTGTTGCTCCCTCTTCTTCTGTAGTTCTGGCTGTATATTTAACGCCACCTACTGCTGAATGTGATGAACCAAACCTTCCTAAAGGCTATGAATGAGCTGGGCTACTTCAAACTTTTTCTCTGAGTGATCATTTTACGTGTAAATATAACCCCAATCTAGATGCAACCATTGTCTTTTACATTAACTATAGGGTGATTATGACCCTCAGACCACACCTGGTGGGTGCCACTAGCGCTGTCCCAAACGATTATTTTTCAAACGATTAATCAAGAGATTATTTTTTCGATTAGTCGACTAATGTAACGACTAATTTTACGATTAATCTAACGATTATTTTTTCAGTTACCGATTATTTCACATTACAACTTTTCACACAATATGGATATGAAGACATCTGTTGTTAATATAGAAATTTTTATTAAACATGCCACTTTTTCTTGCAAACATGGCACTTATATTGTGCAAACTGCAAAATAATGCATTCTGATGCCAAATGTAGCATCTCACAAATTAACTAAATAAATAATAAGTCACCCAGGAGGAATATACCAAAAATTAAAAATAAATACTCTTCAAACTCTACTACTCCTTCCTCCCTCTCTCTTTGTGCAAACATGGTACTTATATTGTGGAAACTGAAAAATAATGCATTTCAGTGCCAGATGCAGCATTTAACAACAAAATGAATTTCACCCAGGAGGAATATACCAAAATTAAATCAACTTGTAATGCGTGTTTACTACTTGGAACTGGTTGCTACTAGATCGTGGAATTTCGACAGTCAACAGGTAGACTAGAAATACATAATGGCAGAGTATAAAATCCACCGTCCGGTGTTAGCAAATAGATAACACAGAAGAAACATGTGGGGACTGGTAGCGCTAACGGCTTTAAACTATAGGCAAACATGGGACCTGTTCTAGTCGTAATTAAAAGACGTAAATTTTACGCCGGGAATATAACTAGACAACAACTCAACAGTCTAACGTAGCGTTTATTCAGAGAGGGTCTTTGGTTTAGCCAACTACAACTACTGCTACTGCTTGATAAATTAACATAAATGAAATCAACAGAACTTGCGATGTTTTGCTGCCATCCTGACATGGAGCTCCAGGCTGCTTTCGTTTCAAGTGTTCGTGCATCGCTGATGTACTGCTGTGGTACGCCAAATTAAATTTGCATAGTCTGCAAACAACCACATTCTTTGCAGCGTTGAGGGTGAAAAATTCCCAGACTCTGGAAGACGGTGTGCGTGTTTTTTTTTTTTTAGCTATATGCTCTTCAGTGCTCCCACTACTGCTTGCCGCTGGCATTGTTATGAATTCTTCTTCTTCCGTTTTAAACTAAGGCGTCTACACCGATTGGCGACTCTGGTGCATATTTACTGCCACCGCTGGACTGGAGTGAGAGTTCATCTAGTAGGTCGTTTGGAATGGGGACTTCAACCAAAAAAAAATAATAATTTGCGACGCATCGGCGCATCTCGTTTCCGAGACGAATAGATACAGTGACCAGGTACTTCAGACTCCAGCTCGAGCAAAGATGGCAAGGTGGTCACACGTAACTGTGCCGGAGATGAAAACGTTTATTGGAATGTGTATGGGCATGGGACTCCTTGTGCTGCCAGTACGAAGAGATTACTGGCGATTTTAAAATAAGTATATAAATAAATAATTAAATTCTAAAATTAAATTTTATTTGATTTTATTACTGTTTTCTAATTGAAAATAGCGCTGTTCCTGCACTTTACTTTTTACATTTTCTATTTTCGTGAAGGTGTATGTAAATAAACTCAATTTCCAAAGAAAGCCACAGGTTTAAGCTCTCAAATACTTTTTGAATTTTTTTTCTATGCTACAGAGGCTGCAAAATCAATCATTTAGTAGGCGTTGACACAATTGCTGAATTTCCAGAAAAACTTCAGGTTTTAGGGGGTCTTTCTGAAATCGCCCATAGGTTTTACAGGCATTCTTTTCCAGGCGTTTTAGGCCTAAATGGGTTAAGGCAGCTCAAAGCTTCTGAGAAAAATCAACTTTTGGGAACAAATGAAAAACTTCTCAGTCCCCGTCCCCTCTCCTCCTCTTCACTCTGACAGTGGTGAGGCTGCCAGCGCCGCTTAACTTCACTTCACTGAGTTTTAACAGCTAATCTGCCAGA
Organism: Odontesthes bonariensis; assembly: GCF_027942865.1. NCBI lineage: Eukaryota > Metazoa > Chordata > Actinopteri > Atheriniformes > Atherinopsidae > Odontesthes > Odontesthes bonariensis. The sequence continues at coordinate 19,848,526 of NC_134523.1, forward strand.
TGGTGAGCTGTACTGGAGCCGAGATGGAGAAACTCCCAGGTTAACTTGTCTGAACACGACCCAAATCAGTGATCCAGCAGACAGCACACACAGGTGGGAGGCTTTGCTGCGTCCTTGCCTCAGATGCCTCCTGGACGAAAGAGTCGATCGATCGTTACATCTGACTATCTCCTCTGCAGTGATGTTAAGTCCCCGGTATCATCTGTATTTCACTCTTTAAAAGTAGTCCTTGCCAAGCTGTCTATATGATTTTCTTCTTTCTTTTTTTTTTCTTCATGAACAATTTGTGCTGACTAGATTCATCAGCCATCTTTAGCGCAGGGGTTCTACTTTCCACCCAGACAGGAATACTATTTTCGATTCTCCGGGATTTCAAATGAAGCATTTGCAGGTTAAACATCTGACACTTGGTGTGTTCAGTCCCATTGATCGGCTCGGTTCCGAAGTTCGAATTAAAAACACAGCTCATGGTTTGTCCTTTCAATTTTTTGACAGGAATGGTTGGAGTCGGCAGAGGTTGAAATATTGTAGTTTTCTGTTCAGTGATAAACGTCCATCAATGGCAGAAAGGAAAACTGCAGCAACCTTGAAGGAAACACATGACCTGGTGTATCTTGGCGAAAAAGAGTTGAAGCAAGCTGTTTTAGCTCCTGGTTTAGTTGTCAAAGAGCCCAACATGCAGATTGCTGTGTGTTGGTGGTTATTAGTTGTTGCAGAAAGCTAAGGGAAGACTTTGTGAGGTAGTGAGGGTCTTACAAGGTTAACAATATAAGTGTGAAAATCACTCAGCAATGGTCAGGTTTGTAGCTGTGATGATGGTCAACATTGTTCACAACATAAGGTTATTTTTCACTGAAAGAGGAGAAAATAATATTTTTAGTTTATTTACAAACTTACTGTTTGTAAGCCAATACTTTAGGCCACAATTTTGTTCAGAAATATTAAGAGGATATGAAGGCAAAACCAAATGACAGACATGATAAGCAACTGGATCGATAAGATTGTGTGGGGTATCTCCTGGGTGAGTGAACATTTTTATAATTATTAAAGCTGCATAGTTTAAAGTACCAAAAATTGCAACTCATCCAGCTTCAAAACATAGTTCATCTATGTGTCTTTTACCAAATACTTTTACTGATACACATTATAAAAAAGGGAAAATTTATAACAACATTTATCACATAATTTCTTATCTTTGCTTCGATTTCGTGTGAGATTGAAATATATTATGGCAGCAAATTTTTTTTAAGATAGAGTATCCTGTTATTTACAAATTAGAATTAGAACCACTTCTACATGTGCTTCCTGACGGTTCTTTCCGTACGAGAAGCCAAAACCAAACCAAAGAAAATAAAAATGAAGGTCGGTCCTCTGTTCCTGCAGTCTGGACGTAACAAAACTAAGACATAAATGGTCCTGAAGTGAAGGAAACTGTTGTTCCTTAGTACGATCACTGTGTGTCCAGAAGGTTTGTGAAGTCCAGAGATTTCTTCATTAAAGTTTGCATTGTTCTAATTTTTCAGTGAGACGACCACATCTGTCTCTTGACACACACACACATATAATGTCTGATTAAAATGGGATACAATTTAAAGGCCTACAGAAAGGTGATTTTTTTTTTTTTTTTTTTGCACAAAACTGAAATAGCAGATTGATTCCTTATATACCATGGAATTTTTTTATGATTTTAAACTAATTTTAGGCCCCTGGATAGTCCTGATTAGGCCCAATAAACTATCACCACATTTGACTCGAATTTGGCAAACTGGAACGACAGGTGCGTGACGTCGCGAGTGCCAGCTGCTGGAACAATCACCAGTAGTTCTAGTAGCCAAGCCAGCAGTTTGCCAGACCTGGACAGCTTCTTCACGGCAAATTTCGATGTGTGCCGCGGGACGTCGCTTGGAAATATAAAACGTTGGGTTCAGTGCAGTTTTTATTGCGAGTAGATGTACGGAGTGCGTGTGTTGCCCTCAGCAGCAGCAGCTCACACCACCGGGGACAGAGGAAGCAGAGAGACCCGCGGTCTTGTGTCTGTGCCTCCCTGTCCGCCTGCCTCCTCTCTGGTGAAATCAACCGGAGCCATCCCGCCGTGTTCAGCTCTCTGCGGTGCGGACAGGAATCCACCTGGCGGAGAGTGGAAATCAGCCGGCAGAGCGATCATAAAGAGCCCAGACGTGTGTCCACGTCGGGGCTCTTTATGATCGCTCTCCTGGCTGATTTCAGGACAACCATCCCGCGGTGTGTCCGCTCTCCGCCAGGTGGATTCCCCCTGAGTTTCCGCACCGCAGGGAGCTGAACACGGCGGGATGGCTCCGGTTGATTTCACCAGAGAGGAGGCAGGCGGACAGGGAGACACAGACACAAGACCGCGGGTCTCTCTGCTTCCTTGCAGAGAGACCCGCGGTCTGCAGATATAAGGATTTCCAAGCGGCAAATTCAAAATCGCAAATTTCATGTGTTTATGAAATGTTTTGGTGTAGAGTCCATTGATCATTATTGTTCCTCTGTGTATGTATTATCATTATGTATTGGGTGTAGTGTCAGCTTTCTGTAGGCCTTTAAAGGACAAGATCGTTTTTTTGACATTGGGCCCTTGATTTCACATTATAACATGATGTTCTACTCACCCCTGCTTGTTGTTGGTCATTTGGAGCTGTTCCGAAGATATTCGCGAGGCGTCTGGCTGCTCTCTTGAGATATTCGGCCATGAAACGGTTTCCTATGGGCAACGTTATACAGGCACAAACTACGCTGTTTATAATTTATTAATTACTCTACACCAGCACTGATAACGTGGAGGTGCGTCGCTTACTTAAAAAAATCCGGGTTACTAATTTTGAATTTTAGCCGAATGAATAAATAGGCAGCAGGTCTGTGGGCTGTTTGTGGTAGTAGCACGACGAGGACGTCAGTAACACCCACTTTACGACAAAAATTCAAAATTACAGTAACCCGGATTTTTTTTAAGTAAGCGACGCACCTCCACGTTATCAGTGCTAGTGTACAGTAATTAATAAATTATAAACAGCATAGTTTGTGCCTGTATAACGTTGCCCATAGGAAACCGTTTCATGGCCGAATATCTCAAGAGAGCAGCCAGACGCCTCTCGAATATCTTCGGAACAGCTCCAAATGACCAACAACAAGCAGGGGTGAGTAGAACATCATGTTATAATGTGAAATCAAGGGCCCAATGTCAAAAAAACGGTCTTGTCCTTTAAGAACAAAACAAAGACTTGGATATGATTTTAAGGCTTGATTTGTGCAGACACATAAAATGTGCCCTTTTTTGTAAACCCTTTAGCGGTTATGAATGGTAGATTAAATAATCCTATCTGGACTTTTTCTTTTTTGTTGATTGCTGTGCAGTCGACGCGGTGACAGCTCTTTGCTTTGGGTATTTGTGCAGAATGCAGATGATCATAATGAGCACACTGATTGGAAGCGGAGCAGCATTTGTATGGAGCAGAAACTGACCACTTTGAAAGGCTTTGATCAGCCCTGATCTGAAAACATTGTGCCACACTTTGAGATATGTATGGAGTTGATCTCTTTAGGGTCTCCCAGCGACACTCTAATCCTAAAGAGGGGAGGCCAAGAGCTGATTAACCAACGGACGAGAGCCTCTCTGTGTGTGTCTTGCTGTGTCTTCAGATCTTTCCAAATCTGATTTCCTGCAGGTTTAGACTGAGTGTCGCCGTCTCATCCCTGTCTCATCTCTTCATCCTTTATCCCTCTTGCCCCCTTTCCATCCTCCCTTGACTCCTCTGTCCTCCTCTTCTTCTTTGTCTTCAAGTAAATTCTTTCTATTCTTTCCAGCAATTCCACCTTCATCGTTTTCTCTTCCCTTGTTCCTCCCAGATTTACTTTGGGTTGCCACGGCAGCCACAGCAAGCTAACCAACGAGTGAAGAGGATGTCGAGCAGACGAGCGTCTGCTCATATCAGTGAAGCAGAATGTGAATCCAGCCTTGCTTTTAAGGTGTATGTGTTGGCATACCAGTCAAGTTTCTATTTGAGGTGAACACCGGGGTACTTGTGTAGCGTCACACCTGTGTTGTGGGATGATTTCCTGCAGAAGTCCATCACCGCCTGACAAAGTCCTTGATGAGCTTCCTGCATTTCCGTTTGTGGCTCAGGGAGGAGAAAAAAAGGATTTAGATGTAGTGGGTAGCCCTGAGTGGCCTTGAGGTTTGGGATTGGTCGTTTTGTTGTGATGGCTGGGGAAGACATTATGTCGATAAGATAATGGACATCCTCACAGAGATGGATGAACAAATGTGTGTAGAGACAGTTTGGCAGGTAGTTGATTATTTCTGCTTTGTGCCGTGCTGCCTCCCCATGTGTGGCCTTTATTACATTTGACCCTGTCTCCTTCTGTGTGTGTGTGTGTGTGTGCATTGTGTGTTTCTGTCTGTCAACCCACAAGCACACATACAGCTGAGTGTTTAAGAGCTGGCAGTGTGTCTTGATGTTATTGGAAGAACAAATTGAAAGAGCTCAGATTTGATGTGTTCTTAGCTCTTTGCTCGGCTGCTCTGGACTGCAGTCAATCTAACTGGGGGACTGTGTGTGTGTGTGTGTGTGTGTGTGTGTGTGTCTGTGTGTGGGAGCTGTGCAGTCTTCCCACCTATAAAAGCAGGTACAGACAGAGTTAAATCAGTTTATGATACTAAAATTAATAACCTGACCCCTACCCTGTTGACTACATCTTATCATTTTCTGCGGAACCAGCTTAAAAATCACTATCCTTTCTCTGTACCTGCCTTTGAACAATCCCGGCAGCACAACTACAGTGAAATGTTGAGTTTTTGCTATCGATAGTGAACAACTTCCCATTCTTAATCCTCAAAATATCGAGGAGGTTTTCTGTAAACCACTGATGGTGCTGTTCCACCTCTTGGGTTAGACCTGTATCCTTAAAGGAGAAGTTAGTTTTTTTTTTTTTTTTTAAAACCTGAACCTTATTTCTGGCAAAAACTACATTCATCTACTCACTGATAACAGTTTGGTGAAAGTCAAGACCATCAGCTCTTGCAGCCCATGGCTTCATTTCTTTAAAGCATTTTTTGAGAACAGTCATCTCTGAAAATCTGTCCTGAAAAAAATGAGTGGATTTTGCAGCGGGGTCAAAGCAGCAGAGCGAACCATATCCACGTGTCACTTGTTCTTCTGTCATCACAGAGAAGCACTTAGCTGACAGACTCTGGTCTGTTGCTAGGGAGACGAAAGAAACTGAAGGCTGTCAGTGAGCATTGACATTTTTTTTTCTAATCAATGTTATGTTGTAAGCAAAAGTGCTATAAAATATAAGAGATGCAGTTTCTTAGTTGTTGCATTTGTTAGTTTGGTGCTTTCTTTCAGTTTATTATCACATAATATGAAAAAAACAAAGTGTGAATTATAGCACTTGCAAAGTTTGGGCCACGTAATTCTTATCTTGAAGGTCATATTTTAAGCAAAAATAGCCCGTATTCACGGTTTCCTGGCTATTTAACTGAGTCATTCGTGTAATGTTAAATGGGAAAAAGGTGCAAATTCCTCTATTTATAAGATGGAACCATCCAATCATAGTAATTAACTCGTATTTTCAGCACAAATGGCAAGAAATTCTGTGGATTTAGCTTTTTTTTATTCATTTTTATTCATTTATTTAATTTTTTAATTTTTTTTTTTTTTTTCGCCTGATCTCTTTTTTTCATATCTGCCAATCAACTTGATTAAACTAAGTAGCGAATTAAGATATTCTGATTTTAAAAATGGATCTCAGACAGAGATCTGCAGGCAACACCTCAGTCTAATTAACTGATTAATCAAGTTAATGATGAGCAGAATAATCATGATAAACAATATTGGAACAGATAAGTTTCTCGGGGACCAAAGCTCGATCCTATTGAGGTGGAATATACTCACTGAGGTACTGGTTAGGGCTGTGAATGGATGAGTTAAGGTTGGGGTTAGACATAAACACTCTCATGTTGTTTATTCTGTATAACAAATAGTCCAGGTGAAGTGAAATGAACCTTGTATTTATTAATATTCAAGTCTTGCCGTGTTTTTTCTTTTCTAATCCTAACCAACTGCGACTGACGGCAAAGTAGAGAAGTGAAAAGTTGTTGGACAGTATTGGCAGTAGAACCTGCAGATGGTGTAAAGCCAGTGTCCATCCTCTCCCTCGGCATCTTTGAACATGTTATCGTTCAGCAATATCATACATTGGCCAAATAGGGACAAACGGGATGGTGTCTGTGTGTGCAGGGACTGGCCAACATTAAAGGGGAATTCCTGTATTTTCAACATTAAGCCTCTTTTCTGAGTCGTCTGCAATGTTTTAGAACCCCTCTCACCGCTTTTTTGATGTTTACTGCTGTCTCTGGTATTTGCCTAATTTTGATTCTTCTCAACCTGCTTCAGAACGGCTAGTCATGTGCATGTCTTAAAAGGTCCGTAAAAGCACAATAAACGTCCGTTTTCAAACTAATCAACTCACCGGAGTGGTTACTGGTGTGCACTGGTAATCCATATCAAATTTCGTAGCGAAAAGTTGCTTCTGTCGTGTTTTATTTGATATTTTGTAAATCCCATTGAGTTGTATTGAAGACTGGATGTTCGTCGATAGCGGACATGTTTGTAGTTCTCTAGCACCGGAAATGCTGCCAGGTGTATTGCATTTCCGGTGCGAGAGAACTACAAACATTTTTTTTTTTTGTATTGGGGTATTTAATGTACTACTTTCAGAATCCCCGGACAGTTCCAGGCATTATGCTTGAAAAAGAGTTGCAGACTGCATCTTTAAGGATCTTTATCCCACACATGTATCTGCATGCATGTGTTGAAGTCCATGTATGGCAAGCCTACAGATAAAAATTTTCCATTTAAGCCTCAGAAACAGAGCTCATATTATACTCATATCAGTGTAAATATGCTGTTTAGCTGGCAGAGTTCTGTTTGTGAGCAAAAGCACTGAGCTGCTCAGCGGATTTTACGCTATGGAGAGAGAAAAGACATCTGTGTTTGGTATTGGTGCTATAAAGTGGTCCAGTGCATCTCTTTATCTTCACAGATCCACAGAAAGCGGTCATACTAACAACCCAAATATGTGAGTGAAAGTGCAAAGAATATGAGAAAGCCATCACTTTTCATTGCTCCACTTGGTTTCTGCATTGCTCTGTCAGGATGTGCTGGTGTTTAGACCATGACTGGCCTTTTACATTTTGTTAAATGGCAGAGGGTATGATTTGAGATTTAAAAAAAAACAAAAAACTTTTATCTTCAAAATGCTATTGCTTCTATAAATCCTATTAATTTGTCTGTAAGAGTATGAGTTAAGTTAATCAGCAATATGCTTGGTTCAATAAGAACTGATGAGTAAATATGACATGAAATATTGGTGTAATGTGCTTGCTCCGGCAGCCCCTCTGATGAATTGGAATCGATAATTTGAATAGATGTGGTGTAATGATGGTTTTTCATTTGTTTGACTCTGAAGTTCTGGGAAACGATTCCGAATCACTTTTATTCAATTGGATGAGTGAATTAAATGATGGCTCTTTTAGTCTTTGTGATGAGTTGATTAAGTCGTCTTAAAAAAAGAAAAAGACCAACTTAACTGTAACAGGTTTACTTTGGTGATAAGACTGCCTGTCTGATGTCAGAGCAGCACTTAGAGAGGCATTCGAAAACACAGCGAATCCCAGGAAAATGAGCAAAAAGTAATTTTCTCCAAATAGACCAGTGTGTCACGCTGTGTGTGGTCAACGCACGCACACACACACACACGCATGCACACACACATGCACACAGTGACATTCAGTGTTGTCACCAGTTGATCTGTCTTTGTTAGCACTTCTGTTCGAAGTTGGAGGATCAGCTTGTTAGTCTGAGTGATGTTGCCCAGCGGGGCTGTGTGTGTGTGTGTCTGTTGGAGAGTGTGTGTGTTTCTCAACCACACCGATGGGGGTGGGGGAGAGAAGGGGAAAGAATCCTCAAGCATGAATCAAGCAGCTTAAAATAGAAATATGTAAGAAAAATGATGGGAACAAGCAGCATTAGATGTTTTTTTTTATTTTTATTTTTTTAATGTGAAACAAAGTGGAAACAAACAATTCATCCTTCTCATTCACATTGGTGTAATTAGTTTGTCGTCTCGGTGCTGTTGAATACTTCTGAAGATACTGTTGGTCGACTCGAAATGCCTTAATGTCACTTTTAGTGAAATATATTATAGTTTATTATTAAAGACGAATATTTTGGGGGGTGATGGTGGAATGAACATATAGTTCTAATTTCTATTTCTGCGACATGGCCCCCAAGAACATGACTGGCCATTTATCAACAAACTGAACTGATTTATATTTAAACCTGTTCTATACTGGATCTTATCATAGGTTTATCTTGGTTTGACTTTCTAAATTTTCCAGGTTTACTAATCGTCTGGTTTTATACTTGGTTCAGACTGATGTTTAGTTTGTTACTTCATCTCACCGTATTATTACAAAGTCAGTTTCATATAGCCATACTTTGTTTGCCTTAACTGACTTAAAATTAAAACCTTTAAATATTTGGCTATCGTGACTGTGGCTATCAACGTTCTTTACTAATTCAGGTTTCCTTAACCAGGATATGTATATGCACATTCTCCCTTAAAAGTGGACATTTGACGAGGTGCATTAAAACAGCCTTTAGCTACCAGGTTTGGCCTGCATTTATCTTTGCTGTGGCCTAAGTTAGACCGGTATTGTTATATGTCTTGAGTATGTTCAGGCCATAACAGAATTTGGGCTCAGTTTAGTCTTATTTCTTGATGACTTTTTGAACAGGGTTCTATTGTTTATCTAGTTTAAGTTGGTTTTAGAGACTGAATCGGATGTTTCAGTTTTGAAGGCCATTTGTAGAAGTTGACCAGCTTCTGACTGTCTAACCAGATGAGTGCAATAAAAAAAAAACAGAGTTCGTAGTAAATTTGAGGTTAGGTTGTCAGAATTCTTGTCACATTTTAAAACCGGACACAGCGTGTCATTACATATATTTTGCTTTGCTTCTGGCATGTTTCCACCATCTTTTTAGTGCAGCGGAGTCGAGGCGAGTGATTTTGAAACCTTAAGAGGCATTTTACAACACAGTCTGGAGAATCCAGGTCAACGGCTTCCTCTTCGGTTTTAATATCTCCAGTGTTGTTCCCCCTGTTGGTGGATACAGCAGAGAGTTGGGCTGTGAAACATCTGACAGGAGAACTTTTCTGCAGCTTTGCTTTGGTGCGTTTCAAATCCATTTGGTTTGGCAGATGGCTGATGGGGGATTCGGCCCTTTCATCGCTGTGAAGATCTTCCTGACCTACTGTCAGCCTGTTATTTAAGATGACACAACTGTTCACAGTTCAGAGGGATCACCAGAGCTGTTCTTCACTCTGGAGTGTTTTACTTCATTTAAAAAAAAACTATTTTACCTTCAACTCCTTTTGTTGCTCTAATTTTTCTTTCTTCTTTTGGTCTCATTTTGTACTGCTTGAGTGAGGTATGAATATTCAGATTCACTTCCAATAAATGTCTTTGTGTGACTCTTTGGTTAAATACGTAAAAAGTTTCACAGTAAGTGTTCTTTACGTCTTCTTTACTTTACTGTAGCAAGTGTAGGTTCCTTAATGAAGCCATTAGCTTGACACTCTTCTCTCTCGTCATCCACATCCACGACAAAATAAAAACTCCACAAGATCCTCTTTTACTTCCAAAAAACATAAAGAATGGTACAGCAATGATCCAATATGAGAAAATAAAAAAGGTGAGAGAAAAAACAAAGAAAGTGACAGAGAGAGAAAGGTCAAAAAACTGTGTGGCTCCACTCTAAGCCGCCTGACCATAATGACTCCGGTAACCAAACTCTCCCGAGATTAACAACAAATTAAAGCTGCAGTCTGCAACTCTTTTTCAAGCATAATGCCTGGAACTGTCCGGGGATTCTGAAAGTAGTACATTAAATACCCCAATACAAAAAAAAATGAGTTCTCTAGGTCCCCTATATGTCCCGCTAGGTCCCTCCAAAGCCAGCAGGTTTGTTTACAAAATTGCAGACCGGACCGGTAAAAGGTAACCAATCAGGTTTACGAGCTGGGCTCTGCTGCCTGTCAATCACCGATTGTGCACGCGCAATACAAGGTAGGCTCGTCCCCACGCTTATTTATCTGGACTATTGAACTTCATTACGGGCTAGTCTACTTACTGTGTCTTCCATGATCGCAAATGACAGGTGAGTTGATGAATGAGGAGTCGTGTACGCGCATCTGGCGTGCACGTCTACGTGCACGAGTTCTCATGTGTTTTGAAGGGGCGGGACAGGAAGTTGAATAACTTTTTATTTTTCGGTTAAAAAATAAGCATTTCTTGCATTTTGCGACTACGGAGGTCACCGTTTTCAACTTCAAGCGTTCTGATAGATCATGTAAACTCTTAAAATGCCAAAAATTAGGACTTTACGTATGACAACAACAAATCCTGCAGACTGCAGCTTTAAAGGCAATGTACGCAATTTTTAACCTTAAATAATGCACACATAAATGACCTGAATTAAACTTTTAACTCATTAAACTAAATATCTGTCTATAAATACTGTAAATAGCTCCTTTTTTATTACAATTAACGTAAATCATATTTCAACATGTAAACTCAATTAGCTATCTAAATATCAATAAACCCAAATAGGACCCAGTCTCCTACAGCAAGAATCATCTAGCGGCTCATTTATACCCCCGTTACGTACGTAAATGGGTGCGTCCGTTTCAAAACTCCCATGCATGCGTTACGTAGGCAAAACATCCACCAGAGTGTGGTGCAGAGTTCAGCGTTCAGTCCCGAGTTCTGACATGAGTTTCAGACAATAACAAACATGGCGACGGTGGAGATCATGATATTGCAGCTACACAGAAAAACGCATAAAAAGAGATGGTGGTAGTCTGAGTGGTCATTAAATACATCACCACATGTGGACAGAGTTCCACATTTCTGTTTTTTGTTTTCTTCTTGTTTTCTCCTTTTGCTGGTTGCTCGTGAGCTGTACTGCGTAACACTGCGCCCACGATTTCCGATGATACCGCTCTGTTTGCTGCGTTTGGGTACACAGCCGCAAGGTGTCTGAAAATCCAAATATGTATGACAGGAACGCAGGGGACGGACAGAAGTCTGCGTATTTAACGTAGAATATAAACGACATAACATTACATCAGAAAATGTTGAAAATCCCATATAATACTGATGACCAATCCATTAAAGTATTTATAGTTTATATTCATTGTGTGTAGTAATGAATAACATAACATAAATGATAAAAACATGCTTTTTTTATGTCTGTAAATGTTAATGTTTTGCTTTGTGGCATTGAGTTCTGATGTCTGTAACTGTTGAGAAAATGAAATGGCATAAAAGCTGGCATCTTAGGCTTTAACAGGATGTCTTTTGTCATCCAGGGGGCTGAAACACATGCATACACAAACACATTTGGGATGGACACCTTATAAGTATGCGGTTGGAAGCACAAATCCTTCAGACACATCTGTTGTGCGTGTGCAAACAAAAGATTGTATTAAAAGATAACGTAAGGTTAAAGTAGCAACAGATTTAAATTGACATCACCAGAAACATTATTGAGTCCTGTTTTTAAAAACTGTCAATTCTGAGATTTTATAAAGCCACAATCTCTTCATACACACACACACACACACACACACACACACACACACACACACACACACACACACACACACAAAGGCTGCACTGTGCTGTAGCAGATAATCAGGCAAGTATGAGTCCAGTGTAATCCTCTCATCTCTGATCTCGTTCCTCTGCTGCTCATAGATCAAAGTAACCATCTGAAGTCCCGTTAACGTCCTGTGGAGGGGCCATTCTGACCTTTTCTCTCTTTTCTACTGTCCTCACAGCAGATGGCTGTAGTAAAAACAGAAAAATCAGACCTGCAACTTGTAGTTTATGAAGAAAGCAAAAAATGATTGAACACTGATGTGTGTTTACCTCTAGTCTACCTGTGACACCTGTAACCAGAACATGTAGGGTTGTATACCGCTGGACTCCTGATGCTCTCACATCTCTGCAGCATTGCAAAGACCATCAGTTCTGTTATTGTCATTATTGAGCATTTAATAAGCAAAACATCTCCAGAATTCAGTGGTTCCATCTTCTTTAACTGTAGAACTTTTCTGTTTCTTTTTTTTTTTTTTTCCCCAAGTTAACTATAACGTATCAGGAAAAATGACAGAAACTATCAGTTTGAACCCATAAAAAGAAATACTTCTCACAGAAGAATGTTTATCACACTGGAGAAGCTGAAACTAAACTGAAGAAACACTAAATTCTCTTTGTTGGAGAAACGGATTTGGATTTTGCTCAAAAGATAACTCAAACAGTTAAAAGGTGCACTTCTGTTCAGGTGCTGTCATCCCCTCAATGATAGACCAGTCTGTCAGCTGACCGCTGCTCTGTGATGATAGAAGACTGAGTGACAGATGGAGATGACACTCAGCCGCGACAGTTCCATCCTGCTGGAAACGGATCAAATCGGAGGGTTTAACTGAGATTTTAAAACCCGCTGCAGGCCAAGCTGTTTAGTTAGTCACTGTTATTACAATAACCGCTCCTGACAGAGACACAGAGTGAATAAAATGCAGCCTGTGATGCTGAGAGCAAGAAAATGATGAAATGAAAGCTTGTTTTCTGGCTGAATATCTTCATGTTTAATGCAAACACTGATGTGACATTCTAAGGTTTACTAACTGCCACCATCTGTGTCATCCGGTGGAGTGATTAAACTCTAAAGACAGGGCAATACCATGGAGCTCCAAGCTGGAGGGAAATTAATAGGATATTATATACTAAGTAAAAGGATTCATAGAGTAAAATACCACTAGTTTTATAAGTAAAAGTATTTGTTCACTTAAACTCATCATTTAAAGTAATGTGTTAAAAATGTTGAGCCCCCCTTTATTTCCTCATGTAATGTAAAAAAAAAAAAAAAACGGGAATTGGATGCATTCATTGTTTTTAAATGTGCAAAAATAAAAGGAAGTGCAGTATACAAGAACGTATATAAGGCAAAAACGGACGCTGTACAATTATAACAAGATTGGAATTCATGTGACTGAACCCTCTTACACGAGCTTTCTTGTCATTTCTTTAAGGGCTCTATGTTCCAAAGCTATTATTTGAATGTTGGCTGCCTTTTGTTCAGTTCTCTGTCAAGATGACCCCACACTGCTGAAATAGTGTTGGGGTTCAGGCTCTGGGGAGGAGTCATTACTTGATAAGACATGTTGCCACTGATTTTCAGTCCACTTCTTGTGCCATTTGTCACAGCTCAGCCTTTTCTCCCCGTTTCCCTTCCTTAAAAATGGCTTCTGGACGGCTACCTTTCATGGAGACAGTAGATGAATCAACTGAAGGTCCAGATGCATCTCTCAGGTTCTGTGACAGGTCATTGCTAGATTTTATCCTCCGAAGGACATCACCTTCAGATACTGTTCATCTGCTGTGCGCAGTTTTTCAGGCCCACCACTTTTCTTTTGCCCTCCGCTTCCTCAGATTTTCTTAAGGACGCACTGCACCCCATGCTGAGACATGTCGGCTCGCTGCAAAAATGAAAAATAATACTTCATTATTTTCAGGCTGACTTATCTTTGGCATTTGTTCCAACAAAAGGGGAGCAAACGATGTTTCTAAAGGCACAATTTAAAATGCACTCTTTGCCGAGTGATCTGGTATGTGTAGAAACAATTCTGGTTCACCTCCTTTCATTTTGTGCCTTTTAGCACTTAAATGGGAAAAAAAATCAGAAAATGGTCGGGCACAAGAATGAGTGATGAAGCAGCCAATTTTCAAAGAAAAACGTAAAACACTTCCAGAATGTCCTGAGAATTATTACTCGAGTCCACTTTAAAAGATTGCAAGGGAAAAATTAGGTGTGGCTCAAGACTTTGGCGCAGCACTGTATTAGTTTGTTATTCTTGAGTCATCTGTGTGAGAGTTTTAAGTAGATAAAGTGGTCCTTCAAGGCTGGATCCATTGTGTTGATCACCTGATGAGTCTGAGGGGTGTTGAGATAATGAATGGAACAGGGAGGTTTTCAGCCATCTAAGCCTGAAACAAACCAGACCCTCCCAGCATATATAACATCCATCCATCCATTTTCTACACCCGCTGAATCCGTTGGTCGGGTCGCAGGGGGGCTGGAGCCTATCCCAGCGGTCAATGGGCGAGAGGCAGGGTACACCCTGGACAGGCCGCCAGTGCATATAGAACACTGTTGGTGTTTTGAAATGGTCTTTCATTTGTTGGTGTTTTGCAGCTCTTTGTTTTTTTTTTTTTTTTTTTTTTTTTTTTTTTTTTTTAAGTCTTTAGTTTCATACATGTTACTCTTAAACAAAACTAAGAAATGATTAAAGTTCCTTTGAAACAGCCACCAAAGTGCTTTTTGTTTCCTTATGAGTTTTGAATAGAATTTCAGATTTTTGTCCTTTTTCTTAATGGTTAGTCTCTGTGACCTGCTTAAATGGGACCAGATACATCTAATATTTCAGTTGTTTTGAATCTCTTTGAGGTCATTTGGTTTCAGTTTTTTTTTTCCCTCTGTTTCTTTCTGTTTTTGATATTTTCGTATTAAAATGCAATGCTTATTAGATGTTTAAAGATTAAAACTGGTGTCGCATGTGGTGCACAAATAATCTAATTATACACATGTTTATGGCGACAACTAACAATTATATTTATCCGCTAATCGCCCAGTTTTTTGGGCAGTTTATAATTTAGCCTGAAGTGAAAAAGATCAATGTTTATTGTCGTTTCCAGTCCAATCTGAAGATACTATTTCTGTGTTTTTGCTTCCTGCCCATCTGTCCGCACCAAAGCACTGACAACGAGTTGGAGAACACGAGTTTAACTGGGTCCTGTCCCCTTTACCCTCTACTGGAATAAGACCAAAGTAATCCCAGAGCCTGTTGACCAATCATGTGTCTGGGTGTGCTCTCCCCCTCCTCAGTAAGCCGCTCTTTTGGGAATAGGCTGAAATCTTTGACCTTGATCCCACGACCCTGTGCTTAAGTGCACAGAGCTGACCTACTTTGAGTACGGCCATCTTTGAACCTTGTTGTGTTTTTTGTTGTTTAGATTTTTTCAGCCAGCTCGGGCCTCTGACCTCCAGGCCCCTCTAGGAAGCACCAATTAAATTGATGATATTGTTGTGGGCTACAGTTTGTGACCGCTCTGACATTCTGGAACACTCTTCAAATTTTCAAAAAAGAAACTTCTTCATTTTTCCTCTAAATCATACCTGCTTTAATTCAAACTTTACTACAAACACTCCTGAGAAACTGCTCTTCTGCAAGCAAGGAAACACTCGAGTCTCAGCTCGATAACACGGCAGTAAAACCAGACAGCATCAACAAAAGTCCTGTATAAGACTGACTGGAAAGTCTACACACCAGCAGAACCTTTTGTTTATGACACATCCTTAAATATGTTTCCTTTAATCATGACTTACAGGCATTTTATTTATTTTTATTTATTTATTTTTTGTTTTGTTTTGTTTTGGGAATTATGTTTAAGGTCATCTGATAATAATTCTCCTAATAATATTTTTTTCTTCTGTGCCTGATACATTTGCACTGGTGCTTTATGTTTATGTTGGAATCTTTCTCTTGGAAAGCTACATATTTAGGCTTGATGTGTCTTCTGTTCTTGCCACTGAGCGGCTTCGGCCTGCTGACAGTTAATTTTGTGGAATTACATGGTCACTTTTTACACAAAGAAACTACATGATTACATCTCTGATGGAGTAAAGTATGTGTTCACGGACAAACTCTGACAGGAAGGGTCCCAACCTGTGGGGATTATTTGTAGAACTATTGTGCCAGTATAAAAGTAAGTTCAGTAATTGGATACCTGCTCAAAATGCAGACCCTCAGCTTTTATTTGATAGCAGATGGTTTTTTGGAGGCTCTTTGATATCTAGAACCCTCTTTAATGTAACTGGAATAATTCACGTCACCACAAGTAAAATGTCAACTAATACACTTTTGGACTCCTTTGCAGGCAAAGACTGCCTGAAGCCTGGAAGCAAAGCATTGTTTTCCTCAGTTTAGGTGGTTTGCTAGACCTTGATTACAGCTATCTTCAGTTTGTGCGTGTTTGTTGTCCTCTGTGAATTTAGTTTTATCTTTAAAAAGTGAAATGCAGTTTGATGAAGTTGAGCTCAGGTGACAGACTTGACCTTTGTGGAATATTCCACTTTTTTAGCTTCAAAAACTCCTGAGTAGCTTTTGCAGTGCGTTTAGAGTCATTTACCAGCTTCAGTGTCAATCCAGTCAACTTTGCTGAGTCAATCTGGCAGCTTGTGTCTTCTGTCACATAGTCTCTAAAACCTTGCGGGAAGCCATGCATGCCATGTCATCGCTCTGCCTGCACCTTTCACTTTTACAGAACATTTTGTAGCTTCAGATCGAGATCTGTTGAAAGCCTTCCTCCTACTTCTTTTCCTCCTTTCTTCAGTCTACTACTGGTTGATCATAGTTTTGTCATTCTGTCAGAATGAACGACAGCCGTAGTATTCTTAAGGCTTATTAAAAGTTTGCAGCTCTCGTATTTGCTCTTGTTAAAAATTCTCTTTTTGGTAACCTTTGATAAGTCTAACTCCAGGAGGATGGTTTTTTTCTCTTGTCTGGAGGCTCCGAAGGGGTCTTTCTTTGACATGTAAATGATCCAAAGACGAATGTCACACTTGGAATCAGCTGCAGACCCTTTACCTGTTTCAATGACAAAAGGGTGAAGAAGAAATAATCTACTCCTGTCATTGATGCAGCTTCTGAGTCAGTGGTCCTATTAGAGAACAGTGGAAATTATTCGTCCATTAGCAGAGCAAGTGTCACATTTTTAACATGTTTCAGAATTCGAAAAGATACCTTTTTTCTGAGACGCATTCATCTGGAAATAAACATGAGCAAGGAATAAGATGGGGTGCAATTACATCTCACCGCTGCCACAAGTAATGATTATTTCTATAATTGAACAATGGACAGTTTAATTTCTCAATTTACTGTCAGAAAATGGTAAAAAGATGCCTTTAAAAAAAAAAACATGTTATTAAACATGTTCAGATGGTCATTTTTGGTCATCAGAACCGCCAAGTATTTAACGTCAATTTAAATTAAAGGAAGACGGGCATCCAAATGATGAATGAACCACATGCTTCTGTCAACCAGCCAGTTGTTCCTGCTCTGCATCTCACCAGTTGGATAGTACCTGGTGTTTGTAAAAGGTGGTCGGAAGAAGAGGGAGGGTTTAGTTGCTTTACAGAGAGGTTGCTTGGATGTGAAAAATGAAGGACCACAGTACATCAGAGAGGTGATTTATGTTGTACAAGCGTTTTATTTCTTACCCGCCATGAGATGCATCAGAACAGTGTTTGATGATTGTCTGTAATTTCACGATGTGGAGTTCTCTCTTTTTCCTACGTCTGAATGCAATCGATTGATCTACTGTGGATATAAGATTGCAATTATTTGGTAAAGACACTTTTGTGCCCGATGGGCCAATGGTGATGCTGAGAAATTCTTTTTATTCTTATTTTTTACTGCAAAATGAGAGATGGTGAGGAATAAGGGAGCTGTGGAGGCAGAGCAAAGAGGTTCTGAAAATCCCTGAAGCACTCACTGATAACCCGATGATGGTCATGGTGTTTGATCTGATTTGATGATATCGGGGGAGAGAGACTTTTAACTCTAAGGGCTGCATGATATTTAAAAAAAAAAAAAAAACATGGTTTATTGGTGCTGGTTTTGGAAAATGGAAATTGGTGCGCACAGGAAGTATATGAGTAAATAAGATTTAGCCTTTTTTTCCACAGTAATGACATTTATGTGATCCATGTTTGAGCTTAAGGACAGTGTACTTTCTTTATGCTCAATTTGTAGACTTTATGCATGTGCTGTCTAACATATCTGCTGCATTGCTATCAGATGGAGATTCTTCTCAAGTTTTCAACCAATAACTTGAATTATTTATAGTGGTCTAACAAACAGAAAGATATTCCTTTGAAAATGGTCAAGGAGAAGAAAGCCTGGTGAACTGTTGCTCAAGACCACAGTTTGCAAAAAAAAATACGAGGAAACAGAAAGAGGTGAGGCACAAGATTGTTGTACAAATGAGAAGGAAAAACAACTGCCATCTGGCAAATAATATTAGGATAATTTTATTTTATTTTATCATGGTAATTGTCAGCATGCAAGAATAATGCTAATCAGGCGGTCAGAAAACAAGACAAACTAAGGGTGAGAAAGTGATTGACGGAGCACATATGAGGAAGATGAGAACACAAGACGAGTGCAGATGGAGATGACGGTGATGAAGTGAGGACAGACGAAGTGAGTTACAGGATGTTCATTAGCAGGCGGCCTTGATGAGACGCAGAGGGATGGAGACAGGATGGAGATGCATCAGAGTTTTAAGTAATGAGAAAAGAGAAGATTGAGTTGATTAATTCTTCAGGATGAAGGAAATTGAAGTGAACAGGAAGAAACTATCGAATCAATGAGTTGATTAGAAAACAAAGGAGATTTTAAGAGATTAAAGAAGAGGAGGGGATGGGGAGTAGGTGCACAGAGGAAACAAGAAAAGAACGATGAAGCGATAAGGAAGGACTACAGGATACATTTCGGGTTTCTGAATACATATATTCTGTTGTATGTTATAACAAATTAAAGCTCATTAAATAAATTATTTTAAATGTATTAACTTGTAAATATGTATGATGGCCAAGTGTCATGGCATCAGGAAAGCCGTTATGCACATGTGTGCACAGAATATGCAAAATTTCATGAATTGAAGTCAGATTTTAGACAGTTTTTTGGTGATAAAAGGGAAAACAAATTAGGGGAAATTGTTGAAGATATTAGACAGAGGATGATCAGAAATGTATGAAAAAATGATCCGATGTTCTCAAGATGGAAAACAAAGTGAACTAAAAGCAGAGATGAGTGTGTGTTTGTAGAATAATAAAGAAGTTACAGTTGACTTTTTGTGAACGCTGGAGAAGTGGAATTGATGTAGATGAGAGAGGGAAGAAGGATGACAATGGAAAAATAGCAACATCAGCTTCAGAGGATGAGAGCAAAGGAGAGACATGTAGACAAGAAAGGACGAGAGAAATCAAACAGATGGTGGTGAGAGGAAGAAAGGGAGGAGGAGACGAGTCGACGAATCATGACCTAAAGAGGATCCAGCTCATTAACTTTCCATTTTTTTACGTTACCATGGAAACGGGAGACAGGAAGGTTGTGTGTGATGAGGGTAGTTGTCTTGGACAGATCACATCTGAGAAATAACCTTTACTTAAGTCCTGGCTGGATAACTGAACCATGAATAGAGCCCAGGCAGGTACCAAAGGGGCCTTTCACTCAGTGTCTGCATGAAGTGGCCTCATATTTTCATCAAAAGTAACGGAGTTCAATTCAAATAACTTAAAAGGGATTTAATTAATAATTACAGCATATCCCTAATGACTTAAAAAACAACCTGCAAGAGTTAGAAACAGCATTAAATGAGTAAAAACAGCAACAAAGATGCACAAAATGACAACTATGACCACAAAGGGAACTGTTTTTGATTGATTTCACAAGGTTGTTCTTTTTGTAGTCCAGTTATACATGTTTAAATGTCAGAATGATATAATGGGAATGGATAGAGGCAAGAAGTAGTAGTTTTTGCACTTCAGGAGTCAAAGTACGGACTTATCTAACCATATTTTCATCGGATTGACCCAACTTCACCAAATGTTGTTTCTTTTTCTTTTAAAAATAGATTCCAGTTGTGCTGAATTCACTCACTAGACTTGGTGGTCTGTCAGAGCAAATGTATTCAGGTTAACTAAGTAAGTATCAGCTTTATAGGGGTCATATATGCCTTTTGTTTAGATTTTTATCGGTGTAAAAAGAAACGCATAGTTGCAAAGTCTGAAGTTTCTCTCTCCCACACAAGGCGCTGCACCTGAAATGCCTTGTTTGTAGTCCAGGGTTTTCTTCAAGCCCTTTTTACAGATGAAATGCGTTACTTTAACAGCATCATCAGTCTGTTAAAGCGATTGCATGCAGTCACATATTGGTCACTTTGCTGTCATTGTTTTGCTGCAATGGTGCATGCTAATTCGCCACTGCAGTGTGTGTCTGTGCATTAATCTCACTGCAGCAGGTTCCACTTGTCTTGGTCTAAAATAGTGAGATATCCATCTTAAAACAAAATGGCATTAAGTGGGTGATTCATTCAAATACTGACACATTCAGTTGCCTTCGGATTTATAGAAAGTAATGCATGAACCATGAAAAATGTTTTCCTTGTTGCTACTTGATGGCTTGCTTTTCACACCTAAGATCATGGATCAGTAGTTGACTTGCATTCCACCATTACCGACCAATCAGCTGACCCATCAGGGCGATCAGGGCTTCCTAAAGAGACAGTCAAACAGAGCATTTCAGGATAAGGGTCAAATTTGTGCATATATTCATTATAAGACGATCTATAGATTTATGAACAGTAAGCCTATTCTAGTTTTTCCTCCAAAGCAAAATGATGAAACTTAAAGCATCATTATATTGGCTCTTTAAATCTCTTCATACGTTATGTTGCTATCAGTCAACTTTTACTGAACCTTAGAATTAATTTGGTATTTTAAGGCCAGTTGGTAAGTTGTCATATTTCACTTTTAATGACATCTTTTTACCTTGATGTGGAGAAAAGAGTAGTCGGACTCACCTTTGCGGCCTTTTATGGGGAATTTATTAACAAGAACAACGTAGAACCGTATAACATGGCAGTATACACACAATTCCCAACGAAAACTGCGTGCGAGATCCTCTTATACTTCCTGATGTCATTATGTGCGTATGTGGCCTAAACCCAGTCTCTGTCCGGCACCACCGTGTCTGAGATTGCTGCAACATCTTCGTCATCGCCTGCACAGAGAACATTCTGACCCTAAAACAATATGTGGTTCGAGCAGGGTTAAGTCCCTGCTCTCTCCCACAACCTTTCTATCAAATGATTAGATTTAGATAGATTTTATTTTGCAACCCTGTTTGGTGCACTTTGTAGCTTGATTTTCTTTCCAAACTTTTACAAATCAGGAGCATATTTATAATGAAACATTTTTGGAAAAATTCCCATTCAGCTCAAATTCTATAACTGCCATTTTTCCTGATTTGCATGTAACCAAGTAGCTAACGCTACGACCTCTTTTCAAACATCCATCTTTTATTGTGTTTAAGCAGGATGATGATGGATGAACATACAGAGGTTTAGATGCCTGTAAAGGCCATTAGACGAGTCATAAATCCCAGCTGTGCTCCTACAGAGATTGAATATCAAGGATTCTTGGACATCTGTTTATTAAAAACTGCAGCAACACTGTTTGGTAATTCTTATTTGTCATTGCTATGTTGTTGTGAAAGCTCTGGCAGCACAAAAGTGATGGTCCTGCCAATAAAGCTTTTAGGCTGTTGGGATTTGCTGCGATTACATAAAGTCAGAAAACTGGAAGAAAGAAAGACGGACAAAGAGCTGTTGAAAAGGAAAAAAAAAAACATATCTAAAATCAATGTAAAAGTAAAGAAGGTGTAAGGCTAAACAGCTGGAGAGGACAGAATTGGATAAATAAGATAAGTAAATGTCAGGGTGGTGATGAAAGTAAATCTATAACCGCAGACGGACAGAGGCTGACGGTCACAGAGGATTATCCCCTGGAAAGATCACATGTGGGATTAGTGCAGGACAAACAGATGAAAATCTCACTCTGCCCATTTGCTTGGTGGTGTGTTTGTTTGAGCTTGTTTGTGTGCATGTGTGTGATATGGATGACAAAGATCAGAATAGCTGTTGAGAGGTTTAATATGTTTAGCGACTCAAACAGAAGAATAAACATGAAAACAAACCACCTCAGAGGAAATGACATGAAGCATCATAATCGTGTCCATGGAAACCACTGACCACAGCCAATCGAAGGGTCTGGTTTAATAATGACAGACTTTTTATGGCTGCCACCACTTATTAGCAAATAGGCGTCCTGATTAATTGATTCGTTTTGCCTTTCGACAGTTTCCAAGACACAGAGGGGATGTCATTAGAGGTTTATCTTTGTTCAGTTATTAATGCAAAACAACAAAATGTTCAGTTGTTCCAGTTTTTTTTGTTGCAGAGGTAGGAAATGTGTTTGCATCTTATTATCACTCAGCCTTATGGATATTGCCAAGCTTTGATTTGCAGCCAGAATGCCTGTTAAAAACAACCTCTCAATTCTAACTCTGCACACTCTGCAGTGGCTCTAAATGCAAAGTATATCCCCAGAGCATCACTTTCTCATCCAGCAATGGATGCATCGCTATGGCAATGTGAAAAATGAAGTTGAAGTTTTTGCTTTATGATGCACTTTATTTAGTATTTCCCAACCATGATGGTTTCCTGACCAAATGCCTAACAAAGTGATGGGCTGCAGTCCAAGAACAAAAGAAGTTACAATAAAGACGGGACGTCAAAATATAGGCAACAATAGGAAAGTAAAAAAAAAAAAAAATGATGCCAAGTTTGGACTTGACTTTGAATTGTCGATCTTCCTCCTCCCCTCTGACCGCACGCGGTCTGTCTTAGGACCTGTTTATGGAGGTGTCCAGAGTTGGGCCAGTCTCAGCCCCTGCAGAGCGATGGATTTTTTTGTCTTTTTTCAACACGGAACAACAGACGTTCAGTCTTAAGTCCAAAGATCTAACAGCCCAGAAACTTTGGCGATGATGCAAAGTGTTGGTTGAATGCAGATTGGCTGAAAAAAATGGTTCAAGCCTCGTGGGGGAGACGGCGATTTCATAACAAACACGACAAAGTGCCGAAGATCATAAATGGCAAAGAAGCACAGTTGACGATGACAGAGCTTCACTGGACGATCTTCATTATGTGAACACTTAGTTTCACTCCAACATGAAGTAGATATTTGTCGGCAAGAGCACCAACATAACCAAGGGCAGCCCACATCTCATATTGTTCCACATATTTATGAGACTGCCCTCAAGTGGGGGCAAAACAGTATAACATGTAGTCATGTGTTTGTAAAGCCCAAAAGTGAAGCAGAAACAGAACCATGTTCAAACTGTTGATAACCCAGTACTGCAATACGTTTTCCTTTTCTGCCTTCACTGTGGGTTCAGTTGGTGGGACAGCTGAGCAGCGTAACTTTCTGCTTTAGGGGCACCTTGTGCATTGAAAACTGACGCAAGGGGCTTAAGACCAACCAGCAATATGTGATGAGTTTGGAATGAGAATGTGCCTGTAAATAATCATGATAGTGAAGCCATTGCTTGTATATTATAGAGAAAAAAATAAAAATACGGTGCCACATTTTGGTGACTGTCAGGGGAGCTGTATAATTACTGGAAGATGGCTAAATCGAGAGCTGATGCAGACATTTTTGATGACTAAAGTAAAATACTTTCATATGTTTCAGATTAAGCATATTAAAAATGTTTGACTGGTGGGGTTCAACACCTACTGTTTATATATGCAGCCAAACTTCATTTAGTTTTTTTTAGGTGTATTAGGGTTAAGCGAGCTGATGGTTTAAGTTCTACAGCTTTGACCAGTGATGCTGTGTCATACAGCATTTCACCATCAGTCAGATTTGTGTTCAGTCAGTTTTTAAGAACTCTGATTTAAAGAGGAGTCCTTTGAAAAAATAGATCAGATACAAAATCAGTTGTTTCACAGCTGAAGGAACAGCAGGTGGATTTATTAGAAGTTTAACTTTTGAATTTTTTTCAACAGATCTGCTATCACAAAATGTTTTGGCTTGTTTGCACAAAAGACCACCAGAGCCCACTTGGAACCAGACATTCTCTTTGTTTGCAGTACAACATAGCCGCTTTCGGACTGTAGGAACCTTTGGCAGTTGTAATAACCTTTTAATCCGCGGGGCCGTTTTCTCCCGTGTTCGGACATACAGGAACTCGGGGCTTTCTCCCTTAGTTCCTATAACTATTTAGCTCCTTCTCCGAGGTCGGGTCTTTTCATGGTTCTATAGAACGCATCTGACGTAGGTGTGTGGTGGTTGGTAGCTACGCCCCATGTCATGCTATCACGGCTGAAATGTTTCCTCATAAGACACAGACAGAACCTGCGGGTGTTTAATAAGTTAAACTTACACTGGTCTCATTTGTCTGCAGCACTCTGCTCTCCTATCTTCCTTCATGAAATGAAAAAGTATTGTCGCCTGACTCTCTCTGTGTGCTCTTCCAGCCTCGATATTAGACGCCGGATGTGATCGTCCATGATTAATATCACCATCATGCAGACCATGAACACGGTGGCCTCCCCGCTCTCCATGTTAGCTTCTTTGTGGTGTTTTCTTCTCTCCTACTTTTACGTGTTTTGTTTTGTTTTGTTTTGTTTTGTTGTTGAATGTGGCGCTTAACGGCTAACACGTCACTGACGGCTGCGCGCGGCGCATCGGTCCCTATCAGGTCCCGACTCGTGTGCAAATGCAGACTGAAACAGAAGGACAGTTATCAGAACGAAATTCGAGTAGGACCGTTCTGATAACTGCGTTCTTAGAACGGTCTGTCCGAAAGCGGCTCATGTTAAACAGTACCTGCTCCATGATCATTGTTGTTTCCCATGTAATCACAATGAAAGCAGGGTCTCAAAACAACCAGTCATGATTTGTAGTCATTCAGCTGCCATGACTCATAAACACAAACAAGGATCTGTGCATTCCACTGAAACAAAGGAAAGCTGTTTTAAATGATAACGGTTGTTTGTGTCTTTTCATCTCATAATTTTTGACATTTGGGCACACTGCATATTTAGGTTTCAAAAAGTCGTATGCCACAACTTAAAAGCCAGATGAGTATAGAAGTGATTTATTTGATGCGTCCAGAGTGTAAATTCCAGTGACATTCTGTGGCTATGGGGACCATAAATTCTGAAACGCATGGTGTGGTTTTGATGCTCCCTCCTTCTCGTCGTCTGGTCAGCACACAGCAACTTCTTTCCAACCGAACCAATCAGGTTAGAGATGGAAATGGTGCAAAAAGCTGAGTTGCTGATGATCCTCAGTGTTGATTATCTGTCAGTGTGTCACATATCCGATTCCACACCTCCTGCTTTCTGAGCTGCTTTACAGTCTCCCATGATCCTCCTCTGTTTGATCTTGGTAGGCAGGTCACCTCTAATTGGTGCCTGCTCCTCCTAATGGCTCCTATTACCTTGTTAGGTAGGAAGGTTAGGTCGTACAAAACTTTCTGCTGTCACCTCACTAACAAGCCAGCTTGCTTTCGTTAAGAGGAGAGTTTTATTTAAAGGACTGAGGAGATGGAGGTGGAGAGAATCACGCTCTCAGCTCACATTAAAACTAAAAAGCTGGGAATGAGTTCTCTCTTTCTTCAATCTCTTCAGTTGCCTTCTGATGAGCCAGCAAAGGAGGGAAATATCTCCATCATTAATTTCCTCTCCTTGTCTCGGCATGTGTTGATCCTCGTGTGGCCGAGTTGTCTTTTTTTCTTTTTTTTTTTTTTTCCATGAATGAAGTCAGCTTCGCAGATTGGCCTCAGTCCAAACATTAGCGGATTACATTTCCTTCAACGTGGAGTTTTGCCACCAGATTTAAATCCCCCAGAAACTCGATCCACAAACCCCAGAGTGAAGAAATCCAAGTAGCTCCAGAACGTGATGAATCGGTGCCAACAACCAATCAAGCGTCTTGGTGTAACATGTGAGGCATCTGTTGACCTGACTGGTGCATCCTCTTATCAAAAGATGGATTTCA
The DNA here is from genome assembly GCF_027942865.1 of Odontesthes bonariensis. NCBI lineage: Eukaryota > Metazoa > Chordata > Actinopteri > Atheriniformes > Atherinopsidae > Odontesthes > Odontesthes bonariensis. The sequence goes on from NC_134523.1 coordinate 19,874,373, forward strand.
GATGCTGTTTGCGTAACTTGTTCTTCATGTGAATTATTATCAGCGATTTAATCTTTAAGCAGAGACGAATGGAGGAAGGTGTGCTGACTTTAAGTCTACACCAGGGTGTAAAATGAACTTGATTTGAGTAAAATGTGGACCACAAATTGGATTTGTAACGATGGTTCTTAAAAAAAGGAACTGATATGTTGGAGATCTCAACAGGACAACAATGGGATCAGTTTGCATGAGGTGATTCATCTGAAGTACTCTTTGTAAAATCTTTATTTAACATCTGCAGTTTCAGTGCTGCAGACCCCGTCACAGCTGAGTCAGTGCGGTCAGATTCTCATGTCCTCTTTTTCCCAAGTTCTTTATGAGTTTCTTCATCCATCTTTCCTCAACCTCAAGATGTTTTTAAACGAGGACAAGAAAAAGAGCTGAGTAAAAGACAATAAAGGTTCTTTTCATGAGTATTTGACCATAATCTCTGTTTTATAAAGATCCGATCACTTCTCATTCCTGAGCTGCTGTGTGAGGTTGAATCAGTTTATTTTTGCTTGCTTCTTGAAGTTACTCAATGATACATTTTTTTGATGTCAACAAACACAAACCTGCGCATGTTTTTAAATGTATATGCTCCTTATGTTGTTGCAGGACGTCTGAGGGGGTGCACCCCCGCCTCCTGACTTCTGTGTACATCACTACAATCGCCTGAACGGCTCGAGGCTTCGCCTATACGACAGCAAATCTCTCTGACGGTAAATATATTCAGCTTTTCTTTAGTCATGTTCGTTTTCTGGTTTTAAATGCAGGTCGTTACACCTACTCAGGTGCTACACTTCTCGGTTTCAACATTGCTTTTTGAGCTAATGAGATGCGGCTGAAACGCACCGTAAAGTTGGGTGTTTTTACAGCTAATAGTCTGAGCTTTTTTAAAGAGATGTAGGTACCCTATCTACGATATCTATTTATATTTAAGTTCCCCTCAAGTGTAGATAGTGTGAGACTGCAAGGTAAGTGCAGTTGTGTCCTTTTATGTTGGGGTGCCTATTGGAGAGAGTCAGCACTGGGTGAGGCCCAGGTTTTCAGCTCTAAAAATATGAAATCGATTTGCTGTTGGCAAAGTTTTGTTATGATGGGTCGGCATAAATGATGTGCAGAGAACTCTAACCTGCCCTGGTGTCTGCAGTTCTGATCTATCTCTTATGTTTTAGCTTTGCCCTGAGCTAGCTGTGCGTTCTGGTACAAAAACATGTCACAGATTTACAAAAACAGTTTGACGCAGATTTAATTCTGCAGCATTTCTCCGTAGCGCCGTAATGCTTAGATTGGTATCATTAAAGCACTGTTGGTATGCAGTCACTCCCTCTGGTTTCTTAGCTGAAATCAATCGAAACCTATCTGAAATGCCATCAGTGTCACTGTATGTGTTGTAAATAATTTGGAACATCAGCTGCTTTTGACGACCAAATGAAGCTCCCAGCCGCAGTGACGGCCTCACAACGTGCCTCTTTCTAACCGATGTGAGCATAAGCTCATTCGTTTTCCAGCAGCGTCTCATTACATCAGAAACAATAAAATAAATAAGCTGCTTACAGAACATCTGCTCCATGTGTATGGCTGTGTGAACCCTGATGTGTGCTCAGTGTTATTAAATCACGCCTTCAGTGTTTTTTCACAATGACGGTTCATTCCCCTTTTTTTTCTCCACATGGTCTCCTCGGTTTTGCTGCAGATCGTAGCTTTAGGCTCTCTCTGTGGAAGGTCTGTCGTGCATGTGGGTTGTTTGGGATTTAGCCTCACAGACAGGTGAATATTCTGCCATTCTGCGCTGTGTCTGCACAGCTGCTTTACTGGGATGGACTTAAGATCAACTCACTGACACCTTGTGTCGATGTCGACTTCATCTGCTGGCACAGATTAAACTTTTCACTTTCGTCCACACAAGCAACTACAATAGGACACATAAGAATACTGGCACATCTTGGATTTATCTTTTTTCATTTCATTATAATAAGGACAGACGAACAGTTGCCTTGCTGACTTTCTGATTTGTCTCGAATACTTTTCCCTTTTTTATAAAGCTGGGGAATTTTAAGCCAATATATTATATGGAACTGTGTTAAATTATAGCACAAATAACAACATAGAAACTACTGGTGTGCAGGCAAACTGTAACAACACCATGGAAATGGGATGATGGGTTTTCTCCTTCAAGTCCAGAATCTAAATGAACATGTCTGGCCTGTAAAGCAAAGTATTGACTGTGACATTTTGACTGGCTGAGGATTTATTATGTCTTTTATTCTTTTTATGGGAGCATTTTTCAATCTGGTTCCAGCTAAAGCCTCATCTAAGCTGCCTTTGATAAGTGTTTTTCTTGCCTCAGCAGTCTCTGTTAGGTTTACCTGCTTTCGACAAGAAAATTAACATCGGTGTGAAATGAATACATTGTTGCAGGGAACTGGGAAAGGGAGGAAGGCATAAAATTAAGGAAAAAAAGAAAAGTTTAGGAATGAGTAACAGACGAAGGGGAAGATTTGCTAGAATTTGTAGAAATGCATCCCTCCATTATCCTTCTGTCTCATCACTTTTTATCCCATCTATTTCCTATTTGTTTCTGCCAGTTTTTCTTCTTTTTTCGATCTTCCTCTTCCTTGTTCCTCTGTTCAATTTCATAATTACTTTTCCATCTGTCAGCTTCCTTTGTTTTTCACGCATTCATAATCAGTCATTCTTTCTTAATTTTTCACACTTCTTTTTTGTTTTTAACTTTCTCTTTCATCCTCTTTCCCATCTTTCACCCTTGCTTTAATTTACTCTCAATCACTGTTATTCATGGCTTTTTTTTTTTTCACCATCCGCTCTCATTAACTTCCATTCATTCATCTCCACAGTTTGGTTTTGTTTTTCCTTTCATTCTCATGTAAAATGTTTTATTTCTGTTCACTTGATTCATTTGCATTCTCTCCGGCTGACCCTTAGTTTCCATTGTTCAATTTCACAGATTTTACTCTTTGTTTCCATTAACCCCAATTCACATGGTTACATTCACAGAAAGGCGTTCAGCATCCTCAAACAGCTGCACACACACACACACACACACACACACACACACACACACACACACACACACACACACGTTTTAAAGTGTTTTGCTTTGTTGAACAGGAAAAAAGTTCACACGTGATGATCAATGTGGCCTTCTGATGTGTCGGCACATAATAAAAGTGGGAGAGTAAAAGTCGTTGTAATGCACACTGAAAATGAAAATGAATAGAAACAAAGTATTGTTGGGGCCAGGGGATCACCTCGCAGGGAGTGTGTGTTTGAACTAATTTTGTGTCATCAAGTCAAAGAGTGGTAACTTTGAATGATCTTTGTGTGGATTTGCTGTGTTCTCAGTTCTGTTTTTCTGTAAAAAGAAAGAAAATATATTATTTTACTTGATGGAGTTTAGTGAACCTTCTACAAGTCAGAAGGAACACGTTGCGTTGTTTAACTGTATGCTTTGTGCTTCTTCATTGCAGTCAGATTTATCAGATAGACGTCCAGTTTACTTATATCTTGTAGTCAGACCACAATCGGAGCCAAATTAAATGAAAATTCTTCCCTGATAAAAGAATTCTTTCTTGTCTTTGTCGCTATAACATATTTCTACATTTGTTTCAGATTTTTTCGCTCATGTTCATTTGCACTATAGATGCATGTGAATTGCTTGGCTTGCTGACTTAGCAGGTCAGTGAGTGATGAAGTGTTGAGAAGATACTTTCAGCCTCTTAGTTTCCACTTTCAGTCAGTGGCTTTGGCACAGATAGCAGCTCTTCTGACTCCCCGCTCGTCTTTTAGCATTTTCGCCATTACACAGAATGGCTCAACTCTACTCCAAATGAATAGTGGCTGGCATCAGATACACTACGTCTGCTGCTGGTGACCTGCAGACGGTGGCACACTGTGACGTTCTTCCGATAATTTATTTAGATCTAAAAGCTGTCAGTTTTGGATGGATTAGCATTGATCTGCAGATGTAGGCGGTGTTTTCAAGACCAACATGCTTGATAAAACATACTACATGAAACTAACAAAACAAGGACCTGAAACCTTAGTCCTAAACTTGTTCAGGAAGCAAACTAAGTACTAATTCTGCTTCTATTCTATGCATGTAGTGTCTGAGAACTGTATCTAGACTTAAGTGGCTTTGGCTTCCTTCCAGATTTGCCTAAACTCAATTAAGACTTTGGATCAGAATCCAGCTTTTTCTTTACATTTTAAAGATGTTTACCATGGAAAAACAGGAAGCAGATCTGCACTGAGTCCAGAAATTGTTTGGCAGCATCGCCAGAGCCTGCGGTGAAGCAGAGGAAACGTAGAGCGCTGATTTCAAGCTGCATGAAATCAGGATTTCACAGAGCTTAAAAGATGTGTTGAAGTGTTTACAAATGTGGGGCCCGCAGATTGATTACAGCTTGGATTTGTTTTGTGCTCCCTCCATAGTTTGATCGTTTTTACAGGAACTTTCAAAGAAAACAGACAGAAGCCCGAGGAGAATAAGAAAGCTTGTTATTATTTTCATTTTGCTCCCTCCTTTATAACTTGGTCTGATTATGATCTCTGTTTCATTTTAGGTGGTCTTTCAATCACTTTAGATCCTTTAAAATCTTTTTGAAAGAACGTGTCCTTCAGGCTGACATACACAAAAACACATACACACTTTTACACACAATGGGCTGGCGCTTTGCCTGTCAGGATGAAAACTCATCCCACATTCTCAGTCTGGCACTCGGGGCGCCCATTCAAGGCCAGCCGACACACACAAACGAGCTCGCCACACACCAAGTCCGCACACACTTAAAGAAACACACCCGCGTTGGTGGCACACTTTACTGCTCAGAAGGAGCCAGACGCATGCAGAAGTGACACGCTTGAATGAAAAAAACTGCTCAGATGTGCATCTCCAGATGAAGTGAACATGACTCGCCTTTGAAAAATAAATTTGTTTCGCACCATTACAGAAAATTCAGGAAGGCACTCACTTTGGTGGCATAAGAAACTACTCAGACTGAAGCCACAAGCTGAGTTGATGCTTTTTTAGAAATTCACACTGCAGAGATGGATCTGTCTGTTGACTGAAAGAAAACTGAGTCTCTTCATAAAAGAAAATTCAGGGGTCCTGTGGTGACTTTGTTTTTCCCTGATTTCTGATGCCTGAAAGCAACACAGAATGTCCGTCTGAGTCTAACTGCTGATGGAAACATGATTGAACGTGTTCACTCTTACCCCCCCGAAGGTGTGGATGGCGCTGACCTAAATAATCACAGGCCCAAGGCATATAGGGGTTCCTGATAGAGCCTCAGTATGAATATTTTTTCTTGGAAAGTCACAGCTCAGTTGAAAGATGCAAAGATGATGATGGCAAACACACACAAAGGCAGCTGAGACACAAATTGGAAATGCACTAAATAATGCTTAAACCACTACAAATGTTTCCAAAGGGTTACAAAAAAAACAAACTGAGGCTGCAGCGATCCATTTCTTTCAAATTGATTAATCTAGTTATTTTTTTTTTCAATTAGTGTTGTTTATTCTTGATTGATTGATTTTGAAGTTGATAAAAAAAAAGTGTTAATTGACCAAAAAAAAACGTACTAACTTTGATTGAACTTATATTGGTTCTGCTTGATTGTCATTCAAATCATATTAATGATTATTTTTGGTGAATAGTATGTCAATGTTAACATATTATATTGAAACAACAATGATTTTAACATCATTGTTTCCAACGTTTTATATTATAAAACACGGCTGTAAAGCATCTACAAAAGCAGATGTTAAAAAAAAAAAAAAAGAGTAACGCTGAGGCGTATCAGAGGAGGTGGTGGGAAACACACAGTTGTTGGTCAGGAGTTGTTCAGACAGGACCACAGAGTGTTTGCAATCGTAGCCATTCGCTGGTATGGCTTGTACGTAGTCTTACTTTAGTTAAAGCTGCTATAGGTGGTGAATTCCCAAAGCAAGAGAGAGCTACAACAGACAAAACTCCTCCTCTCTGGAAGCTGTAAATGATCAAATCGGTACGTTTGCCCTCACACTGCAGACCTTAATCTCATTACCACTTATCAGCCTTCATAATAATCACCTCTGCTGCTGCTGCTGTGACCCGTCCGACACAATCTCATTAAAGCCTCAAAGTCGTTTTGACGTTCTCCCAATAACAGTTAATCCAACACCACCGGGCCGCAGAGGTGAGCCAAAGTTGATCTGGCACACAAACAGAAAGCTGCCACTGACTGATTTCTGTCAATTACTTAAATTAAAGCAGCTGCAGAATTTCAATACAGGGGAGTTGTTATACAAACGACTACAGACAGTTCGACTTAAAGACGATACAAAGTCGAAGAGAGGCAGCTTGATGAATGGGTTCAGGCAAACAAATCAAAAGGATTCCAATAGCAGCATTGACCCTGCTAGTTTTGGATTAAAGTTGCAGACAAATATTAACCTGTCTACATCCTAACTATGTGTTTAGAATCTGATACACTCCTGATATCATTATAGATGTACTGCTATTGTAATCTGTAACACACCAATGGATGCATCGGAGCTGTCAAAGGTGGGGTTCCGTCTCTTGCCAAGGGACATGTCCCCATGTGGTGCAGGGAAGCCAGCAATCGAACCATCCCTGATCGTCAGGCAACCACTTTAGCTCCTGAGCAACAGGAACCCTAAATGCCTCAGGTGTTGTATAACAGTTTTACTGATGCTGCATATTTTCCACCTCAGCCAGCTACATCAAACCTCTCTCAGGAACTTTTTTTCCTTTCTTATCTGATAAGAAAATTTGCATAAAAACACGTGAATGAGAGGAAATTTTTTCACCATCTTGTAAAACTGTTACAGTGTATAAATATGGCAGCAGAGATGGGCGGGGTTCCACAATAATGACTTTTTTTTCCCCTTAATTTATTTCTATCACAGAGAGTTGGCTGTTGAGAACTTTGATTAAAAAATATGTATAAACCTGGAAGGGGTAAACTCAATGCTTGTTGTGCCTCATCATTGTGGGGGAGAAAGGAGGGCTCTGGAGCTCTTTGCTAAGAGCAAAAAAAGGTATCTTTTGTAATATATTTCATCAAGCTGTGATATTTTTTTTTAGTTTGATTGTTTTTTGTTCTACCTTGTTTGTATTCACCTCTGTTTTTAGTACCTCTGTCACAATGAGCATATAAACATATGAAACATATTAAAGGCAGTAGTGCATTGGAATCAATTTGACAAGAAGATGTTGTTTTGAAACAGCAGATTTGTCTGAACTTACCAGACCTACACAAGTGGTGAATGCACTGTGCACCACAGGGGCCACATTATTTATTTACTCAGCACTTTTAATCTTTTTTCATCATTGCAATACCATTTTTTTTTTTCACATCTGAAAAAAAGTGACTGATTAATGTCCATTAACTGGTGTGTGGTCAGCTTTGCTTTGTATGGCAATCGCTTTCAGCACCATGGATAGCGTCATTATCTGCCCTTTCTACGCACCTCCGGTCCTTTACAGTAACAACGCTGTCTGTAGTGCTGACATCACCATACAAAGCAGAGCTGAATAAGCATACAAGGTAAGTTGAACTTTAATTGATTCACGTCTTTGCATGACCTTTGCTTTTAATCTGCCGTATATAGCTTCAACCTAATCTTTTACAAGTTACTTTGTGTATGAAGGCTTCTTAACGTTCAGCTGTTTTGCATAAAAATTCATAGAAAGCTTTGGGCATGAAATGAATTATTCAGAAAAAAAGACGGCTTAAGGGCACATATTGGAAGTGAGAGTAATGAAAAAAATAGACATATTATATTTTCTGTTCAAAGAGTTTTTGTAAGATAAGGCAGGCTGTGATGGCAGGGATGGTGTGACCTGCCAGTCTTACTCGGCCAGTCTTACTTTGATGGGTAGCCACTGTCACGAAGGAGGAAAACACTCGCTCTTCCAGCCTCCTGCTATAATACAATCCCCTGGAGGGTGAGTGTGTTGTGAGTAGATGCATGCCACCTTGCCACCACATTAAAGATGTTGACTGTTATTCTTAACAACTGACATAATGGCACTGAACTTCGGATGGCTAGTAGTCCTGACATGAGTCCCACTGATGCAGCTCAGATGCCCAGACTTATTGTTTCATCTGTCAACTCTGCTTCAGTGGGGAGTTAGACGTACTGCGGAAGGCAAGGGAGCAGAGCCAGATTTGTAGGCGCCAATCACATTAGTGCTTTTAAATTCACCGTTTGCAAAAAAAAGGATGTGCTTTTAGAAGCTTTGTCTTACAATTCTGGCAATAGCTCAGTCTCAGAGGACTCTATCCTCTCTAAAAGTATGTTTATTTTTTTTTTATAATTTTTTTTTTTTTTTCAAATGATCAGGAAATGCACCATTGCCTTTCTGCAAAACAATAAAAAGAGTTTGGGGAATCATCAATAGGCTTTAGATATGGAGAAATATATGACCATTGGAATGTCAAATATTAAAATCAAAGGCCAACATATACCTCCACTCAGCCGTATTTTGAAATATAAGGTCTGTACTTAATGCTTTGATTTAGCACCTGGTCTATTTTTAGATGATCTTATTAAAAAAAATGGCTGCAATGAACAAAAAATCAATAGTATATTCTGCTATCCCAATTTTAAACGTGTGACTTTATATAATCTGTGTTAGTTGTTCACAGTATGTTGTCCTGCTGCAGGCGGAACAGTGGACAGAAAAGGGTTAAACATGTTCAAGTTATTGTCCTAACTCTCACTGGAAGGGGTGTAATATTGATTAATCCAGAAGTAAATGTATAATCGATCAAAGTCCGTCTGGTGGGAGGACAGCAGCAGCCGAACCAGATCAGATTTACGTTCAAATCTTAATATTGGCCTTTTATATAAATCACTGTGAAAAACAGCAGAGACTGGAGCTCCTGTTACAACCCTTCTTGATGCATAAGGTCTGACTTATAAATTATAATTATATTTAGACTGCAGAAAACATGCAAAGACAAGAAACAGAGGAAGGGTTTTCTGCACGTAACATTAAAAAAAAAAAAAAAAATGGAAATCTTTTGGTGTAAGGAAAATCAGGGCCTTTTGACAACTGCCTGACAGGTAAGACTTAATAGTTTAAATTTGACAGAGGCAAATTAGGTGAAATAAGAAATAAAAGTTTCAGGACACTGCACAAGGAGAGTAAAAAAAGACATTAAAAAAGATAGCAAGGAAAGAAAGATTGCAATCCGAGAAAGAGGGATGGAGCAAAGAAACTCTAAAATCCCCCATTAGAGTGAAGTCTTCACATGGAGATAATAAATATTACTTTCTAGATAAAAAGGTTAAAAGCTTTAATTATACCCTTTGGGTTCTGATGGTGTTGTAGTTGCTTTGGAAACTAGAAATGTCGGATTTTTCTCGCATTAAAGCTCCAAAGAAAAGAGCAAAGAACAAGCCTGTGGTCAGTAATCATGAAATCAAATCAGACCCATGAGTCAGTCTGTGCTGCGTTTAGTCCTGCAGTCTGAAACGAGTCAATTAGTTACTCCTTTAAGGAGCTCTTAATGGTGATATCGACATGTGTTTGATGGGATAAACAAGTTTCAGCCCGAGGTGACAGAGCTGATCATAAAGAGAGGATTGAGGCAGGAGCTGCAAATAGATTTACTGGATGAAATCAAACCATGAAATCAGCCTTTATTTTGCCCCACTTCACATCTATAAGTTTTACCCTCAAGTTGTTTCATTTCCTGGTGTAGATTCGACTTTCAAAAACAGGTCCTGCGCTACGTTCATTCATCCTCAGTGTTTAACTTTGGACAAGGTCAATACAAAAGCTTCATTGATTTGATTACCATAATTGCTTGATGACAGCAACGCATACAAAAGCATATATGAACCAGATAAACATGCCGTGGATCAGGTGTCTACATTGTGTGATTATTCTCACGATATTGCTTTAACGTTTCAAAGAAGGACTTTAACTGTCTTAAGACTATTAAGTAGAGGAACTCAAAGTGAGACCCTAGTGTTGTACTGTGTGTAAAGCTACAATAGCTCTTTAATTTTGTTGTACAAGTGGTGCAATGCTGGATACCACCACCAAAATGTGATTTAAAAAGTTAAAACCTAGAATTTGGATCCAGATAACTGTTAAAAGTTAACAACTTGTAAGTAGAGCTATTCCTTTGAATGAGCATTTTTATAAAGAATATTGCAAAAAAATAAAATAAATAAATAAACAAATGTACTCAGGCACCCAAGTACAATGCTCTATTTTGCATTTTAAAAGCAAAAATTAATCCTGCACCAAAATTGACTCTTTCTTTGCCCATTTTCCAACTTTCCACCAAGTTTAATGAAATGTGTCATCATATTTTTTCTTAATTTTGCTGACAAATGGCAGAGATCTCATACCTCGGTGCACCAAACCAGCCAAACAGTCTTCTTGGTGGAGATAGCAACACTGTTTATCACTGAGGCAGAAACAATTGAGCAACATGGATCTGTAATTAGCCAGTTGAGATGCTTTTGATTTCAGATGTTTAGCATACACACTAATTTGTATGAGGGACGGAGACCACACCTGAACAACGGTGCATGTCACACTGGAACAGGCGCCCTGCTCACTGTAGAGTAAAAGGTCAGCTGTGATCTTTTCATGCCTCTACCACTCTACTGTCCAGGTGTAAATTACATTAGGAGGCGGCTTAAACAAAGCCTAAATAAGGCCGTCTTTTCTCCAAGGTGAGCTTTGAGCGTGTGTTTTTGGATGTGTGTGTTTGTGAGAGTAGTCTTTCATTAGAGCAGGTAGTTTGTCTAAGCCTTGTCTCAGTGAATGAGAAGTGACATCAGTGCTGCTTTGGCTCCGAGCAGAAAATTAACGATTTCAGGAATAAGACCACAGACCTTTTTGAAAGGCTTTTCTTATTGAGAGCCGTGACTCATGTCAGAGTGCTTGTTTCACATTTCCATTGCTTTGTAGCCAAAGGCAAAATAAAAATCCCTCAGGTTTTCCCAAGCCTAATTTATTAACAGTTTTCTTTTATATACACACACAGTTGTATTTCCATCACTTCTGAAATTGCAATCACTTACATCCCTTACTTTAACTCACCCAACTTTACTCTTTACTTCTGCCAAAACCTCTAAATACCATTGATGTTTTACTTTCCACACAATTTGTATAAAACAAATGAGGATCATTCTTGGTGTTATTTACTAAATGCTGGGAATAATCAAACCAGTTCCAAGTCCTGTAGGATTGTCTTCTGGACCAGACCAGTCTTATTCTGAAACTGATAACATCATCTCATTTGGGGCCAAATGCCAAAATGATGCATAGACACAAAAACCATATGTGCACCTTTTTGGCTCACAAACTTGTATTTATAAAGGATGACTGTGATGGTGAGAATGTGCTCACTTCAAACCAAAACAGAAAATTTTATCCATATTGCTTAGTATAAAAATATGATACAGTCCATGAGCATGGACTGTATAGTGTACAGACTGTGTGTTCATCTCTTGCAGATAAAACGGGAGTGTTGGTCTTTCGCTGCAGCCCTGATCTGCTGCTTGAGCTGACGCTGATTTTGGCTGCTTGTTTATAATCCAAGCTTTTCTTTTATTTTGACCTCTTCAGTCTCTTCAACAATTTTTCTTCCTTACGGGGGACTTACAGGCCTTCATTAGCTGAATGATTCCTACCATAATATAACTGAATTGGGCTGTCTTCTGTATACAAACAGTGCCTCGACGCAGCATAATCTCATTAAAGGGGAATAAATTCCATCAGTTAACTTCTGACATGGCGCTCTTGTTAACTGAACGAGTGGGTGTTTTCAGGCTTCAGCAGGAGCTCATCAGATATGAGGTCCAATAATGTCGTGATGTGAAAGATTTCTAAACCGGTGCCTCTGATATCGGAAGTGTCAATGATTGCCAAAGGGACGCGCTATAAACTGTGCTCTGCTAAACTGTCAAGAGGAGGATTGAAAGGCAGTTTGTTAGCACAAGCAGTATCCTCAAACGTTTGAAGTCCTGGAGCTGTCTTACCAACAGAAACCGTCTTACCAAAGGGGCACAACTGTAAGAGAAAAAAAAAAGATCAGTCTGTTTGGGGTTGTTTCGAGGCACCGTCAGACTAACTGAACAGAGGATTGTTGTGGATTTTGCTCCCCAGAGAGAGCAGTTTCAGTCAAACTCATCATGTTTTTAAGGCAATAATATTGCATCATTATGATCCACACAGATCAGAATCAGCATGTATGCACGCAGTTGCGCATGCACGGTAAGGAGGGGGAAAAAGTGAAATGGGAAGAGGAGACATCAGAGGGACAGTTCCTTATTATTTTTTTTTATTTATTTCCATACCAGAGAAAAAGAGAAGGAAATGTAGTCTTTGCCACCTCAGGGACCACCTTTCTCCTTTTCATTTGTCACTTCATATGACATAACAAATCAGAGCAGTGAGGAGACGACAGGAGCGAGGTGATGAAAGAGAGGATGCAAGGAGAGCGTGTCCCCGTCATGCTCTCTTCTTTTCTGCCTCGTCACTGCATGATATAACCTGAGGAGGAGTAAAGGGTGAGAAAATGGAGGTGATGTTAGAAGGGGACATAAGAAACTTTCACAAACTGAAATGAATGTGTATGTAAAGAAACAAGGGGGCGGGAAAGATAAGAGCATAGGGAAAAGGCAATGGCAGGGATGGGGTGACCTGAAGGGCAAAAACAAGTCGTTTAAAAAAAAACAAACAAGAAAATTAGAAAAACTTTTAGAAAGTAATTGTTTGTTGTTACCTTACCGTCTTCTGAGATGGAATCATTTGACCTTGCCGAAGGTTTTAGTGAAGTGTTAATTACTTACAAATGAGCTCAACACCAACTAAAATAATTGAGGAACACTAGACTTTGAAATTCTTCGTATAGAATAGCAATCCCACAACGGGGATGATGGAGCGAGCAACAACAGTGGTTTAGTGAAGCTTTGACTCAGCGGCACCACTGAATTTGATCATTGATCCGATTCACTCATCTGCACTGAACCAGCTCCTCACAATCAGTTAATTGTAATTGTGAAGCCCTAAATTTGATCTGGATAAGTGTGCATGTCTGTGCGAGCGTGTGTTTGTGTGTGGTGGAAACTTTGACATAAACATGCCATCAGTATGCAAATTCTTGCAACTGATTGCATGTTACGCTCTGTGGCCTTGCAGGTTAATACGGAGCTATCCGCAAGGCTAACTGCTAATTCCTCATAATTTATAGCTACAGGCAGAGGATGGCCCAATCAACATCGCTTTTCACCTTTCTTTTCAGAGTCTTACCCTCTCTTCTTTCTCCATGTCCTCACAGCGGATGTGCGCCATGACCTGCTGACGTCACCACCCCCCCACTACCCTCCATCCTTCCTTGAGCTGTACTTCAAAATGGCCCCAAGTAGTTGGCTGTCCCTGTGGCGGCCAGCGTTGTTGCTGCTGCTGCTGCTCTTTCTTTCGGACTGCTTTCTGTGTGAGTCGGCCTCAAGCACGTCTTTCCCAAAAGATCTGGAGCCTCTCAGCGTGGTCAGCTCAGAGCGTGAGTGCATCCCTTTATTCACACCTCTCGGGCAAAGAATGACACTGTTCCGTTTATCTGTACAATTCTTTTCCTAGTTTTATTAGTTTCTAATTATTTTTACATGTTTATCCTCTTAAAGGACAAGACCGTTTTTTTGACATTGGGCCCTTGATTTCGCATTATAACATGATGTTCTACTCACCCCTGCTTGTTGTTGGTAATTTGGAGCTGTTCCGAAGATATTCGAGAGGCGTCTGGCTGCTCTCTTGAGATATTCGGCCATGAAATGGTTTCCTATGGGCAACGTTATACAGGCACAAACTATGCTGTTTATAATTTATTAATTACTGTACACTAGCACTGATAACGTGGAGGTGCGTCGCTTACTTAAAAAAATCCGGGTTACTGTAATTTTGAATTTTAGCCGAATGAATAAATAGGCAGCAGGTCTGTGGGCTGTCTGTGGTAGTAGCACGATGATGACGTCAGTAACACCCACTTTACGACAAAAAATCAAAATGACAGTAACCCGGATTTTTTTAAGTAAGCGACGCACCTCCACGTTATCAGTGCTAGTGTACAGTAATTAATAAATTATAAACAGTGTAGTTTGTGCCTGTATAACGTTGCCCATAGGAAACCATTTCATGGCCGAATATCTCAAGAGAGCAGCCAGACGCCTCTCGAATATCTTCGGAACAGCTCCAAATGTTCAACAACAAGCAGGGGTGAGTAGAACATCATGTTATAATGTGAAATCAAGGGCCCAATGTCAAAAAAACGGTCTTGTCCTTTAATTCGGCCATATCTCAAGTAGTGCTAATGAACCCTTCCTTCATTTTGCTGGACAAATGTGAAACTTCTTAGTCTTTAGTTGATAAAATAGACTTGCACAAACAAAACACATGTTGTTTTTTAATTTAATTTGAAAATGCATAGGTATCCCTTGCGAAACGACAGGTATCTTTAATAACTGTCACTATTTGAGTTGCCACAATCATGTTAACAAGCTCTCTGTAGAAACTCACAATGCCGTTTGTGTTTGTTTGCAGAGTCCTACCTTTATCCAGGTTTCCAGGGTTTGCTACAGGACAACGACACACTGCGTCTGGGTCTGGACTTTCAGCGGATGCTACGGATTAATCATATGCTATACATTGCAGCTAGGTCAGCAAACATGCGCCTACATACAATTTTATAATGTATTTTCATATACTGTATTTCTATTAACAGCAACCTATAAATTTTCTATAGACATTTTCTGAATACTCAGCCTTTAAGCCATTTGACTAAATCATATGTCGAAAGTCAAGACAATGGTTATTAGATTTTTCATCCTGCATCTCTTTGAGGACTCTGCTGCATGTTTTATATACAAATCAACTGGATTCATTTCATTTGACTACAGTTTAGATTTGACTTCTCTTTGTGCTTTTGCGTTTGATCTTTGACCCCACTCCCAGTGAAGCTCAGGTTTGACTGAGATTCAGGCAATATATTAAAAATACTGAAAACTAGATTTGTGTTTGTAAAAGCAAGAATATAAAACCGACATCTATGCAAAGTAAGACTGAAATACAGCTGCCACTGTTAACACTTGCATGGCATGCCAATGTCACTTGTGTAATTCTGGATTTGATATTAACAAGGTTGCACAAATGCAAACAGCCCAATGCGAGTGTGAAGCAGTACATTCATCAGAATCCACTAAATGTTCCGAGGTGTGAAGCTGCACGGTGAGCTCTGACTGTGCTTTGAACTCCCCAGGGATCATGTGTTTGCTGTGAACCTGACGACAGCTTCAGAGGAGTTTGTCCCGCAGCTGGTGAGTGGATTTATATGATAAACAGTTTATTTTTGGATCTGTTGTTTCCACAGAACACAACCATGTCTGCATCAAAAGTTCAGGATGTGAAGATGACTAGGCTTTATGTGTGTGTCCCTACGGGTTCCTGTAGCTGCTGCCCTTTGAGCTCTAAACTTAAGGTGGAGCAGAAAAAATACTTTTTCTTAAGGGAAATAATTCAATGTGTAATTATATCTTTTGAAGGTATAACTCAAATACCCTGAACATAACTACATCATTTATTTTATATATATATATTTTTATTTTTATTTGCTAATTTCTAAGTTTAATCATATAAAATTTTTGTAGTTTTGTCCCTTTAGATCCTTGACTGTACCCTTTTGCTCAGGAAACAAATACGTGTGATTTGGAAGCTTAAAAATAGTCATGACGTTTTTTATCTTTCCGTGTTTACAGTTGGCTTTCAAACCAAAAATTTGACGGTTTCCCTTTTTTTGAATGATATCACAGCACAGTCCACCGTCTCCAAATCAGATATCAATCACAAGAGTAGTACAAAGCAACGAGTAGAGTTTTAAAAACTTGTAAAAGGATTTGAGGGCTGAGGATACCGTAAACCAATTCTGCCTTGTTTGGGAACATCTACCATTCGGTATTCTGTCAATCTAGCATTGAGTTGAGTTGATAAAGTGTAAAACACAATGGTAAACAAGCTTTAGCTGCTAAGTAATGGTGAGGCAGAATATCTGATATCTACTGATCTAAGACAGACATGCCAGTTAGACTCCACAATATTTTCTATAGTTGCAATGAACAGATTCCGTCGATGCTGTTCAGATCAATATGATTATCTCAAAGGCTTAGTTAGGGAGTAATGGGTAACATTGGAATATTTCATAGTGAATACCTAGCCACTTGCAGAAGTGGTGATTGCTATATACTAGCTTTTTCTCCAATTTAAAAAAGTCTTTGAGTACCTTTGAATTGTTTGGTGAAGTGCTGAGTAGAAGTGTGCCAAGGAAAGAGACATGTGTAACTGTGCCTTATTGAACACCATCAGCAGTTTGAGTTCTCATTCTTTTGACGCGGAGCAGCAAATGTTATCAGAACTTGAAATTTCTTTTCAACAACAACTATACCCAGACTAGAAATCCTGCTTAGCTGCTGCTCGGTGAAAACAATGGTTCTGACATAAGTAGGTTTGTGTGCGCTCATATTTGGCAATGAAGATTCTTGTCCGTGCTGCAGCTTCGCTCTGAGATTTGGTCTGATGTAAGTATCCCTCCCTAAAATCACAGAGAACAGTATCAGACCTGACAGCTGACAACGCAGCAAAAGTACCTTTACACAATAGACGCAGTGAATATCAGGGTGGAAGAACAAAACTACAGCTTGTAATGTGTGAGGCAGCACAAAGGACACGTTTCCTTTGATCTGCACACCTTCTCCTCATCAAAAGGAAAAGGTTACAGGGTGGCTTCTGACAGTAATGGGCCTCCTGGTGTATTGTGGGATGGTGGGCTTATAGGAGCTTTTGATGTGCGTTGTTACACTTGTTATCAACGATTCGACCTCAGCAGTTTGGCTAAGGACTGCATCGCTTCCTGCTCTGTATCTCTGCCTCTCTATATCTTTTTACTTTAGAGAAAGTTTTTAATAATTAAATATAAATTCATGTTCTCCTCATGTTTAACGTTTTTACTTGAACATTCTTATATAGGTTGTCACAGGTTCTATCTTCTTTCTGTTTATGACAGAGTAATGCTGTGTTTGACTGTGTTTGAATTCCGATGTAATGTCGTGAATCACCTCCAGGTGAAGATGATCAAAAAGCTTTTCTGTATAACGTGTGAAATGCTTTTTTTGGAAACCTTCCCCAATGAAAGATTGTAACAAGATGTATGTGTTAAACGCAGTGCCTTTTCATTACTGCAAAAAAACAAACAAAAAAAAACATTAAAAAGCAGGGAAATGACCAACAGAGCACATTTTTACAATGAAATAGATTGAAACTCTCTTCCAAAGATCTTTGGTCTTTTTATCTTTCACACGAGAGAATTTTGTGTCTGATATAACTTTAAGCATTAAGACAGTTTAAAACCCAGCTAGTTTTGGGAGCTCTGTGGCTGTATTATGTGTTGAACTGTGTTGAAACTGTGTTGAAAATGGGCCACAGTTACATTCTGCCTACACAAAATGCATTCTACTTGCTATTATTTACTGTTTATTTTTCTTTTCAATCTCATGCCAAGCACCTCCGGGGCAATGTATGGATATTAAAACAGTTCTTCCCATAGAGCTTCAGCCTCCCTGGTCGTGGTCATTCTTGGTCTAAAGGTTTCTGTTTGGCACCTGTAACGGTGCATGACAATGACGTTGCAGTGTATGCGTCTATATTTGCACGTCACTGCAGCAAGGACATAGGATTAAGAGGTTTTTAGGTGGTGTGAGGTAGCTCTTTAACTCAAGGTCCTCTTTGTATTTTTGTATTTTTTTTTCTGAGCTCTCATTACCTCACACGGAGAGGTGAGCAATATCAAAGACAAGAGAGTGTCCTTTTGCTATAGATGATGTGGTAAACTCTAAAAGAAATATAGTAAGGTTATCTGGAGTTGAAAATGTTTTGTAGAATCACACCTTTAAAAAAAAAAAAATATATATATATCCTAAATATGCTGTGATTGTTGATATTTGGAATAAACACAGTTACTTTCTCACAGTTACCTCTGGTTCTTAGCCCTGAAAAGCAAACCCTTGAGCCTGGTTTGATTTGAGTTTTGTGGTCCAGACACCATTTGTGTTTCACTTTAGTTCATCGAGTGTACCAGCATACATCTAAGCTGTAGCCTTGAAGACTGCTCCCTGATTGACTCACATTTGACTCATCTTCCTCCTCACCTGTTTGCTGTCATTTCTCAACAACACACTACTCTCTAACTTTTCTCTTGTCTTTCAGAAGCTGACGTGGAGGTCCAAGGACGTCAGCAAGTGTACGGTCAGAGGGAAGAACAGCGTGAGTTCAAACTCCATCAGAGACTGTATTCTTTCTTCTTCTGTCTCTACCTCTTCTAGTTTCATTCACCCGATGCCTCTGATTCACTAATGATAAATCTCATCTTTACATGGGATCGCTTTCTGCATTCACATTTGTGATATGAGTAGATGGACACTTAAGGATTAAATTAGAAAGACTGTGTTTCCATGCTTGTAAAGACAACAATTTATCACTTTCAATATTCGTTTGCATTTCAGGACGAGTGCTATAACTACGTCAAAGTCCTGGTGCCCCGAAATGATGAGACTCTTTTCACCTGCGGCACCAATGCCTTCAACCCAACCTGCCGAAACTACAAGGTACACGTTAAGTCACTGGTTTTTACACGTACATGAGAATGTTCAGTGTTACAGTAAGATAGCTGTTTTGTTTTTGTCTTCCTGTTCTCAAAAAGGTAAATCAAACACCCCCATTTTTAGTGTTCAGGCATTTTTACTCAATGAGTGAGAACTCTTTCCCAGCTCGATACATATTGACAGCTTCCAGGCTGCAGTGGTGGGAAATATCTACAGGCTGTGCAGAAGTCTTAAAAAGTATTGATTTATCAGAAAAAGCAAACATTGGTCCATGTAATGTTTTATTTATTTTCTGCCACTTATTTGGCTCCAGACATGAAAGGGATTATGAGAAAATTGGTCCCGAAAGATTGACAAGTAAAGGCAAAATACAACCCTTTACTAATCATGAAACAGTGTGTCAGACGCCTCACAAAATGTAGTGTTTGTATTGTGCAGTCGGGGTAACATTTCAGGTGTTCAAAAAACATATTTTTACTATATATTTGTTTGAACGTTATGTAAAGTGGTTCTAACCAACTCTCCCTGCATCAGCTGCTACAGTAACATGATGTTTAAACTCAGATTTATCAGTTTTATTAACTGGTGATGTCATATATAATATGACATTGAAATGGACCAAACCAGTAATTTTACTTAATGATTTAAGTGCCGTTTTTTGCAAATTCTTACGTGCTTTTACTTGGATAAAATTTACATACAGGACTATATATGTTGATACATTTGATTTTTTTTTTTTAATACTTAAATCAGCCATTGCAGAGATATGCACACGCAGATGGCATCTGGCAATAAATATTTTAAATATTTATTTTGTTTTTGAATGAAATTATTCAAAATCATGGACTAAATCATTATAGCTAATACCTAGATCAATTAACTGAGAGGTCTCTTTTGTGTTCTCCCTTTTATGTTCTCCCTCAGCATTCAAACAAGACTTTAATTAATGTTGCATGAATGAGAAGCAGATGGCAGACATATTACTTTTTTTTATTAGTTTTTCATGATTTTTTTTTTTCATGTATATTTCACTTTTTTTTTTTTAATTCCTTTTTTTAACTTAATCAGGGAATTTTCTACCTTTACAAAATATTTCCCCTTGTATTCAAAAGTGTTGCATGCCCTGAAATGCCTCATAAGCACCAAACACCTCCAGAAACCCACAATCTCAGGTGCTGCTCTGGGGCTGTGCTCATTTTTTACATGCTGCAGCAGAGCTGGGAGTTTGATTGACAGCTGATGACCCCGTTTAGCAGAAAGGCTGTATGCTTTGAAACTTCCATGGTGAGAAAAACAGCACTTTTGCCTGAAGATGATGAGCTTTTCTTTTGTTTTTGAAGACTTTGGATCAAAAAGGAGATGCGCAACACTTTGGGGTAATGCCTTGTCAAGGCAGATATGACATTATCTGCTACTTTCACATTGGGATTCCTTTATTTGTCGTTTTTTTGCAATAATAATTGAGAGCCTTGTAAAAAAAAGATAAATTTACGCGTGAAAAAAAAGAACAGTTCACATTCTCTGGTTGAGCAGTCTAATTGCTGCAGGGGTAAAACTGTTTAACAGCCGTGTAGTCCTTTATCTTATGTTTCTTATAGTTAGTGCTACCAGAACATCACTCCACCACTTTTTTACAACAGAGACTGTCAATATAAGATAATGACCATATAGGTTATTAGCATATTGATACATTGATGGAGCTATTTCTCAACTGTTGTGGCTATTCTTATAGCTTATTGTATGTCATTGACAATTAGACAAACATGTTTTCTGTGCATGAATAAACATTTTTTACCTCACCAACTTCATGTATTCGATGAGAGACAAAAAGATGATTGATATATATGTAATCTTGCCCCCACACCAACGGTGCTTACATTACTAAGGAAAAAAGCAGCATGATTTGTTCGTGTACGTTAAGTGCCAATAATCTTTTTAGCAGTTTTCACTATCCTGTCTATCCAATGAAGGTATTGTTGTACCCTCTCAGTGACTGCTGTGGTCTTGTCACTGAAGGTCAGCTCTACTGTCAGATGCTGTGAACCCTCTCCACTTTGGAACCGCTGATGGTCAGTGGGAAATTATGCTGTTAATATGTCCTCCTCAGGTCACTTACGATCTCTTTTGTTTGACTGGTGCTGATGGCCAGATTGTGTGTAATGCAGTTGGCTGTTAGCTGCTCCAACTCTCATCTATAGCCCGACTCATCACATTATATAATGAGGCCGACAACTGTGGTGTCTTCGGCCAACTTAATGATATGGTTGATGTTGAAACTGGCAGCGGGGTCATGAATCAGCAGTGTAAACAGTGAAGAGCTGATGCGGTACACAAACTTGTGATGATCCTTTGCCCATTGTTGATTTAGACATTCCTACTCTGACAGCCTGCCATTTTTCCATCAAAAAGTCCATGCTCAGGGTGCATAAG
Source organism: Odontesthes bonariensis (assembly GCF_027942865.1). Classification (NCBI taxonomy): domain Eukaryota; kingdom Metazoa; phylum Chordata; class Actinopteri; order Atheriniformes; family Atherinopsidae; genus Odontesthes; species Odontesthes bonariensis. Next base: position 19,895,529 of record NC_134523.1, read on the forward strand.
CTGGGAAACACACCCAGAATCAACTTTTAAATGAGATGTTATGGCTATATTGTGTCAAATACTGGGCTAAAGTCAGTTAGATCCTGGCACTAGTGTTCATGACATCCTCCAAAGACTGGTTCACTCTGTCAACCAACTGCAGCGTATCCAGATTGGTTGGGAGGCATGACTTGATGTGATTCATTACAAGCCACTCAAAGCATTTCATGGCTGTTAGGGTTAAGGCCACATGATGAGTTTCGTTCTTTGAGGCTGGATTTGGCATCTTGGGCGGGGGTATTATGGTGCCCCCAGATCTGCTTGCAGCATCACAAAGCATCAGCACGAAGCTGACCTCTCTGGTTAAGGGTTACTGGCGGGATGCAGGATGACGGATTTAATAACTGTTACACTGTCTATGCTTTTATTTTCCCAGAACACTCTGTACATTCTTTCAGGTCTGCACACTCCCCTGATATTATTGCTACTTCTTTAACAGAATTTATTTTTTATTTCAATAGATTTCATTTTTATTTACACATAAGTCATCATAGGCACGTAATACACAGGAAGAGCAAAATCTTACAACACGTAATCATCCGGGCAGAGATCTTTGATCCTGAAAAGTTAGCATTCTAGTAACATAAGGTTTGACCAAGTGCAAAGACACATTTTGTGCTTATTTATTGAGGCCACTGTGAGGCAGATCATTCATAGATCACTTGTCAGGCAGCTGCTTTCTGCTGTTATTCTTCATCATAATTGTGGAAACCTAAAATGGTGTTTAAACAGGGCAGTAGATTGTTATAAATACAGTGTTTTCTAACCCAGTCCTGATGGGGATTCTTATTTGATCAACTACCTAGTGTCCACCAGCAGACAACAAGGCTGATGGGAATTACTTGCTGCTGAATGTGACGGCTGAGTTTACACATAAGAGATAAATGATAATAATACTACTAATGATAACGATAATGATAAAGAACTACTGAGTTGTCCAGTTAAGAAATGATGGAAAGTAAAAACATGGAAGCGTTGAGCATGAGAGACAGAGAATCTCCTCACGTGTCATGGTGAAAGCATAAGGGACGATTTAAAAACAGCAAGCAAGGCTGGCAGAAAGGTCAGAGAGTTCAGCACTTGCAGCTGGAAACGGACTCAGCTCCCTAAGGGAGAAAAAAGCAGACAGGTGTATTTATGAGACCTTCCAGGAAGCTAAACTCCCCGTTAGCGATTCAGCTACCGTATTCAGAGCACATTGCTATCGACACGGCTGCGGGGCTGACAGTGAAAGATTATCAGAGCACTATCAGCTCAGTTACAACATTATCAGCAGCATAATTAACTGACATACCCAAAGAAAACCGTCAACACATTATCAGTGTGGGTTTGAAAGCTGTCAGAAGCAAAATTTTAAGCTAGATTTTCCTTGACTAGCCTGAAGCGATGTCTGTATTCTGCCCTGACTCACTGACTAAGACGCATAACAAAATGAGCTTTCCTTTCATGCAGGTCAAACCGTGACCTCTTATTTCAGAACTGAGCCAGTATGCACTGTCAACATTATCTTCATCGTCTAAACAGATCAAGTGCTAGATCAGTGCCCTATTGACTCAGGAACACTAACATGAAATGAGCGACACCAGCTGATTAGCAGTATTGTTCGGACATGCTGTGAATAGCATTTTTGCATTTTATTTCTCCACAAATGACAAAGTTTGAACTCATTGACAAGGAAAAAAAAAAAAGAGATTAGGAAGTTTGAGATGAGAAAAATGTGTAACTTTCTTCCTTCTCTTCTCAGATGACTTCCTTGGAGCAAGTTGGGGAGGAGGTGGTCGGTCAGGCTCGCTGTCCATTTGAGTCCGGTCAGTCCAACGTTGGCCTGTTTGCTGGTGAGTTTCCTTTAACTCTGGAAGCAGGCTCATAAAAGGAATATTTAGAAACTTTATCTAATGTGTCATGTAACCATTTTATACATACAGAGCTTATTATATACTATACCAGTGACTGCAGGAAAAATACAGTGTAGATATATTGAAAAATAGCCAAAGGCCTCTACTATGAAACTAAACTGAACTCATAGATTGTTTTTTCAATCTCAGAAGTTTCATCTTATATTGAGGCCATAAAATGACTCTAATAGATCAAATTACTTATTGAATATTAAGAAGTCTTTTCAAAGGAATTCCTTCAATTAATCCTCCCTAATGAGCTCAATTTCATGGCAACATGTCGTTGTTTTACAGGAGGAGATTTCTACTCGGCCACCATGACAGATTTTCTGGCCAGCGATGCCGTCATCTACCGAAGCCTGGGAGACGGCCGACCCGTCCTCAGGACCGTCAAATATGACTCCAAGTGGCTCCGAGGTATATCACACATGAGTCTGATGATCCTGTCATGACTGGATGTATGTTTAGCTCTGGTACCATGAGTTATTTTTGTTTTACAGCTTCGTCATGCTTCCCGCCAACACCATCCAAACATGATTTAAAAAACGCGATTATTGGTCAGTGTCAAAGTGCCACCTCTCAGCTTTATTTGAGCAAGATTACAAAAAGCAATTGGTTTTAAAGAGATTTAGTCATTTAAACACAACAAATTGCAATGATTACTAGTGGTGTGCAATCTTCTTTGTAGTTATTGGCTCCCCAAAGTATTTGACCCAGACATCAGCAGAGGCTTTGCACCTCTGGTGCCTTCATTGTAAGCACTGTGATGTAAACCTGCTGAAATCAAATCTCAGGCTCTGTTTTTGTTGTAGTAAATATTACTTGATTTCAACATGAAGGTGCTGAATCACAGAGCCTATAGGAAAGCAAAAAGTGCAGTACGGTTAGAGAGCTCTTGGGTCAAACTACACAACAGAGAGTTCCTACATCCTGACAACATGGCTCTCGGTTGAGTTAGATATAACCTTTTTGAAAAAGTATCTTTTATAAGCTTAGGAGTGAACCTCCCAGTTTGAAGTTTTTTTTTTTGTGTTTTGTTATTTATTAATTATTTTTCATTCATCAGTTTGAGAAGTTATGACAACAAAATCACAGTTGTAGGTTCAATTATATTTATTTTAGATCGTCTCAATTGAAATGCATGACTTTTCTGCCATTTCCCAGTAAAAGAGACATAACTACGGTTTACATAGAGTTTTAACTTTGTGTTATTGATATATTGCTATATTCATAATGTTCCTTTACAGATTAACTCCCATAATGTACAATTATCTAACATCAATCCCAAATTCTAGTTTTAAATTTGCATCCTGCACAACTCCTTTCCAAAATCTTAGCTAATTCTATTCTTGAATCCCAAATGAGAGCATAAAGTGGACTCGTTGGACTTTCTAAATGTTTTCTGTGTTATGTTCAGTCCTGTGCAATCAGGCAACAGTTAAATGAAGCTCAGAGGTCTTATACAGCCTGTAAAACTTCTTCTCTGTGGGTTTCTGAAAAGTATTCTAGGAAATGTAGAGAGTTAATAATAGAAAAGCATAAAAGAAGCAGGCTTTTGTCTCCTGATGGCTGCAGGGACGTGTTGACCAGCGCTGGCCGATTGTGAAATGTTAGAGAGGAGAAAGAGATTTTTACCTTGACAAGTGAGAAAACAAATGATTGTTATCCCTTTGTCTCTGCAGAGCCCCACTTCCTGCATGCCATCGACTACGGTAACTACGTCTACTTTTTCCTGAGCGAGATCGCTGTGGAGTACACTGCTCTGGGCAAGGTACAGTGGAGTAAACATTTTCTACCAACAGTGAAGGAGTTCCTGAAACTTTTTCTAAAGAACCTAAAGCTTTTAAATCTTCCTTTAGACAGTTCTGCCTGTTAGATTGTTCACACCTGTTCATACTGACCAGTAAAGATCACTTTGTAAGATGCTTTTTTCTAAATGAATGGGCAGCATAATCAATGGTGCTTGGATGGTAGGCCAAACGATTTTCCAAGGAAACAAAAGTGGGGAAAATGTCTTTTATGACCCTTGCTGAATTTAAACATCCCTCATTTATATGTCACCAGGTTGTTTTTTCTCGAGTTGCCCGGGTGTGTAAGAATGACAACGGAGGTTCCCCCAGAGTTCTGGATAGATACTGGACTTCCTTTCTAAAGGTGACATTTTTTAGGGAAACTTTAGTGAAATACTTAATTCCAGTCACATGGGAGCAAAACCTCCTCAACTTATGTCTCTCTTGTGTCCATTCAACGCTGACCATGCGCGCCCAGGCCCGGTTGAACTGTTCGGTACCTGGAGACTCCTTCTTCTACTTTGACATTCTTCAGTCTCTCACCAACGTGCTGCAGATCAACCAAAGACCTGCAGTTGTTGGAGTGTTCACCACTCAGGCCAACAGGTAACCAGAGTTTCGGACTTTGAAAATAAGTCCATTTTCAACATCCGTGTGGTGATTTTCGAGTGAAAAGTATCCTCCAGGGGAAAAGGGGTTGTACAGACTCACTGCAGTGGTAATTACCGTTAAAGTGGTTTTGAGTACTGTTGTTGCGGGTGTTTACATGTCCATCTGTGGATAGGTTATTGTTGACATCTGTCAACCGAGCATACATGCAGTTATACAACTTCACAAGGGTATAGTTGATATTGAAATGAAAGGCTATGTGACAGTGGTTATGGCATGAGCACCTATATTCATTTTAGCAAGATGTTCTCTGGCGAAATCTCAGAAACAACTGCTGTGGAGAAACGTTTTGAGATGCATTTTGGCAAACAGAGTTTATTTTACTTTGGAAACTGGACAACTTTGAGGCAGGACATACATTTGAATTGTAAGGACTAATTTAAAAGAAAAGTTGAAGTATTAATAAGAACTGCACAGTATGCTATAGATGAAGATTTCTTTAGAAAATTAGGTGTTTGCAAAGTAAGAGATTAATGCAGAAGTATGGATAAGAGAAAACATCATTTCTAATAACTTTTTTTCTTTGGAAATGAAAGAAACCTAAATGGCTGTGTATTTTGGGGGGGAATGTGATCTGGACAGAGGGGCATTTTGTTTTTAAAAAAAAAAAAAAGGGCGTGTGAGGTAATTGATGGAAGGCAAAAAGATATTTTTACAAAGTGGGGCACATTGAGAAAAAGTGGAATTTAGGATATTGGAAAAAGTGAGGACATTATGTCCAATTTTACGATTAAGACTTGACTTTCGATTTCATGTAAGAATTTGATCTCTGTTAAGATGTGGGTCAAAGATTATGAAGTAAAAGTTGGTCTTCGCAGATAGATCTACTGAACTTTTTATGCAAAATGCAGATTTTTTTTTTTCTTTTTTTCTTGGTTGCGCTCCTTTTGTCCACTAATCTCTTTCCATTCTGCTTTTGCTTTTTCTTACCATATCATTGTCCCTGTTTTCTGCCTCTCCTTCTTTCTTCAAAGTACCCATGATACTCCAGGAGACTACTGACCTCATTAGTTTCTACTCGGTGTTTGCATTCCTGCACTGACAGTGTTGCAGTAGAGGGGTCAGTCCTCTGTCCATATGTCTCCAGTGTACCATCTATATTTGCTTGCTTTCAGTCTAGATTATATAAGGGCAGAATTTGCTACGTGGATTCTGCTGCGAGACAGAAAATCAGCAGTGAGCTCCGTGGCCTTTACAATGTGAGAGAGTTTGATGCCTGAGATTTTTTCATGATTATGACAGAATCCATCTTGCCAGGCTTCGAGCTATTTCTGACCAAGGCACAGTAGCTCTTGCCCATCAGCATTCTCTGGTAGCAGCTACTCGCAGGATTTAGACGTGATAACAACAGATAATGAGGGCTGCCACAGAATGAGTTATATAATGTAAGAACTGAAGAGTATAACGTCACTGAATGAAACTGAAAACTTTTCTTGGCTGGAAATATATCCTTGTTCCTCTCCTGAATGACTTTGATAAGAATTTAATTTACCAACGGGCTCCATTTGCAGTTCCTTGGGATGATTAAATGAATTTGCATGTGATTCATCCAGTCACCTTCCACCAACATCCTCCTACAGGGTTTTCGACTGGGGAAAAAAACCTTGCAGACCTTGTAAACCTTGTCATATTACTGCGGCTGTCATCTTTACGTCAAGGTTTTTAATTTCAAAGCTGTCAGATTATTGAAGGCTTGGGTGCTCTCATCGGTTCCAGTTTGCCCTGTTGAGGAAGTGCATCTTTGAGCGTTTTGCCTAACACGTCTCATGTCCTCTGAGCTTACTTAACTTGTGCAGTATCAAAATCCCTTTTCAGTCACTGAACATAATGCCACAATGATTTGCAGTGTAGTTTGCTTAATCCTTTGTTTTGTTTTTTTTTGTTTTTTTCCCCCCAGCATCCCAGGCTCAGCGGTGTGTGCGTTCTACATGGATGACATCGAGAAAGTCTTCAACGGGAAGTTCAAAGAGCAGAGGACCAGTGACTCAGCCTGGACTCCAGTACCAGATGAACAGGTTCCCAGGCCCAGGTAACGAGTTTGTGTAAATTAATCCTGGTTTTCAATCCCAATTCCCAAAAACTTGGGACATGTGTGAAATAAGCACAGAGTGCAGTCATTTGAAAATTACATAAACCCATATTATATTAACAATGGAACATAGAAAACAACAATGTTTTACCATTTCATGAAAGATATCAGCTCAGTTTGAATTTCAGTAACGCATCTCAAAATGTGCATTTATTCTTCTAAAGCCTGTATATGCCTTTCAGCAGCGATGGTGGCTTTCCAGACGTGCACGTTGTAAAGTCCTTGGGCACTAATTCACCACCATGCTAGGCAGGCTTTTGAAGTGAGCGCTAATAACGAGGTGGATGGTCCCTCTTCTCTTTAGTCTGGAGGGCGCAGCGTCCATGAAATCCAAGAACAATTTCAAAGTTGTAATTATCTCACTCCAGACAGACGGTCCTCACAGACGAGGATTTGTGGAAGATGGCCCATTCAGTGATTTCCATGACGGCTGGAAAATCATGGGCATTAAATACTAATTTCCAGCTATGGATCTGCACGAGGAGATGTCACCAGATTAACTAAATCTTTTCAGTTTATTATGTACTTTACATAACTGAATATTCAAAATCTTGATTATATCACGTTGATTGATTACAACTTTTTTCAACTCTTTTGGAATAAAGTTTGTACAGAAACTTAGTGACGTAACATTTGTCTTTCTGTTGCCCACCTTCTGAAGCTGACAGTGTTGTTGACCTTTTATTTTCATTGTTTTTCTTAAACTCCAGGCCCGGCACTTGTGCAGGCGACGGTCCAGCATCGGACTACAAATCGTCTGTTCAGTTCCCAGATGAGATGCTTACCTTCATCAAATCATATCCTTTGATGGATGAAGCCGTCCCCTCTGTCAACGACCGGCCCTGCTTCACCAGGACGTCCAGCAGGTATAATACAGCATGTCGTCAAACAAAAATACCCATCGGTGACGTGCACAATGGGAGTTCAAGATCATCTCAAAGTTTGCTCCGAGGAAAGGTGACAGAGGAGACTGATATCAGTACCAACTCAGTGCAAAGACAATGCCACGTTGGACATTTTTTTTTTTCTTTGTTAACTCTGGAAAACGTCTCAAAAATCCTCCTTTTTGTTATAAACATGCTCTTTTTAGATCTTTACAAAGCTTCACAGAAAACAAGACAACTGCCTTATTACATCATCCAAATCATGACTATAACGAGCTACATCCACGTACGTTGCCACATGAACGTTAGCAGTTCCTGTAACAGAGAATTTTTAAATCTCTAACACATGGCTTGGGGAAGGGAAGACACCTGCTGCACAAGATTAGCAGAAATTTGACATATGACTACCACATGTATGGATTTATCTAAAAAAAAAAAATTAATTCACTTTGAATTGCAGCTTTATTTCACAGGGAAAACATTTAAACTACAATAAAGAAAGAAATCTGAAAGGTCAAGAGGAAAGTGGGGAGAGTGAAGTGTTCTCAAATGAGATGAGTTAGGAAATTACAGCAGTTACGGCAGGCTGTGAATCCACCATCCTGACCAGAGGCCTCGAGGATAATCATCAGTATCAGCTATGATTAGTCGTCGGCTCACAGGAAGTTCTCGCTCTTTCTCCTTCTTCCACTGCTGCTCTGAAAATCTGACCTTTTTAATCCTTGTCAGCAGGTTTTAAATGAGTTTTTGATGGATTGTAATTACAAGTATTAAATGGGGATGAGATTGTTAATTCCATGTTCAAATTAGCCTCTGTGCTGGAGAGGTCCGAGCTGACCCAGCTAATGATGATGCTCTTGTCCAAAGGGTAGCGCAGATCTCTCTCTATTATATAACATCAGTCTGAGGCAGTCAGATCGACAGGAAAAAAAAACTTGAGCTTGGATTTATTTTTATTTCAATGTGAGTTTTATGTGGAGAAAGTATCACGGGATAAAGCAGAAAGAAATCTATGTAATGGATGAACACAAACATCGAGGCAGTAAACCAGGGGCCCTTAACAAGTTTTCATGGAATTTAACCTGTCAAATGTCCTATTAAGTAAAGTATCTACACCATACAAATGCTCTCTGTATTTGCTTCATTCAGACTCACTGAAAAGCAGAAAAAAAAAGCAAACACGTTTCTTTATCTTTTGGATGTTCATTATTTTGTATATAGAATAATTGACGAGTTGATGTGTAAGTGGTGAGAAAGTCAGAGTAGTTGCTATCGGGCTGTCAGTTTTAGAGAGTAACAAAACCTGACGGTGCAGAAGTCGGTGCCAGAGTTTGAAGGTTCGTCGTCCTAGCAGGTCCTCTAAAAGATTTTGACATTAATAGTGTAAGGTTTTCACTTATTCAGGTATCACTTTCTTTATTCCATTTGGAAACCATTTTTTTTCTTTAGAGAAATGAGAGTTAAACCCCGAATAAATGATCTCTTGGCTAATGCCATTGTGATGAGATAAGAAGCAAGACCAGAGCAAATCGTTTTTCTTCTTACTGTAGACTTCTTTTAGATTTTAGATTTTCAAGCAAGAATTTTATTTTATCCTTTTTTTCTTTTTTTCTTTTTTTTGTTTTCAGGTCCAAGTTGACCCAGATTGTGGTGGATGTTTCGGCCGGGCCCTATAAGGACAGAACAGTGATGTTCCTGGGCTCAGACGATGGCAGAGTCCTGAAAGTTTTGGCCAGCACGCATCCAAATGACAGCTTTGGATCCAAACTGCTGGAGGACATTGATGTCTACAACCCGTCAAAGTATTGCTTTTAGAATTTCTACGCTGACGTCTGAAAATGCTAAAAGATTTATCCACCTTTTATACAGTGATAATGTGTATACCGTCTGTGTGTCCAGGTGCAATGTTCAGGGTCAGGAGGACAGGAGGGTTTTGGGACTGGAACTAGACAAGGACCATCATGCCTTGTTTGTCGCCTTCACCAGCTGTGTCATCAGAGTGCCACTTAGCCGCTGCAGCCAACACGGAGCCTGTAAAAAGTAAGCAAGTAGTAATGGAACCAGCTCTTCAAACTGGGAACATCCAAGTCATACTCCTATTAAAATGACAGTTAGACAAGACAAAGCAGCTATTTTCTGCAGAAGCATGAAGTATCTCTCTTTCACCACGCACCCTGAAATTATTAAACTTTGGAAAACATCCAAAAATACAAATGGGTGAATCTCTCTAACATTAAAATACAGATTTTAATTTGAATTTGGCAACATAATCAATATTGTAGAAGTTTGTGTTTACCCGGGGAAACGGGAGTCTGAATGGTAAAGTATGAACAAAAAGGAACAGAGCTCACGGCCGAAATTAGAACACATTCATCACTTGAGAGGAATGCACGTGTACGCACACGCACACATCAGCGTTAATCAGGCTCATTTTAATTACTGAGTGGGAAAAATGAATGCCAGCCAGTCTGGTGTGGCAACAGCTGCAGTGGCACAGAGAGGCCTCCACCAGCTGGATCTCCATCATGCAAAGACATTAACAAAGATGCTCAACTGGGAACACACTCTTTATCTTTGCTGCTTTTTAATTTCCTGCTAAAGCTGTAGACTTGAAAAATAGACTCAAGCTGGACTTAAAAAGGAGGATTTCAATTATGACGTGACTACTGTGCAAGTTGCCTACATTAGAGTTGACTTCTTAACGATTGGAGGAAGGAAGATTTGTATTGATATGATTTGGAATCAGCCACAATAACCTACTTGAAAGATATTGCAGCTGCACAAAACTTAAATGATTTATTAACACTTTGTTAATTTACTGCAAAGCAGTATATCTCTTTGAAAAAGCGTCTTTATGCAAATATCCTGAAACTTTTAGCGAACATCCATAAGCTTTGTTGCTACGTAGCTGGTATTTCCTGACGCACACACTTATTTCTCCATGTGAAAATGACCACGGTGAAGACCGTACTGTTTTCTGATTTCTTGATTTCATGAAGCAGGTGTGAAAATTCCACAGTAGAATGATAGAGCAATGATTAGCCAGTCAAGTGTTTAAAAGAACCCCTAATTGACTCATTTAGATGTCTGATGTTGACCTTGATATGTTTTAATCAACTTATCCTTCAAATATACATTGCTAAAAATACATGAAGTATTTTAATCATTTCAAAACCCTCAATGTTTAGCACATATTTTAAACTGCAGTGCCCGCCCCGCCGTTACTTAACATGTTCAGTATATTCTGGGTCGATGATGATGTGGAATGTGACAGTTACGGTTTCAGTAATGAACTTTTATTGGTCAGTTAAGCTTGCTTTTGGTTGTAATTTAAATCTTCATCTCAGTGTGCAATTCCAGTAATGTCCCAGTGTTTCCCATACATTGAGGAAACTATGGCGGCCCGCCATAGTTTCCTTTTGGCCGCCATAGTTTCCGAATCCCAATCGTTTGAAACACAGCGATTATTTTTTATTTATTTTATTTTTTTTATTTTTATTTTTTTTATTTATTTTATTTTTTTTTTTTTAGATTTTTTTTTTAAACACAGCGATTTCCTCGAAAACCAACCAATATGACTATACAACAGGTAAATTAGTAATTAAACATGTCCTAAAGTGTGCAATGTCAGAGTTTTGAAATTTAGTGGCAAAAAAGGTTTATGTGTTATTAGTCGCTGTCGGGGCGATTGACACACGTTATGTGGGTGCGCGTGCATAAAGGTCAGTTGTAATCATTGTGATTTCGTTGACAAACATATTTTTTTGACCTATTTATATTATGAGAAATAATGTGAAATTTGAGCAATGACGAGTACACTAGTATGTTGTTCGTAGTTTCTGTTTAAAATAAGGTGTTTCATCCGTCCCGCATGTGTGTTTCAACCGTCCCGACTAGGCGGAGGGGGGTGAAGTTGGTTTTATATTCGACATTCGCCTATTTTCCAGCTTTGTAATTGTAATAGCGTCACGAAAACCGCACCAATTAGCCTCAGGGTGGTATTAATATTTACAGAAAACTAAGACTAACATACCACAGGCTTTATCAACTCACCAAAGTAAGCAAGTTTGGCGAAAGATCAGAGTAACCGCGCCGAATATACTTCTAAGTGAACTACGGCAGCCGGAGCGCTTGGGGACCTTCGCAAAAGTGCAACGCCTTTTTTTGTTCTCACTGGATATTCAACCAATGAACACCAAACCACTTCTGATAGGTTTGTGAACTCACTATAAAGCTTTCACAGCCTTTTAGTTTCCAGAAAAATCATTTTAGGTAGAACATTTACTCAGTGTGCATAGTTAATTCCATTTTAGACTTTTATTTTGTAATAGCTCTCTTGTTTTTAAAGATATCAAAACCAAACCACTTCTGATGTGTTCCTGAACTAATTGTGTACTTCCCACACCCTTTGTTATCAAGGAAAACCTTTTCAAGTTTCTCAAAAAGGCATAAGTTTCATGAAGTTTAGTTTTAACCTGTAAATATTTTCTATTACAATTGTTATCATTGGGTTTTAATGACAAGATGAGGTTTCCAAGGGTTTCTGACATCTCCAGCACACATTCCTTTTTTTTTTTTAATTTGTTGTGTTTTATTGTGCATTTCTTTTAGATATTTGAATGAATGTGTGCAAATCAATCAAATAACATAAAATCTGCAGTCGCACAAATTTACGCCGCGTGAATTTACTAGGGCTGTGTTCAAAAAATCGATCCACGATCCAATATCGATTCACGCTCAAAAAACACGATATCGATCCAAAAATGTGTGGATCGATCTTCTTCAGGCGACTGGCACAATTTTTTTTTTTTTTTTTTTTTTTACGCGGAGGCGCAGTATAGAAAGCGAGTGCCGGCAAAACGAAATCGAAACTTAAGGCGGCAAAATGGCTGAATCAGCAGCATCACTAAAAACACCACCTGGATTGAAGGCAGATGTTTGGAAACATTTTGGATTAGAGAGTCAGTCCAGGTAGAAGCCCAGAAGGGATGCAGATAAAGTGTGGATGCTTGGGGGTTAGTTTATGTGGTCCAGTGACGATCTGTCTGTCCTTCGGTGTGATGTTGACTTCTTTTTTCAATTAAGCCATCTGTTACATGAGCAACCTCCTGTATGTCATTTCACAAGTCTCTGGTTAAAAGACTGTGGGCAGGGGGTGCTTGAAGTTTTCCAATATGAGGGCCAGTTCATTTTAATTTATCTATGTTTTATTTGGTCATTGTTATTTAGTTCTGGTCATTGTTAATTCTGCCATGGTTATGTTACTTACATTTCAAAATAATACTTGTATTTTTTACTAAAATAAATACTTGATACTTGACTCTTCTCTCTCTCTGTGTCCCTCTTACACATACACAGATACAATCACCAACACATGGGGCCGTTTTGTCTATTGGACAGTATTTATTTCCATTATGTCTGTAAATAGATCGATATCGAATCGGATCGAATCGTGGATCGAATCGGATCGTGACCTTGTGAATCGAAATCGAATCGATCTAGGGAATTCGGATCGATTCCCAGCCCTAGAATTTACCCCCCCCCCATAGTTTCCAAAAATTCTGTGGGAAACACTGATGTCTTACATGTTGTCCTTACCACATTCACTGCACTGTGGTTCAAATAGAAACACATTGACTTGCATTCGCTCCCTGGTTGTTGTATTGCTCTTTGTTTTCACAAAGAACTCCACAATGGGACTGAGTGGTATCATGAGTGAGCACTCCTACAGTTGTTGAAGCTAGCCTGAGAGTGAACTCTGTGTCCGGCCTGTGAATTGTGTGTGCTTGCATGTGTGAGAGTGACTGGCAGAGTGTGAATAAAGCTGGATTGGTAATGGATGACAGGGTTTGAGACTAGGTGAACTGTGTGTATTTGGGTGTGATGTCGTCAGGGACGCTCGCTGTTGTTTGTGCCACCGAGGGTTTTCTTCAATCTGGAATGGCTACCTGACAACTGTGTGGGTTTGCTTGTGTTTGTGTCTGTGTTAAGCATTACAGGACTCAGTGGGGTTGTGTGACAGCTCACTGTGTCTGAACAGAGCAAGAGTTAAGATGTCGCCTTTTTGATGTACATGTAATCTCAGATATGACGGCTCTGTGTGGGGACGTGTTGTTTCATGTACTGTTGACATATCTGCCTTGTGAAAGGTCCAGAACAAAGTATTTATTTCACTAACGGGAAGTCGAGGTGTTAAATCGCATTAAAATGTATATGTTGAATCTGCAAATCTCTTTTTCTAACATGGATTTGCACCATTTGGTGTGTAGGCGTGTTAGTTTGCATCAGGGTCACAGAGGCAACCGTTGTCAGAGCTGCTGACTGTGGAAGCCATTTTGATGATAATGTTTACTTGCACTTTCAAAATCAATGACATTATATCAAAGGAACAGCAGATAAAAGCAAAATTAGTGTCCAAATAACAATAAATGACCTTCTTCTTTTTCTGTCTTTCCAGAGCCTGCCTGGCCTCTCGTGACCCGTACTGCATCTGGCTGCGCACCGGGAACTGCGCCAACATGGCGTCTGGCTTCAAGTATGTGTCGATTTTCTCTCCTTTTTCATCTCTTTCTGTGTCACTCTGCTGCTCTGTCTTCTCTTTCTTCCTCTGCTCCCTCTCAGCTATCATCAGTCAGACAGCCAATAAAGCTCTGCTCAGTACATCTGCTGCAGCGACTGAAGGGTCGTCCATCTGAAAGATCTGTGATGCCTTTCACACTCGCAGCCAAAGTGAAAGAATAGATGGGCTGGCACGATGGGGACAGATGTTAAAAAGGATGTTGGCTAGAATGTACTTTGTGAACTTTGTTGGAATAATGGTTCAAATCTGTTGAGTTGTTGAGAGAACAATGTTTTTTATTTTTTTTTCTGAGTCCAGTTTACTTCCAACTGTTCTCTTGATGGCAGCAAAGTGCAAAGAAGAGCTCTTCTAATCGGTTCCTTTGAAAGGAGGTTATTTCCACATTATCCGACAGTATGGTATTCACTCAGTGGCCACAACACAGTGCTCAAACTTCTGCTGTTGGCCAATGAAAAACAATTTATTGTTTAAAGAATTGTTCCAAAGCTTTTGGACCTTGAGTGGAGACTGCGCGCCTCATTTAGCTTTTACTTTGGCCAGTATTTAGCATTTAGATTTTGTGTGCAACCCTGCTGCTCACAGAGCGTTGCACCGTTCTCTATAAACGACGGACCGCTGCTGACAGCAATCCAGACTCAAACCAACTCATTTGACTCTGTCTGTGAGATACTTTTATGTATCAGCTTAAACGCTGCATGAGTAAATATTTACATTGTATTCGCCATTTCAAAAGCAATTCGTTTTTTTTTTAAGTGATAAAGGCAGAAACAAACTAGTTAAGGTGAGCGTAACATCCTCACACATTTTGTTTGATTCAACCCAAATCATCCAAACCCTAAATATACACCTTGCAAAGACAAGTTATCAAAATAAAGAGCGAGTTTTCTTGTTTGAGACTCTGAAATCTGCAAATATATATATTTTTTTTCCTTATAATTTGGCTTCAAAAGTAAAAAATATATATCTGCTCTGACACTTTGGAATAGCAATAACCTGTGGCACCATGTATGGTGCACTGGGTGAAAGAAAAAGAAAAAGTCCTCACACAATAAGGATTTCCCTCACCAGAACTCATTATCTCCTGCTATACGTTATATGATTAAACACCAAAAGGCTGCATAGAAAAATGCAACAGTGGGTATTTTTCATGGACATCTATACTCTGATTTTAACCTGGTTAAGCTGCATTTTCTGATAATATGTATACATCTTAATTGCATCTTTAGGTCCTACCAGAGTTTTGATGGCATCTTGTAGCACACTGCTGCTTCCAGTGTTGCCAGGTCTGATTGTTACAGTATGAAAAACTTTGGGCTTGTATGTAAAGAAATTTCTCACTTGCTTTGGGCTTCTTTTTGTAGATCAGGTTGCTCGTTTCCATTACAAGATCTTGCAACAGCAGCTCTGTAGTTCAGTGCAGAACAGGAAGGCTGTGGTGACAAAAAAGAAACACTTTTGGGGCGATAGATGAACCTTAGAGGACTAAAGCTAAATGTTATTAGTGATATGGATGTAATTAAGACTTTGCTAACTCATGTATCACCATAATTGGAATTTCATCCCATGTGCAGATTGTCTTTCACTTTGCACAAGCAATTTGTTGAGTTTCTTCAACGCAGCAAAGTAGAAGCGTCCCAATGTTGCCATGCTTTAGGTTTTCAGATAAAATCAGACCAGACGATCACTTGAGGACACAGCCCTCTCAGATGTGAGACATCGCTTCAGCCTGCTCACAGTAGCAGTTGGCCGGCATTCCAACCGTTCGTGTGCAACTGGCTGTTGATCACCGATCTATGCTGCTGATCTGCAGATAACACGGCTAACGTCCCTGTAGTGCAAAGTGCCGCAGCAGCTAAACAGGGATGTTGAGCAAAAGTCTTTATTATTTGACTTACATTTCATAGATGGTGAAAAAAGAATACTTTAAATATTGTCTCCAATATCTTGTACAGTGGTTATCCACCTTTTTGAGTCATGACCTGTCAGAATGATCAGGTTACCTGTTGTGGCCTCCCTCCTGGTTGACGACCATTGATCTATAGGTGCAGAGATAATAGCTGCAGCGTGACACAGAATTGTGTTCAAGGACAAAGACTTCAGCCTCCTGCCAGAGAGTTTGCATGAAAAGTATAAGGCATTATACTGTTAATCTCTCACTAAATACAGCATTGCTTATGTTTTGTTTATTCATCAGTCAAAAAGGCTAAGTATTCTTTTTTTAATAACTAAATATGACTCAAAAATGACAGCAAACTGAATATCAGAGAAAAAGAACAAACTTTGTAAGGGCTCTGAGAATCTTTTACTGCATCAGCTATAGTATTATGCTGCCTAAGTTGTAATTATGATGTGCACGAACGGAACAAAGAGAATTAAACAGGAAAGGTTGGGATGCTCTCAAACATCTCTGAAAACTAAAGAACAACTCTGATTTCTGTGGTGATATATAATGTACAGCCCTCTTTTAAGCCCTTTTTAGTCCTGCTTTAAAGTTTTTGTGATGTTTTATTCTGAATTCCCTCAGCTTACAACAACGCCCTAATATTTTTCTCATCTTTTCTTCTGTGATCTTAAACCCTGTGCTTGGTTCTGCCCTCAGCCTCATTGCACTGTAAGTTATCATTGCTAAAAGACAGACTTCTGCACATTGATTTACTCATGCGGCCATTTCAAGGGCTCCATGATGTGCTTGCTGATTCTCTGCTGCAGCTCCCATTCTGGCTGACAACCTGCTAGAGTTTATAATTGATGATATTTACAGATGAGGAGACTGCAGATGTTTCTCAGTTCTATTAGGTTTAGCACAAGCCCTCCCCTAGAGGATAAATATGAAAATGATATCGCTTCGATTTGCAGTGGAGTTGAGGAGCGGCCATATAAACGACGCTGCTGCCGCTGATCGATTGTCATGAAGTGTTGTGGAGTTGGCCCGAGCTACCTGACACTTTGAAGTTATTGATTGAGAGGTGGCACAAGGGAATGCATTTGATTTGACAAGCTATTAGGTGCTGCAGTTTTATGTGTGTGTCTAAACCTCATCCTGCCTCAGCATATCAATGGACTCGAGTGCAAAAACACTGGGGGAATTCATCTTAAGGCTTCATTCGTGTTTTGAATTTAGAGTCACAATAAAATATTTTGAGTGTCTGGAGAAGCACATAAAGGAGTGTCTGCAGATTTCCACATGTTAACTACAAACTACCAACACATGCAGGTTTAGGGTTGTCACGGTTGTTCACTTTGCACACCACTGCCACATAATATTCTCTGGATTACCTTTTCTGACTCCTATTTTATAATGAGCTTGCTGGTGTTTTAAAAACTGGTAATTTGGCTACTAGTAACTATAATTTTGATAAATAAGCAGACAGGATGAAAGTCAGCCCCCCCCCCCCAAATCCGAGGCCATGGTTCTCAAACAGAGAAAAGGGGGAGCGCTCCCTTCAGGTCAGGGATGAGTTTCTGATTCACGCAGAGGAGTTGAAGTATCTCAGGATCTCGTTCACAAGGGATGGAACGTTGGAGTGAGGGCTGGACGGACGGATTAGGGCTTCATCAGCAGTAATGAGGGCCCTGCATCGGTCTGTATTGGTGAAGAGGGAGTCGAGCCGAAAGGTAAAGCTTTCAAAGTGCTGGTCCATCTTTGTTCCAACCCTCACCTATGGCCACGAGATCTAGGTAGTGACCAACAGAATAAGACTGAAAGGAAAAGCGACTGAAATTAGTTTCCTTCAGCTTTAGAGATGGGGTGAGGAGGTTGAACATCCAGAGGAAGTCAGGCGTAGAGCCGCTGCTCCTCCACATCGAAAGGAGTCAGCGGAGGTGGTACGAGCTTAGGGTGCCTCCTGGTTGCCTCCCTTTGGTTTTTTGGGCATGTTCAACTTGGCGGAGGATCGTATATCCCCTCATAGATCCCCCAGGAGGAGCTGGAGAGTATCGCTGGATAGAGGGTTGTCTGAGCTGCCCTCCTGGACCTGTTGCTTTTGCGACCCAACGTCAGATAAGCGGAATGTAATGGATGTATGGAAGAGGTGGTGGAGCAATTGCATCGCTATCAGGTGATGCAGTCACACTCCTCCTTTGTGTGCCGTATTCACAGCTCCTCGGGTCAATGTTTGGACAGCTCTGTCCCAGAGTCCCTGCTGTGCAGTACAAAAATTCCTCTCACAAAGACACCAGAGACGTGTTCGTCTGGCTTTTCAGGGATGGAGAGTTCTGCAAGCTGTTAAAAGTCAGCCACCCAACCCTTTCTTTAGGACCGTTCGGTTTTCTGACAAGGTGAAAGAAAATCCTTGTAAACTGGCTTGAAGCACTTAAATGAAGCTGACAAAGAAAACCAAGAGACTCTAACAATGCCATAAATGTTTACTGTTGAAATTTATGTTGAGAAGATTGAAGGGTGTACATATGTATAAAGTCCGTTGTCCATTCTCGTAACGGTTCCTTCAGGTGTATTTATAACCACATTTGCTCAGCTTTTCTGCGTCTCGACAGTGGTTCCACTTGTAACTGACACGTCTCATCTCAGAAACTCTGGCTGTTTAGGACCAAAGATAGTGTGACACAATCAGCCTGACTCTTCACAAACAATGAACTTTTTCTTGCTTCCATCCAGAACTCTGTTACACAACCTTAGGTGAAGCTTTCCCTTTCTAATTGAGTGAAACTTTTTCTGACATTGTGCATACAAGCAAAACACAAACCTCGGGAATTATTATGAAGTAGTTTGTTATGCTTCTTGTGAAATCTTCAGATCTTGATTATACCGGTCATGTATTCATGCAGTGTGGGTAAAAAAAGCTTTTGCCCAGAATAAACCACGAACAGAAAGAACGGAAACCACAGCAGTACCCATCTTCAGATTTTCAGCTTTTCTTTTAAATAAATCTAATCCGTCTCATTGCTCCAACACATCCATCAAATGTGAGCCCAATCAATGTCAAACACAAATATTCCAGCAGACATACATAATCCCTGTATTGATCTCCACTCAGACTGAATGTGCTGCTCTCCTCGGCTGACAGCTCTCTGTATTTGCGCATCTCCTCTTGATCTGTCTCTTGTTTTCGATCGATGTGAAGCCTCACCGGGTTGGGGGGGGGGGGGGGGTTGCCTGTCTTTTTTTGTAACGGATCAGCTTTTCATAAACAATCGGTCAGAGGAGGCGAGTTCTCTGCCAAATTCATCTGGAAGGTTAAAGTCGATGCTGATTTAACTGTGATCTCTTCCTTTCATTATTTCTTCCCGTGAAAATTTCAACCCAAAACATTTCAGCGAGAACTCACCGCAGCCTGATATAAGTGGGTTGATGTGGAGGGAAAAGTAATCAGTTCTTCCGGTTCACGCACATCATTTCTCGTTAGTGGTCTGACAGATTCAGTCGCAGAGGTGAGTCAATAAGGTTATCATTTCCACTGTGTTTTGAGACCGGGCTGTATCTGATAATAAAAGCCGACCTTGAGCTATTTTAGAAGGTTGCTCCAGCATAGCAGTCAGTGAGGAGGTCGCCCTGTGCTACTGTGCTTCAATGGAAGCAGCTTGTCCATTGCATCAAATTCAGTATTTTCCCATCTCCTCTTATACAGTTGAGAATGATTAGTGTGACACTTAATAATTATTACACTTAAACTTATTACCTCTTACTTTAAAAATTAGATTGCCATGTTGACACCGTAGCTTGTTATATTTTACATTCCAAAGTGTCTCTGATAAAGAGGGCCGAAGTTGTGGAGTTGACTGAATTTGGATGAAATTATGGGGAAAAAAATCCCAGAGTGTAAACAGATCTGAGCAGCACAATCTGCCAAAAATGGCCTTATTTGTTTAAAGGTTTGTAGGGTAAATAAAGTGGTTTTTGCCACTCACTTTAGACAAGTTTTCAGCGGAATAGACAATATATTTTGATTTATTTACAATGTCCAGCTCCTCCCCTCTAAAGAGGACATTAGAATGTGATATGACTTTATGATGCTTTGTAAACATCATGTTTTTTTTTTGCAAACAACAACTTTGAAACAACAGCAGGGAATCAAAGTAAGCAGGAAATCAGGATCTCTGTATTTCTGAAAAGCTCTTACTCTTATTGGCCTTTGGATTCGAGGAGGTTCTGCTGAAATGATGGTGTTGATGAAGAAGCAGACAGTCGGTGTTGTTCTGCTCCACTTCATTTACTTTTGGAATGAGACATCCCGCTTCAGCTGGAAAAAAACGGAGCCAGATAAAGTTGAAATTTGTTCTTCTGCTAACTTAAGAAAATCACCCACCTCCACACAGAAGCAGGAAACAATAATATCTTCAATGGCTACAAAAAAGACACAAAATTGGCATTTTTAATACAGATGGAAGTGCCAAGAGAGAAAAGAGGAGAGACTGTAGGAAGATTTAAAATGGACAGGATGAGCAGGTGGAGAAATTATAGACCAGAAAGGACTCTGTGGCGGAAGCTGTGATGCAAGAGGTGGAAAGCAAGAAGAGGGAGAGCAAAAATGTGATGGTAAATTACGAAAAAAAGAACTATATCTGTGTCAGAGTTGAGGGAAGGAGAAGAAGAACAGACACATTTTCTTCCTGAAGTTTGGGTTGTGTTTCTTGTCCAGGTGTTGAATTGACTTAAAGTTCAGTTCAGTCTGGGAAAGTTCTCACTTTGATAAGCGGCTTTGACTCCCTTCTTGTACTTTAATGCATTCACCTCTTTAAACATAAGCAGATTTACAACTTTATTTTTTCTTCCACCCATCTATTGTCTGAGTATTCTGCCTCTAAAAGGAAAACCTGTCAGCCTTTATTTTTAGAAAATGTGTTCATTTTTTCTTCCATTTTTTTCTGTAGAAGTATGCTTAAGAGGAATGAGTCACAGGGAGGTGGTTTGGGATGAGTTCACATCCTGCACTTCATCTGTGAATCAACTTGATTGCATTATCGATCGTGCGGTCTAGTCATTTATTTATATTTTGAAGTGTATCTTTTTAAATTGTTCCATTTTCACATCGGAAGTTAATCCGCTGCTTAAGAAAGGGAACATATACAAGTTTTTATCTATTGATTTATTTTTCTTAACAACAAGCCAGAGTCGGTGCTTCCTAGTGTTTAAAAAAACTGTGGTTCGATTTTTAAATTAGTCATATCACTAGATTGGGACAGCTTGAATTTGTAGAGGAAATAATTATATAATGAAAAATTTGATATGACTTGAAAAGCTGTTAAATGCTTAAAAGTCCAACCTACAACCAGGATGAGACCAATATGGAGTCTGAACTTATTGCTCTATTTATGGGAGATTTTCAATTGCAAAACATAGTTTATTCTCTAAAGAAACCTCAAAGAGACTCATGTCCACTTTCATGCTTGTGCAGCCACAGAGCAAAGTTCTTAGCTGGAAATACAAGGCACACAGAGGGAGAGATCACTTTGTTTAGTAAGACCATCCAAGGTTACACCATCGTTTGCTGCTCCTCTATTAAGACGAAGTAAGCTGAATACTCCTTAATAACTTTACCAACAGATTGCCAGACATTAGTGAACTGCTGTTTTACTTAAGCCCCCACATTGGCACAATTATCTTTTCAAGAATAACATTATAAAGTTATCAACATAAAAAACAATTTGCAAGCAATAATATTTACACGTAAAAACTGCTTCAGTATGGGGCAAAAAAAAGGTGTAACTCTCAACATTTTTCCTCTGCAGGGTATCTGATGCAAAGAAATCCCATCTCCTGTTTCAGGAAGCCGATCTGCTCATTATCACTCTTAATCGGCCCGGCTGCCCTCTGTTTAAAACTAAGTTACAACTGTGCTGCGATAGTCGTCTTTGTCTCACAAGCAGTCACTTAGTTCCCCTGAAGAAAGAAAGTTGATCATCACTTTTTTTTATTCTCACAATATGAAATCTAAATGGTCGTGCTTTTCTGAAGACGACAGCACCATACATTCCCCGTTACTCTAATTAAACTTTCATTCCAGAGGGTGAGTGCAGTGATTCCTTATGAACAAAAATTTAACATTATCGAATGGCCGATTGCTTAAAACCTTTTTTTTTTTTTCTGCCACTTCAGCATTTTTTCCCTCTGAAAAATAATTACTAATTAACATAATTACTTCAGAGTTCCAGAGTAAAGGTAATGCATGTTTGAGTGGGAAAGAGAAAATGTCCAGATGAGACCATACGCTAGCTTTAATAGCAACCCGATGGCTTATGGGTTGAAAGTTTATGTGTGTGTTGAAGATGATTAAATAAACTGAAAAAATATGTCTGCGAGTTGAGGTTTGAAAAACTGGATTTTAAAGTATTTAGTTAAACTAAATCAAATTCTGAAATGACCAACACTGAAAAAAAGGAAGAATGATCACGGTGACCTGAGAGCGCCAGGCGAGGGATAAAGATGAAAGAACAGTGTAGCTCCGGATGTTATCGGAGTGAGTAGAGCAGAAAGATTTGAAGGGAGGGGATAAAGTAGCAGCAAAATGCAGACATGACTGACTTCCCTGAAGAGACAGTGGCTTCTCTCCCACTAAAACTGCCACATGTACCCATCAAAAGTCTCAGATTTGCATGTATTTTGTCTGCAGACATTGTTTTCTATAATAAACATCATAATGTGTTATAACTTGTCTGACAAACTGAAGAGACTGACGGTTGAGGACTCTGCTTTGGTCCTCTTTGCTCTGCAAGGCAGCGGAGCAAAGTTTAGACGAGTTCAATGATTATCCTCTATTAGTGTCATTGAAGATCACATCACGGTGATCACAGAAGTCTCAACAGTCCCTTGTACTGCATCCGATCTGCCTCAGTTAACATCAAAACCTCACACTCTGTACGGCCCAGTTGAAAGTCCCTTTCCTGCATCCTCAGCATTTCCATCAGGGACATTGTAGTTGTCAGCCTGTCAAATAACTCGGTTCATTCCAAGAACAGTCAAGGATTAATGACACAAGTGCTGATCACCAAGGATAACATGAGATGTTAAAATGTTATTAATGGATGTCATTGAAACGGCAATTAAACGCAGCTTATTTTAGATTATTATTACCTTATTGATTTTTTTTTTTTTTTTTTTTTTTTAAAAGAGTCTTGTATGTAATTTGCCTACATTTTTTTCCTTTTAGTGATCGTTTTCGACGTGTTATTTTTGTCTGTTTGTCATTTTGCGCTTCTCTTGGCTGTTTTGAGTCCATCTTGTTTTGTTTTGGGTTTTTCTTCATAGTCATTAGTTTTTGTCATCGCTTTGCTTCTCTATGTGCCAATCGTGTGTTTATTAGTGGTCATTTTGTACCTCTTCGGCTGTTTTGTTTCCTTTTTTTTTTTTTTTCTCCAAATCTCTCAAATAATTAGAAGTTATTTTGTATCTTTTTATGGTTGTTTTCCAGTAAAATGGGTAAAATTTGATAAAACACAGTCCTGCTCACTACACTGGTGGATTATTTTGGCAGTGTAGTGGCATTAAAGATATGGTAGAATTTGGCTTGACTGTGCATTTCATTCATTGCCCCTCCCACCATTTCTCAATGTTTTAACCAGACATATCATGGCTCTGCAGAATTTTTAACACAGGTGAAACCAAACCAGACAGTTTAAAGGTTTTATGAACTCAAACCAAGTTTAGAAAGCCACCACAGCCTGACCTCAGTGCAGCTAATGGTAGCATAAATATAGAACAGCCCTCACAGGCAGAGATGTCAGAGCTTCGCTTGACTGAAAATCTCTAAGCCGCAGTGAGTTTAGCTTTGCAAACTTCTGCTGATAAGTGAAAGATTCCCTCTTGGAAGAAGAGAGGGTTGGAGAGATGGTTGGTTAGCAAAGAGTGGAAGAAGTTGGAAAGGAAAAAGATAACAGCTTACCAAACAATTACGAAAGAAAAGGGAGATAAGAAACTGCTAAATTTTAAAGAAACAGAAGACGAGGAGGCAGGTGGTGGAATTTCTCCTCTTCGTATTTCACGCTTTTTAAAAATCCGTTCTAGTGAGACTTCCTCTCACTTCTCATCCTCTTTACAACGCATCATTTAAAACCAGCACCAACGTTGTGGTATGTTTAGTGTATGAAATGTCCCGAAATGTTATCATTATTCCTTGATGCCCAAGATTACATGTTTTATCTGAGCTGGAAGCAAAACCTGAAAGATTCCGAGTTTACAAAATCAGCAAATATCCTCATTTAGAAACAGGGACATGCGACTTGTTGTCATTTTGATAAACTAATCCTTAACAAACTAGTGTACTGGTTGCTTTGACAGGGCAAAAACTGAATGTGTGAAGTCAGCCTACAGTTTCTTGATATGTTAAATAATTTGCTTATGCACCAAAACTAAATATAATCTCACAAATGCAAGTGTCGGCGATAACAAGCTATAAAGACATGACATTACAAGAAGTTTGAAAGTAATCTTTCTGTTTTGTAATTATTTGATCTCAAACTGCCTTTTTTTTTTTTTTTTTTTTTTTGTTAGGATAACGGAGCACAGCCCATGCACATCGGAGTACTTCTTGTACTTGTACTTCTACATTTCTACATTGTTTAACTTCATTTAAGATTTCATATTTTAGTTAATCCACTCTGAGGCTAAAATTATCTCTTCCATGTCTTCCTGCCTGTCAGTCATGATTTTCATGAAGCCTTGACTTCCCTGCAGGTTACACATGAACATGCAATAATGTTTGTGCATTTTAGCAAACCGAGAAGATTCCAAACGATAAAATAACACAAACTTTTCATCATTCCCTCACACCAACTGAAATGAACATGATTTTTGTCTCTAATTATTCTGTAATCATCTTCACACAGACTAAATCTCTCACTTCTAGACTTTAATAAGTTCTCCAAATCTCATAAGCACTTTCTGCCATCTTAATATTGAGCCTCCAGGGTTTTGTTTACAAGTGTCTCTGGTGCAGGAATATCACCGATGTAAGGTTTAAACTCGTCTAAGGGTTGTGCAACGCCTCGAGTGCAGAGTGTGCTGAAAACAGCCGGAAATGAGGCTCTTCACCCGCCTGTGTAGCACTGCTATAAAACATCAAAATGGTGTGCTGAACTCAACAATACAAATTGAGTTTCCTGTTGATGAGCAACACTGAATTCAAGACGATAATTAAAAGCTATGCAGCTGCAGACAGATTTGTGTTATGGCTTTATTGTCCCAGCAACACCATCCCTGACAGTCATTGGACATAAGTCATGACTCAAATAGTTTGACCATGTTCATATCAAGTCGCAAGTCTTTCAGGTCTTGATTAGGATTCAGAATAATCAAAGGTGAAACTAAGAGTCTAAAGGAAGAGAAGGTTTTCAGTCAGTAGATTTATTGCACTTTATTGCAGCTTTATTGTCATTGCACTTTAAGAAACCCAATGTTGAGGGATTGTTTCTGAGCTAGCACTTAGCAGCGGAGAAACGCTAAGTGAGAAACCTTTAGCAGAACCAGCCTTAGGAGGGGTTACCATTTGCTTTGAGAGGTTGGATATGAGGTGGCAAGCAACCACAGATCAGAAACATGCAGCTCAAAACACCATAAACATTTAGAAGGAAGAACACCTGGATAATGGTATGCATTCATGACATTTAGATGCATGCAAAGAGAGGCGAGATGGAAGGTGATCAATGCATCCGGTCCCTCAACAGCCTATGCTTATATCAGCATTACCAAGGTTACGGTTTGATGACCCGAGCCAGTAATAACTGCAGTTTCCAGCACCATTTTGTATTCTCATTTAGAAGATTTGAATAGGAAAAGGTGAATGGAAACGGTTTAAACAGAGAAACACTTCCACCGATGTGCAGAAAAGAAAAAAATCTACATATAAATGCTCCCCCTTGAGTTTATTTGTGTGCGTTTCATTAGGGAAAACAGAAACAACTCTGAAGATTGCATCTGACTTGGCAAAGAATGAAATGACATGACTCAACCAACTGTCTGAGCTGGCAAACAGTAAATTCACATGACTGACCGGCATCTTCTCAGATATTCCCAGAGATTGAAATATTTCCATTTTACACCTCTATTTTTTTTTCTCCTTGAGGTTTGTTTTTGGTCAGAACAACTAGTTATTCTACTGAATTTCTACCCTAAAAACATGGTAGTCAAAACTGACAATCTCTACGTAGCCTTGGTTAATCCATTCAAAGCAGCAAATGGAAACATGTCTGATTCAAAACTCAACCAGTCAGCTTTAACAAAGCTGGATATTTGTTTTTTACCCTTATTCTTGTATAACGCTTTGGGTAAGATAAAGAAGGAAGAGTTGGAGAATATTCAGAACATTTAGTTGTTTTTGTTTGTTTTACTTGATAGTTACATAAAATGTCAAGTAACTCCAGTCTCCAATGACTCAAGGAAATTCACAGTCCAATGTTTAGACTCATTGTGTATACATTAAAGTCCAAATTTACAGTCAAGTCATGTGGTCTAAATAGTTTTTTAGTCTTGGGTCATCTGATTCAGAAGTCTTAAAGGGGAACTACGGGGCATTTGAAGCGCGTTTCCATTGCTAGAGGTTGTCAAATACTGATAGTAGGACACAGAGAGGTGCAAATCTGCGCTCCCTGTGTGGAGATCGCGCTGTTCGCACAGCGTGTCATGCGAGGCTAATACGTGGTGGCTAAGGGGCAACTGCTAACCCTTCCACGTAAAACAACAACTTGCACACAGCAGAAACGTCACACCACTTTATAAACCATCCGACAATAAAGACACAAGCCTTGCCATCAAAACCATATGCATGGTTCTCACATTACTGGCATGGGGACGTTACAAAACAACTTTATAAACAGCATGTAACTCACCGGCTGGTTGTAGGCTCGCGCATGTGAAAGCCCAAAAGAGTCGATGGACGATAATCCCATGTACAAAACATTTATATTCTCTAGAAAAACTGCGTTCAAGTATTTAAAACATTACAACAATATTACTGGGCATGTATTGTTGTAATGTTTTAAATACTTGAACGCAGTTTTTCTAGAGAAAATAATTGTTTTGTGTATGGGATTATCGTCCATCGACTCTTTTGGGCTTTCACATGCGCGAGCCTACAACCAGCCGGTGAGTTACATGCTGTTTATAAAGTTGTTTTGTAACGTCCCCATGCCAGTAATGTGAGAACCATGCATATGGTTTTGATGGTAAGGCTTGTGTCTTTATTGTCGGATGGTTTATAAAGTGGTGTGACGTTTCTGCTGTGTGCAAGTTGTTGTTTTACGTGGAAGGGTTAGCAGTTGCCCCTTAGCCACCACGTATTAGCCTCGCATGACACGCTGTGCGAACAGCGCGATCTCCACACAGGGAGCGCAGATTTGCACCTCTCTGTGTCCTACTATCAGTATTTGACAACCTCTAGCAATGGAAATGCGCTTCAAATGCCCCGGAGTTCCCCTTTAAGGCTCCAGTAAAGTGGCAAATAAATAAAGTCTTACGGTTGGTCATGACTTAAACCTATATGTGTTCAAGTCAAAGTCTTATTAACTTACTCATTAACTGAAATTCCAAGCCAAGTCATGAACTGTTCATAACTGAAACGGTGAAGGCATTTTTTATCAAAACTTCTCAGTTCTTACTTAGAATGCATTAAGGCAGTACAAAGAACCTGTGAATGTTCCCCATTAAATGGAAAGCTCCTGCAGCCATGTATAGGCTACATCGCAATTACATTTCACAGCCTTTCAAACATGTTAACGCCTCCGCTGTAGAGCTTCAACGCGGAGAACACGAAAATCGCAATTCACCGACACCAGCGTCTGATAACTTGGCTGTATTTTATACAGAGTTGGTCTATTTTCATCCCCTCCTCCAAGTTGCTCCCCGCTAGATAAGCGAGGCGTTCAGGTGCCTGAGAGCGGTTGGGATATATAGCAGCTCACTGCAGCATCAACCTCCCCCTGTTCTCTCTGTTTTTCCTCACTTACAGCTCAACCCACGCTGAAGGAAATGTAACTTGAACAGAGCAATGGCAATGGAGAGAGAAAATGAGCAATAACGGAGATAAATATTGAGTGACTGAGGGGGCGGAAGAGTTAGCAAATATGTGAGGTACAGAGATGAATGCAGAGTGAGTAAGAAGAGTAAAGTAAAATAATTTCTCCATGGATGCAAGCAGGTTATTAAATGTGCTCTAAATGTTCTATAGCGCCACATCTGATGAATATTTTAGTTTTTTATTTTGAGTGTACTTATGCTGCCATGTAAACACAGAATAAACAACAGAAAAATTGGAGAGGATATGGAATTACTCTGTTTAAGTGGAAAGGGAAGATTCACCCTGTAAGGCTAACATGGTATACGTTTCATCAATGACGGCTGAGTGCTGAGGAGCCTTTACTCAAGTCTTAAGTCGCTTTTATGTCAAGTCCCAGGTTGTCATATGAGTCATGTGTGTTGGGAATCTGAATCCGGGAAAGTCTTAAATCAGTATGGTTCGTAGAGGTGGAGGATTTAAAATTCAAAGTCTGTTCAGGACTTTTGACAAAATCATATTCTAAAGAGTTTACCTGTAGGAGTTCCAAGTCATTTCAAGTCTCATTTCAAGTTTGTTCAAATCACAAATAAGGTAAAATTTCATTTACTCATTAATCCATGTCAAGCCTTAAAGCGTATTTAAGTCATAGAGGATATCTGTCATTTGGGAAAAATCACTGATAAAATACATGAGAAGTTTTAAATCTGTTCTCACTCGGGAAGGTTTTCTGAAGAAGGTTTGGACAGATTTGCCGGGACTTTCTTCGTAGTTATTTTTCACACGTGGGAATTTCTAGGCAGGGGACAGGGGTTGCTATGGCCACCGCACAAAGGTTGCGGGACCAGATGGACAGGTAGGCTGCAGAAATCACTTCAATGGGTGCAGCATGTTAATAATAGTGGATGATCTCCGTTTTTGTGTTGATATGAAAATCAAGCATATTTGAGCATATCCACAATGCAATCCAGCATCATACCTATCAGCAGAAAATAGTATGAAGCATGTACAGTCACTCAGAAAGATCAACTGCTACATTCCCACACTGTCTCATTCTGAGATCTTCTATAAATCTCAAGGGGATCTGACTCGAAAATCTTGGCAAGAATTCTGAAATAAATGCTATGGACATGGGCGTCTCATATGCAGCCACTCCATAACATTCTTAGAAATATTCAGGGCTGCATTGGATGCGTATAAATGGCAGTTCAAGTGTTCTATCATTCAAGAGAAGCCAGCTTGCTTTCATTACAAACCTGACAAATAAAGACACTCGCTCCAGCACCCCTTGGCAGCAGTTCCAAATGCACGGCGTTGCCCTTTTTATCACCAATTTCCAGTGTGCAAAGTAGTGTAGTAGACTTCACTAGAATATCTTAACAAGATGCCATACCCAGAAAATAGAGATGGATGTCTGTCATATAATTGAGATTGTAGAATTATGTATTTCAACCCAAACTTTAAAGTTTTCCTAAAGCTACCCAAAAAATTTTTTTTATGCTTCAAACGAAAATGAAGGCTAGACTTTAACTAAGTGTGACTTTAAATGTGATTTATTCCTTTGCTTATAGTCCAACCCCAATTTAAGACTGTGAAGTCTGTGATTTAAAAAAAAAAAAAAAAAATTAAATAAAATCCTTCACAAACAAGATACAGATATAGATCAGTACCTTTTTGTGCTGAAAAGTTACTTCAAAGGGGGTGTTAACACCAGGAGTTACTGATGAAGCTTAATTATGTGCACACATGGTAGTGAGAATTTGTTGCTTTGGTTTTGGAGTTATTTAGGACTCTAATCAGGTCTTATTTTATTTGATTAAAGCTTTTAAATCAATTAGGTCTCAAGTCAAGTGTCAGTGTTTTTTGTTTTTTTTCAACTTATGTCAAAAGTCAATAAAGTTTCAAGTCATTCAAGGTAAAAAACAAAACAAAATCAAAGATTTTTATTTGGGTTAAGGCAAAAATACAAAAATTTGTGGATGAATGTAGGAGTTTGTCTTTTATTATTAGCCTCATTGCATTAAAAGTGCTTTCTTACTGAACCAGGCTGAAGGGATAGGTTCTTGCTGATGGTTATAAGTTTGTGGCAAAACACCAGCCTAATGGATTCAGTCCAGATAAACTCTCAGCCATGAGGCTCAGTTCTTTGACACAACATTTGGGGTGTGAATGGCCGTCTGTGCTCACTCTGGTTTAGCCAGTGCGGACTTTTGATTGCGACATCACACCACTGCATCTGCTAAGGTGTAAAAAGAAAACAAGGGTGAGAGGACTGAAATAGAGCTGAAATACTGATGTATATCGATGGAGAAAAAGGCAATTTTGGAAAACAGAAGAGAAAAAGAAGTAGAAACAAAGACGGCAAATGAATTAATGGCAAGGAGAAAGTGGTTAGAACAGCAGCAGGAAATTGAAATCCACAGACCGATGAAGAAAAAATGAGAAACGGTCGGTAAAAGAAAAGCAAGCGAAGAGTAACGGTGAGGCAAATTTTAAATTTTATCAAAGCAGAGCAAAAGTTTTCGAAAATGTTTTTTTTGCTGAGAGGAATTGCAAAGAGTAGGAAACACCTTGGCCCTCATTTATCAAGCCGTCGTAGAAAGCATCGTTGATATGAGCGGAGAACTCGTCGTACGCAGAGGCTCAAGTGAGATTTACAGAACATGCGTACCACACCAATCCCATCGTAAGACCGAGCGGCTGTTGATAAATCTGGCGGCTGAAATCCATCGTAATGATCCTAACCACGCCTTCTACAAAAGGCCGCACCTCTAGAATTTGCAACATGGAAAGACGAAAGGCGGCAAAGAAACGCTGTCAACACTGTTGACAGCTGGGACGGCTGTCAACAGCGTTGGCGATGTAAATCGCAGACCGGACGAGTTATGTATTTTCCCCTACTGTGATGGTCAATAAAATGTGATAAACTCCAGATTAAATTAAATCTAAAATTGAACAATGTTTTACTTTTTCTCCAATAAGATCAGGAAGAAGTGGTCCGATATGAAATTTGCCACCAAAGAAGGTCGCAGAGCTCTCCGACGCAGCATGTCACAAACAGAGGGGGAGAGCTCCGATCCAGGTTTGGATTTGAGTGCCTTGGAGGAGAGGGTGGCTGGCCTGATCGGAGCTACGTCTTTTTTCCTTGAATAACAGAATGCTTACCAAAAGTCAGAATCGCTGAATAAGTTCCTCTCTCCTCCTGAGCGCTCTTGGCAGTGCAGGCTGGTGGTAGGGATCTCTGGGTACGGGGTCCTCTGGATGTATAGCCTATCTGGAAATGGCACTCTGCATGCAATAATAATATTGCATATATGCAATATTATTATTGCATGCGGAATGCCTTTTATTTATTAATACCTTTTCGGGCGTATATAGAAGGGTTCCCCCCGCAGCCGAGAGACAGATCCACCTGCCCTTTAGGAGCCCTGTACACCTCTCCACAGTGGCATGCGTACTATGCGCAGTGTTAAAGCGCCTCTCCTGTATGGTTAATAAGCCGCTCATCATTTTCCCGAAAGAAATCCTGCCGGTCCCGGAACACTCTCTCGCGCCTGATGCGCGAGTTCAGGTCCTCCAACAAAGCCAGATCTGCCATCGTTTCGCTATTACCGCGCCGCTACAATCACCTCTTAAATAGGAGGTTGAATAATGAGCCATCACTCTTCCAATTACGGAGTTGTACTTGTTTAATTGTTTTATTTATTTAATTTGCGTTTATGTTTATATTTATGTTGAAGTCAAATAAAACATGGGCCTTCTTTGAAGTGATAAGTCTGTAATTTTAACCTAGGGATTTGTTGCGACTCATGAGGCACGCACTAGTGACGCTGCTGTTTATGCATGCTATTGCAGTCACCGCAAGTCAAAATGGAAAAGTGCGTACACGGCTTCAGATCCGTCGTGGCGATTTCATCTTTCCTGTGCTCACGATGGATTTGATAAATGCCAACGTTTGCACAGAAAAGAACGTACACACGACCTACGCATGTTTTTCGTCTTACGCAAGTTTGATAAATGAGGGCCAATGTTCCAGATGAGTAAGTGTCGGCTCAGTGTGATAAGACTGATGAATGGCTTTGTCACAGATAACAACAGTCTGAAAAACAAAACACCTTTTTAAACTCTAAAATGCTTTTCGGAAATATCACTGGTTGGTTCAGTGGAATGTTGCTTTTGTTTCTGAGTGGAAAATGAGTCGTGAAATCTCTAAATGACAGAGCGAGCGTTGCCAGAACGACTCTGTACTCTTCTCTATTTTTGCTTTCGGTCCAGAAGGACAGAAATGTTAAGCTGCACATGAAATTTCCTAAACTTGCTACTCAACCAGTGTCAGATCAAGCATTTAGATTTTTAGTAGAGTGGCCAGACAGAGACCATTACTCTCACTGGCGTGGCTCAGAAGCTGATATCTCGTTATTGTTTTATTGTTCGTGGTGTGGCACATAGCTGAACAGTTGTTATTATGATTTTTATTTTGTCGTTCGTCACGATCACCATAAGTACACTTTATTTTTGTCACCCTTCAAAAATAAAGTGATCAAGTGAGATCAGAGCAGTTTTCATTATCTATTGAAATACAGCTGCCACTGAAGCATTTAAAGTATTTCATACTTGTACTTTGTAACAGTTAAATGATTTCTCCTGCTTAAAGTGGCTGAGGAGTAAGGACAAAATGAGTCTCTTGCTCCTCGTCTTGGACACTGCAGTCATACTGTTGTTGGCAGTGAAATCCTGATGTGTGGCCACTTTAACCCATTTAGGCCTAAAACGCCTGGAAAGGAATGCCTGTAAAACCTATGGGCGATTTCAGAAAGACCCCCTAAAACCTGAAGTTTTTCTGGAAATTCAGCAATTACTAAATGATTGATTTCTCAGCCTCTGTAGCAGATAGAAACAAAATTCAAAAAGTATTTGAGAGCTTACACCTGTGGCTTTTTTTGGAAATTGACTTTATTTACATACACCTTCACGAAAATAGAAAATGTAAAAAGTAAAGCGCAGGAACAGCACTATTTTCAATAAAAAAAACAGTAATAAAATTAAATAAAAAGTAAAGTGCAGGAACAGCGCTATTTTCAATTAGAAAACAGTAATAAAATTTTATATTAAAATTATTTATTTATATATTTATCTTATCGCCAGTAATCTCTTCGTACTGGCAGCACAAGGAGCCCATACACATTCCAATAAACGTTTTCATCTCCGGCACAGTTACGTGTGACCACCTTGCCATCTTTGCTCGAGCTGGAGTCTGAAGTACCTGGTCACTGTATCTATTCGTCTCGGAAACGAGATGCGCCCAAAGCTCCCCAGTAAAAATATGATTAAATGCCTGCAACGGTGTGGCATCTGCAGGTAAATCAACTTTCACCGCTGGTGTGCGGTTGAAATCTCTCCGTCGATTACGGTGGTAATTGTCAGTCTTCCACTCACATTCAAACCCTTCAAAATCATCCTCAAACATATGTGCTGGCCAAAAATCTCCATCAATTGGGTCAGCACGTTCATCAGCATCATCAAAGCCAAGAAACTCCTCAAACCGCTACCGTCTGAAATGTCTTCCCACTGAAAGTCCTCCATGCTTGTTCGATATAACTTAACTTCAAAACAATGACACGAGGAACATGACGACACTCTCACGTGTCTATTATAGTGCATTTAATTGGCGCAGAGGTCAATAATTGGTGCAAAACAACCTTATACATGAAAAAAGACGTGTACGCTTTCCCAGCCTTAAAGGTAGAATAACGCAACAGCGCCCCCGGCTTTAAAGGTAGAAATGCGGCAATGCTTTCCCGGCCTCAATGGGATAAAAATTGATTTGAAGGTCACTTGGAAGCATTAGCTGTGACAAAAGAGCCGGTAAACAACAGGGTCTCAAACCCAGAGCCAGAGACACGCAGAGTAAATAGCTTCATTTACTGCAGCTGCAGTTGAAAATAAAATGCTTCACTTTACAGCCTCTGCCACGTCTGTTGTCCTATTAGATGACTTTGACCTTTCCTTCGCTTGATTGAAGGCTGAAAATGAGTGAAAAAAGTTTACTCTTTCTCCGCAGGTGACCTCTGAAATTGTCTGGCTAAATGATGAGTTGGACATGAGCTATGTGATTTTAGCTAATTCAACAAATGTTCATACCTGATATAGATCCTGGCAGCAATAACCCGCACCAACTAACATGAGATGAGACGGGCTGCATGGCTGATTTATTTTTCTTTTTATTTATTTATTTTTTATTTAAATTCCTTTCTCTCCTTTTTCATTTCTCTTCAGAGCTGGGTTTGAGCAGGATATCGAGGGTGACCACTCGTTTAACTCCGACAGCTGCCTTGGTAAGATAAACCTGTCCTTTACAGCCACAGCAACAATGATAACAGTTGTAATATGAGGAGTAAATGGTGTAAAAGCCAATGGATTGTAACAATGCAGCCCTGGGTGTTATTCCATGGACACTAGTATCCTGGTTATGAGGTTTATCCCGGTTTAAGTCATAAAAGGAATATTAGGTTTACATGAAAACAAAACAACGTGGCTCTGCACATCCTTATTTTCTGGAGAAATACTGCACATGCATCCCACAGTGCAAAACCCTGCATGTTTTTTTTTTTTTTAAATGATTGGTTTTTCAGCTGGCTGCAGATGCAAGTGTGAGTGCACATGGTTGTATCACACTACCAGTCTGTTGATCAAGCTGATGGACCCATGATGGTGGGAGCATGATTTTTCTGTGTAAGGCTAAAACCACAAAAGGAGCACCTGCTAGTTTATCACAGGTCTCTTAACTGGCCTGAGCATCACCCAGAACTAACGATCCAGCTTTCAGAATCACACACCAACACATAAACAGGATACTTCCAAAACCTTATAACTGGGACATTTCTGTCCAGTTAAACACACTGATTTATAATAAGCAAAGGACTGGATAATAGATGGCATTATAAATGTGTTTTTGTACAGTGCGATTGACTGGCTTTGTTTTGTGTCATGCAGCTGATGTGCAGCTGACAACGAGAAACCAGGAGTCTGCAGCCGACTCCGCCTACGGTAAGATACATTAAGTATTATTCTATTATTTCTCTTTGTTCACACTTTATTTCCAGCGCTACCTTTTGACAGGTGACTGAATAGCATCACTTTTGGAAATGTCATGTATTACCCGTCACTGAAAGGATGAGTGGAATGCAGTAAAACCATTTCACCAGATGTGTGATCAGTTGGAAAAAAACTCAAGCCAAGAGAATTTGGCAGAAAGTAGTCCGCAGCAGAACTTCAAAGATCATGTAACATTTTTCTAAGTGTTTGAAACAATCAAGAGAGTCTGGCTGCAGACCTGCACTGTCAGGACCCACAGACCTGCACTGTCAGGACCCTGTTGCAGACCGTCACCTGCACTGTGAGGACCGGAAGTGCACTGTGAGGACCGGAAGTTGATTTGAAGCCTTTCAAAATAAAAGCGTGTGTATCGGAAGCACGTATTTTTAAACGATTTTAAACACTATATTTTTCAAGAGGTCCTCACAAATGAATTAATTATTTAACAGTACGACATAAAATCTATCAATTCCCGGTCTATTGTTTTTATTTGTATTGTAAGCTTTTGTTTGGTCACTGCACACATTTTCTCTTAGGCTCATATTCATAAGTCAACATCTCACAAGATGCCATAGGCCTATACTGTACATTTTATTGTGTACTATAGAGTAAGTCACTGCTATTTCATTATCATTTCATTTTGACTTTATCGCACTGCTCTTTTTATATATATATATATATATATATATATATATATATATTTCTTTCAATTAGTTTTTCTGTTGTATTATTCTGTATTTTTATCCTTAACCACCATAAATTTCATGTTTGGTTCTATGTCTATGCCAATTATGTTTTTGTGCTGCTGGAACACCTTAGTACCACTAAATAGTACCCTAACTCTTGATATCTACAGTATAATCTTAGTCAAGGGATTTAAGGGATTAAGGGATCAATGAGAAAACATAAAAAACACACCAAGTCACAACATGATCAAATGTTCTGTAGTGTTTATTCAGTCAAACATTCACAATATGACAAAAAATCTTTGTTTTTGTCGACTACCTGTTCACAAAATATCAACATGTCGTTAATATTGTGAAATATCATTTTGAAAGGCTCCAGGATCGCTTCTCTTTCATCCTCGTCCAGTTCTTCGTTCCACAACCTCCCATACTGTAGAGCAGCCTCTGCCTGTCCCTCTTCCCCGATGCCCAGAACGTCAGGCAGGTCCAATCTGGCAGACAACAGTGGTTTGTTGGCCTCAGCCCACTCTGCTGCATGTCTGCAATTTTGAAGAATGCGATCTTCAACCGAGTCCTATGGAAAAGACAGAAAGAAAGATGTCTGTCCTATAGCTGCCACACCAACAGTATCTGACCAATAGATACTGTGCAAAAGCTTACGCCTTCCACTGGTGTGTCCACATCAGCAAGTCTGGCTCTCTTGGAGACCTCTGCCTGCTGCTCTTCTTCCTGAGTACTCAACTATTAATATGAATACATGCATTATACATACTTTATACTCTTACCTGAATTTTTAGTCCAGTTTTCTCTGTCCAGTTGCCAGGATTTAGTGACTGGGATAGGTTTCTAAAAGACAGAAAGTGAGGTGTCAGATGTTCTTCACTGCAACCTACATTCCCTTCATTTTCCTTTTACCCTTTTACAAACCAAACCACAACCTGCCAGAAGTTAGTAGCGTTGGCTAATACTTATGAGTACAAACAAACAGACAAATACATTATGCTTACCTTTAAATAAAATGCCACCTTTTGTATGTGCCTCTAAGTGGCTCTGTGCCTACAATTTAAACCAGCAAAAGCTGCAGAGGGCAGTGAAACAGTTTGCAACATGACGTGCAGCGTTCAATTTTGGGCGTAGTGCCGGCGGTTGTTATTGAAGTATGCATCTGTAAGAGACAAATAATGTCGTAATAAGTAAAACTAAATTATATATATGTATATATATATATATATATATATATAAATAAATGGCGCATTTAAGTGAGCACTATCGATACGATAACAACGCTAAAGACTAGCCAAAAGTAAAAAAAACCTGATTCTTTAAAATTAATATACCTTTACAGTATATAGTTATTGAAATATGCATCTGTAAGAGACAAATAATGTCGTAATAAGTCAAACAAAATTAAACAAGTCAGCTCTATCGATACGAAAAATGGCACATTTAAGTGAGCACTATCGATACGATAACAACGCTGAAGACTAGCCAAAAGTTTTAAAAAAAACCCTGATTCTTTAAAATTAATATAACTTTACATATAGTTTGCAACTTAACGTTCCAGTGAATAAAGACTGTTTCTGTTTCTTCGTATGAAAGAAAGTTGTGTTCACTCGACTTTTACTCACCTCGTCGTCTCCACAGTTCAAATGGGGAACGAAAAATACGTGCTCCTCGCTTGTCGCTTCGGGTCCTCACAGTGCAGGTGACGTCACAGTGCATGTCTCCAACTAAGGGTCCTGACAGTGCAGGTCATGGGTCCTGACAGTGCAGGTCTGCAGCCAGACGCCTCTCGAAACAATGGCAGTGGTTTTCAAAAGTGGTTTGGTGACCTAGCAACAAGTTTTTTTTGTCTTTTTTCTTTGTAGCGGATCACACATAAGATGCAATTAATCCAATAATACAACCTACCAAAAAATATAAGCCACAACTTGAGACTGTGTGCTTGTTTAGAACATATTTGCATAAAGCTGTATGCATGCAGAATTTTACATGACAGCGTCCAATGTAAATGCAGAACTCAGTATCAGAGGAGAGAGGACCGTGATGATGAAGAAGCCCTAACCCTTTTTTTTGAGGCTCAGCAACAAGAGGCTGAGTAACTCCCACATCTCGGTTCAACCTCTTGTCTTATAAGCTCAGATTCAACTAGAAGAAATTTTGTTGCTTCCATTCGACTGGCTCAAGTGATGTACAGTAGCTCATCACTCCGTTTGACTTCATTACCCTCCACTACTTTGCAATCCAGTTGATCAAAGCTGAGCTACCTGCTCTGTATTCATGGCTGCTACCTGCTTGTAAACCAGCAGAGGTATTGTCATTCACAGAGTGACAGCTGACCCACACAGTGAATCCCTTTTAAGGTTCTATAAGCTACATTATTGTGATTAAAGCCAGTGCAGGGACAAAGACAGACATTCCTGCTTCGTAATCTACTTGACTTGAGCTGGGTTAGTCTTTCAGGAACACTTGAACTAGATGTGCCGCATCACGTCAGCAATTACAGCAGCACAGATGAAGAGAATGGAGGTGAGGAGAGCAAGGTCATCACTGAGACGTCAATGAATCGAGAGGAAATTAAAGAGATAAACGATTAGTCTTTCTATTTCACTAAAAACTGCAAACGTATTATGTTGCAGAATAAATTCAGGTCTAAATTATTTCCTCTATCAGCCTCTTCAAATTCAATCCCAGCCTCGATTTGACATTGTCGTGTCCCTGCTGAGGTATGTTGCAGTTTTCTAACAGAACAGCCCTGATTCAATCAGAGGCTACATCTCCTGAACTAAATTCTCTGTAGTCCATAAGAGCTTTTTTAAAAAGCAGTGAATGTTAGACCTAGAGTCCTCAGAG
This sequence comes from Odontesthes bonariensis, assembly GCF_027942865.1. Lineage (NCBI taxonomy): Eukaryota > Metazoa > Chordata > Actinopteri > Atheriniformes > Atherinopsidae > Odontesthes > Odontesthes bonariensis. Next base: position 19,934,049 of record NC_134523.1, read on the forward strand.
CGTAGAGTGGTTCACTTTGTATTCTACCACTTACCTTAATTGCATCCACCTGGCATTGCAATGAGGCTGTGGCAGTTGACTGGAATACAAATCATATGTTCAAAAAAGACGACAGGAGCGAAGCTCTGAGCAGTAAAAGAGCAGTAAAAGTGTTGATTGGTAGGTGGACCTGTGCACTGCATTTTGGTTGGAACTGTTTTTGTACCCGATGGATGTTTGTATGGCTCAAGTTATGAGTTAGATTAGATTAGTTAGATTTTACTACATTTACTATATTTATTTTCATTTACAAGGCTCTCATGAGTCTTGAAAACCCAAAAGTTCAGTTAGTAAAAGGCAAGGCAAGTTAATTTGTATAGCACAATTCAACAACAAGGCGATTCAAAGTGCTTTACAGATACATTAAAACAGTAGAAATAAAAAGCATGATTTAAATTTTACACAAAAAAGAAAGAAATAAGAACAATAGTTAAAATCAGATAAAAATAGTTGTTAAAATGTGATTAAGTTTTTAAACTCAAGCTTCAGATTTGGAGCTTTATTCAGCTGAAAATAGAGTGTTTCAGCTGATCTGAGGCTTTATGGGAGTTTGTTTCAGACATGTGGAGCATAGAAGCTGAATGCAGCTTCTCCATGTCTGGTTCTGACTCTGGGAACTGATAGAAGACCTGAGGGGTCTGGAAGGTTCATATTGATTCAGGAGGTCACTGATGTATTTTGGTCCTAGACCATTCAGAGCTTTATAGACCAGCATCAGAACTTTAAAGTCTATCCTCTGATGGACAGGCAGCCAGTGTAAAGACCTCAGAGCTGGACTGATATGGTCCACTTTTTTGGTCTTAGTGAGGACTCGAGCAGCAGAGTTCTGAATAAGCTGCAGTTGTCTAACTGACTTTTTAGGTAGACCTGTAACGATGCTGTTACAGTAATCAAGCCTACTGAAGATGAATACATGGACTAGTTTTTCCAGGTCCTGCTGACACATCAGATCCTTTAACCTTGATATATTCTTAAGGTGATAGTAGGCTGACTTTGTTACTGCCTTAATGTGTTTTTCCAAATTTAGGCCTGAGTCCATCACTACACCCAGATTTCTGGCCTGGTTGGTAGTTTCTAGGTGTATAGATTGAAGTTCTGTGGTAACCTGTAATCGTTTCTCTTTGGCTCCAAAGACAATTACCTCAGTTTTGTTTTTTTTTAGCTAGAGAAAGTTGTGGCACATCCAGTCATTAATCTCCTCAATGCATTTACCAAGAGCCTGTACAGAGCCTCAGTCTCCTGGTGACATTGTAATATATATCTGCGTGTCATCTGCACAGCTATGGCAGTTTATTTTGTTGGTTTTTTTTTATAATCTGTGCCAGTGGGAGCATGTAGATGTTAAACAGAAGAGGTCCCAGGATGGAACCTTGGGGAACTCCACATGTGACTCTTGAGTGCTCAGATGTAAAGTTACCTATTGACACAAAGTACTTCCTGTTCTCTAAGTACGTTTTGAACCAGTTTAGTACAGTTCTGGAAAGAATAAGATATCAAAATAAAGCCTTAATTGTGTTTAAGAAAAAAAAAAAACACCAAAAGGGTACTTAGTTTCATGTTTTATTTCCTGGATGTTAAAGGTCTTTTGCATCATTCTGATTGATCATAGCAGAAAACACCACAGGTGGAGCTGCGTACATTTCCAACAGCTCATTTTCATTAGGAATACCACTGATCTTGTTAATTACACTTGTGCCTTTCCTCTTTTGATGTGTCAAAATGTCCGCTGTGATTTCACTTCTTTCGAATATCTTAGTTTTATTTTAAAGGGTGTTCCTAAAATCCTGTTCTTAATCATTTACAGATCTCCAGGATACTGTACAAGTTTTATTGATGAATTTTCTGATTATTGTCTGTTATTTTGACTTATTTTAACCATTTTATCTTGACCGGGGATTTTAACATTCACATAATACGACGGATGGTAATGCCAAAGAATTGTCTTCTGTGCTGGACATGTTTGGTTTGTGGCAACATGTAACAGAACCTATATTCTGGACCTGGTAATTTGTAAAGGTGTTGATATTTCTTTTGTTGTGGTTATTGATTTGGCCTTGTCTGACCATTTTTGTATTTTATTTGATTTATTGATCACTCAGAATGTTCAAACAACCAGCTTCTCAGTTAAGAAGAGGTACATAAATGAGAAAACAAGTGCTCAGTTCAGGGAGGCCATAGTTATGTTACCAACAATGAGCGCAGAGTCGGTCGAAGGACTGCTGGATCATTTCAACTTAAAATTTTTTAATGTAATGGAAGCTGTTGCACCGATAAGAATTAAGAGCACCTTGAGCAAACAGAAAACACTGTGGATAAACACAGTCAAAAACCTGAAAAGAGAATGCAGGGAAGCTGAACTTAAGTGGAGGAAAACAAAGGTTCGGATTCACTATGAGCTGTACAAACAAAGCCTGCGAAATTATAACAATGAGCTGTGCAAGGCCAGACAGCTGCATATAACTGAAATGATTAATAAGAATGTCAACAATTCTCGAACGCTGTTTGCTATTGTTGAAAAACTCAGATCAGCACCTTAAGCTCACATGATGTTCTTCTTTATGGGATATCAGTGAGTCCATTACAGTAACATTGTCGGATTGTAGCCAAATCCAAAGACTTTTTTAGATACACTAGGTGTTCAATTAGTGAGCGGGGCGTGAAGTACTGCTGAATGAAAAGTGACTGGATAAACACTTAGGGTCATAGCTGTTAAGGCTTTGTGCCTGTCGCAAAGATGTTTTTGAAGCAAATAAAATTACTGTTGATATTTACTAATGAGGAGCAGTGGGAAGATTGCACTTTGAAGTCGCAGGCTCATTGATCTTTGTACCCGTCTTGGCTAAATATGTATTTGTAGGAGTTTTCCTTGGAGAGCTTAAAATTTAGGATGGAGATTAGTTAAACAAATCACTGGCAACCTATTTACTAAACTCTGCACCTCATTCACTGCTTTTTGGCTCCGTCTCAATGGTAAAAAAAAAAAAAAAAAAAAAAAAAGGAGCGTGTTTTAACTTGACCTTGCTGTAAGTTGCTTCACTGAGGAGGAACAGGTGTTCTGCAATACCAGAGGGAGGGGAGGACCGATTGTGTGAAGGAAGAGATTCTCCATTTATGTGCGTTTATTTGGAATGTCAGAAGACATGCTTAGAATATACAGTTGATTGCAGAGCCTTGTTATGAGGAAACCATAGACGCCTGAGAAAATATCAATCAAGGAGTAAAAACCTGTCACATCAAAAAGTTTTGCAGCTCTTCATGTTTTGTTCTTTGATTTATTCATACCTTTTGGTTTTGTTATAATGGGCACATCAATTCTCTAGAAATAATGTTGACCATCACCGTCCCTGAGTGTAGAGAAATACAGTAGGCCTATAATGTGACCATATCATGAAGCAGATGACTGTTGCTGAAAGCCTGAAAAACACATTCCTGACACATCCTGATGCCTCACTTAGACCTCGTCTAAATCTGATAATGGCATAAAAATGACTATTTTTTTCAACCACTAATCTTCTGAATGGAATACTGTCCCATCTCCCAATCTAAAGCTTATATATTACGTTATAATGTAATGTAAAATGGAGCTATGTTGACAGTTTTAGCATTGTACTAAAATCAGGCCTTTTTTTCCAACCAGGATGAACCAGAAACCATTTTCCTTTTTCTTTTTTTCCTCTTAAGATTTTTAAGACAATCTTCATTAAATCTACGTTTAACACCCTTAATTGTGCAGATACCCCAGTTAATAGTATGTAGAATACTCTGTTAAAGTTATTTTCTAAACATCTGTATTATTTATTTTGGTATAACTTATCATTTATTGATTAATCTTATATCTTCATATTTGTAACTTCATATTTTAAATGCTAGACCTCACAGAGATGAAGTTGGACTTTTATTTTTTTCAATTTTACTCCATACATATCTAATGTGAATCCTCTGATTATTCATTTTTTTAATTGACATAGGCAGTTGATAGTTTGTTGGACTCTACTGATGAGAAACATCTGGGAATACAAAGGGAAAAAAAGCCAGTATATTATCACTGATTGCACCTTTTAATGTTAATACAGCACATTTGTCTCGCTGTAATGTTCGCTTTGCTTCAGACAGAGCACATTAACATAAACCATGTTTCCACGCAAACTGAGCTCAGGTGGGTTTTTTATAGCCTCTGCTGCTTCAGCTCAACCTCCAATTTGCCTAATTAATCACAGAAACAGCAGAAATATGTGAGCATAAAGAGAAGGACTTGCATCACTCACATCTTGGCATACAAACCAATAACTTCTTCATTGAATTTATCCCCCGTATGTAGTACTTTACAGGCAGAATTACACCTTGCTGTGCAGAGATTAGTCCCCAGCACAATTACAGGCATAGCAAATGCAGCCGTTACGCTCGAACGAAGGAGTTGGATTCATTTTCGCTTTTCAGAGGATTCATGCCTTGACCTGTGCTAATTGTGTCGTGATTTACCGTGTCATTTAACTTTTAGATTTCATTGGCACCTGTGGGTTTACCCAGGGAGTTAATAGTACCATAACACAATAAGAAGTGACAGTAGCTCTTAACCATATTAACCATATTCACCAGTGTGCTCATTTTTCACACTTCCATTGTAGAACTCGCAGTAATTAAGTCAAAGCTGAGTGGTGTTTTTGCAATTCTGGAGAGGAATTGACAGCAGGTACTTTCTCCATAATGGTGTCTGAAGCATTAACTCCGTGGAGTCGGGCAGCCGGGCATGAAGGACTCCGAACACAATGAATGACTGATGTTTTAGCCCATGTGCAGCCGTATTCTTTGGCAGTGCTACGCTACAGTGGCTGTCGTTACTGTAATGACATAGTTTGGCGGGGAACTATTGCTATAATGATGTTTTTGCTGCAAATTCGTTATTTAATGTGCTGAGAAGGAGGCCCCCATGAGTTTAGTTTAGGCTCTGAATGAACATAAATTGGCCATTATGCTGCAGTGTGCTTTTACAGGGATGTTTTTTTATATACAAGAGTTGGCATTGTGCAGAATGAGTGGTACAAATGTAAATTATAATGGTTCTTAAATGACGTGAATGCTGTCTGTGACCTTTAGATTACTTATTGTATGGCTGGCAATCCAGCAAATTAAATTAATTACGAAGTTGAGCTTCTCAATACCGTTAAAGTCGTCTCCCTGGAAGCTGAAATTGACCACCTGAATGTGACGCTGATCTGTGTTCACTGGGTTTCCACGAACGTGTTTGGAAGACCTTTTTACTTTTTCCATGTAAGATATAAGGTTAGTCTATCTTACAAGGCCAAACAAACATGGACCCACCCCAACAATAGGCCCCATTACTCTGATTTCAATCTTCCCACCAAGTTTTGAATAAGCTGCAGGGATTTTCTCACATTCAGACAGAGAGCATCAGTTAGGTCCAGCACAAGCGGGAGGTGATGATGTCTGACTCCCAGCCATGTTGGATGATACTGAGGACAGGGCCTCTAAGCAATGATCAGTCACATTTTTTGGCAGCAAGTGGAAAAAGTCAGTATGCTATGATAAATGTTATTTTGCTGCAACTAAAAGCTCTGGGGAAAAAAAACAACAACTTGAATTTGACACAATCATTTACCACACAATGTAACTGGACTGTACCAAAACCAATACCAGCAATGAAGAAAAACAACAAAGCTTGTTGGAAAGGGTGATTTGATATACTGGTTAAACGATCACACCGTAAAAGAAAATGTGCTCTGAAAAAATGTAATTGCCACCATATTCTGTTTTCAGCCCATTTAGGCAAGTACTGAAAATATCCCAGAATGTATCAGAACAATCAATAAAAAGACGTGTTTACTTATATAAAGGTGCAGAGTGTTTGATTGTGTTTGATTTAGTGACATCTAGCAACACAAATGATATATTGCAACCAACTGGTAATCAACCAAATTATGGTGACTGTTAAAAAGACCCACTGCAGAGACTGTGCTTGGTCTGACAGTCCTGCACTACTCTAATACCTGGATATAAATTACTCCTTCTAAGGTGATGAAAATTTATGGCAAAAAAAAACATGGCTATGAATATTGTATTTCATAAAGTAACACGCTGTAAATTTAACCTAAACTGAAGTCTTTCAAGAGTTCAGGCAACAAAAGCATGGGAGTCTAGATCTGAGCCTCAGTCAAATGCTTCGGAGTTTATTCATCCAGCCTTAACACTCCTTTCTGACTGCTGCTCAAGTTTCAGCTACCATTCAAAAAAAAAAAAAAATAAAAATGCCTCAATGAAATCCAGATGCATAGAAATGTGTTGTAAATACAGAAAGTCAATGCAGATGCACATGGTTTTGATATCTTTTAAACATGGAAAACCCTTCTTTTCATGCACACGATTCGTTTAAATGATTGGGTCTGTTCACGTAGCACAAATAATGCAACCTGAATTATTTGTGTGCATGCACCAGTTTAATTGTTTTCTCCCATGATATTTGATAGTCTAGTTGGCTCAAATATGTTAAGATAAACAAAGACATCATCATGTGCAACGATGTGTTGACATAAAAAATAATACTAAGTACCTCAGAGTCTTCAGCTGTGCTGTAATCATTAACATTCAGCAGTGTGTCAGCTGTTCTGCTTTGTTTCATCCAGTGAATTTTCACAGGGTTTGATGAGCATGTCAGAAATTAAAATCTGAAACCCTGAAATTTTAAAGCAGTGTATAATCTTTCATCCTGTTTTAGAGCATAGAAAACACCGGCAGGCTACATCAAAGATCAGATATTGACATCAAACACTGAGCTTGGGAAGACTTGTGAGTCTTCAGCGCAGTGACAGATTTGACACTGTGACCACTTTGCAGACATTTAGACTGTATGAAGGTCAAAGTCAGTGTTTTAGTTGCCAAGATTCATTCACTCTGGCAGAATGATGCCGTTTTTCAGAATCAATCTCCTGCTGTTGGACATAGAGCTGCTCTTTGCAGTTGTTCGGAGGGGGATTCTGTTGCCTCAAGGGAGAAGATGGGGTGATTCACATCACATTCAACACAATAGCTTCTTCTGTTTTTAATTAGATGAAAGTGAGATGTTGACATTTAAAGGATGCTTAAAGGCTCAAAATGCTGTTTGATGGAAGAGTTAAGCATCTTATTACTCTACCATAACAGTGAGCATGACATTTATTTCAAGGTTTAAAGTTGATTTCTCTTAATGACTTTTCTGATCCTTTGACTTTTCATTTAGCTACTGATAAGTTGGATTCTTCTTTTGTGTTTTTCTCTCAATGGCTGCTTTGTTTGCCAACCGATGAGGGCCCACATGAATGAACTTCAGCATTTCAATACAGATTAAAACATGTATCAGACAACAAAGACAAGTCACTGGTTCTTAAAGTCCATCTGTGCTGCTCTCAGATGTGGTATACTTATTTGCTGTACCATGTTAAGACACTCAGACCACTGTTTTTTTTTGTAGTTGTGGGTTGTTGTAACTTGGTCTTGTGCACCAACCAACCACATTATGGACATTATGTCCTTATACAACCAAAATGGCTCCAAGCAGCTAGGGAGTGGACAAAGAGTATCTGAGGATTTTCTGAATAAATTCTTTTGGTCCTGGTGGGTTACAGAATGTGTTTTCTGTGGACTGGGCTTCCTCTCCATAGATCTCATCAGATCCCATCAGATTGGAATATGGAGACTTTGAAAGTCGGGTGACCACCACGATTCTTTGTCTTGTCCTTTGAGCCCCTCCATAGTAGTTTTGCGGTACCCTGCTGTCCTGCTCGGGGAAGTTGCTTCTGGGAAGTGCTTTTGTGGAGGGAAAAATGTTTAGGCAGGCGAGAAGTGTCATAGTATCATCCATGTGAACGCCAACATGTAGGTTGTCCCAAGATAACAGTGCATCATTACAAGATAATCAGTGTTACTCAGTGATTTTAACCTTATGCCTGTTCAGTGTGTTTTTGACACCGTCTGAACTTTGCAACAGGCTTTCCTTGTCCATCGGTTGACATACCTGCTGCCCTCAAGTTGAATCAGAAGTCACCGATGTGCTCACATTATCTGGAGCACATTAGACGGAACCAAACCCGAGCTGGCACAGCTGCTGAACTCTCAAACCTGCAGTGTTCAATCGTCTTTTAATCATTATAGCAACACTGTAAGCCAACACCCCCCCAGTATGCCAGGCACAGAGTTTATCACGCATGCACGCACACGGCTTCCATTACAATACTTTCGCACAAAAACAGAGTGCCCTGTCTTTACATTTAAAAGTAAACGCGCACTGTAAGCTGCATTTTCTGTTTGATGCTCCGATATCCTCTGATGCCTAGATATCAGTCGTTGATGATGGAACAAAGATGCCAGATCTCAGGCGCTGCGTGCGTGTGAATGGATGAAAACTTGGGCTGCATTCACTCGTGCGTGTCTAAGTGAAAAGAGGCTGCAACTCAATGAAGAAGGTCAGGATGTCTCCATTAGATCCTCCTCGCTGATGTGGGAAGAAAAAACACATTTTAGAAGAAAACGAGGTGAGTCTCCAGTTCACCCCACTCTGTCTGAGAGAGCTGCCACCAAAATGCCACATATCCATTTTAAAAAGTGGCCTGCTTGTGGAGCACGACTCCATATCGAAGCCTGAGCCTGAACTGAATCATGGGAGTCATGAAACTAAAACCAGGAGTGCGCTGCTTTCACTTTTTTCTCTGATACAGTATCTGTTGCTTCCTTTAATCTTCTTGATTTACTTATTGTAGGTTTTTCTTTAATACATCCAATGAAGATACCATTGGGGCATTTTAAACAAAAATGCCAAATTATTCACCTGAACCAGAGTTGAGGCAGATTTTAGGATTGTTGTATCATATTTGAGGTGAATTGCATGTAAACTTAACAGGAATAAACTTCAGTTCTTAGTTGAACTGTCCTTTTTTTATTATTATTACACTCAAATGGGGGGTTAGATTTTGTTAAACTCCATTTATTTTCAGATTTTCCGAGGATATATTGTAATAATTTAGAAATTCTTCAGAATCATAGAGCAGAAGAAAACACAATGAGGGATTATTTTACAAAGAGAAAAAAATAGCCATGGTACGTACATAGTTTACGAAACTCACCACCTGCCTGCAATACACAAGATAGTAATGTACTGTGTTCTGCAATTTTAATTACCCTTTCAACTCGAAAATGAGTTTTTCTTATGCTTATGCCCCTAAAACATCGGAATTGGACTTTTCTAACTTGAATGCTTTTAGTTGCTGATTTTGATACACAGCAGACGCTTCAGTCAGAGGTCCATGTTATCACGACCTGCTGGTTTGCCTGTCAACCAAGACCAAGCAGCAGTGAACAATCCGGATGTAGAAATTTAAATCAAGAAGAAAAAGCAGATATTATTTTCTAATTTTCATTTGGGGAAAAAACTAAAATGCTTGTTCTAGCAGAGGCACTTTGAACACATTTCAGTAGTAGACAGGATGAAGGACAGTTCAGTGGTCAAAAATAGACTCATTTATTATTATTACATTTTTCTTGTTTGAAAATTTTATTTAACCTTTATTTAACAGGGGGATATAGAGGCAGAATCGTCAATCACGGCTTTTACAACCAGACACATCTGCTTCAGATAGTTAAATTTGCTCAGTGAAGCCCTTAAATAAGACGGCAGTTTTTCATGTTGTTCTGCATTAATTGTAAAAAAGCAGTCTCCACGTCCTATTATCTTTATTATCACATTTAGCTCCTCTGATAGGAACTAATTTCAACCCTTCTGTACTTAATATTAAAGTCCAATGAAGAACACAATGTCCTTGTTCGGCCTTAAAGTTAGGAAGAAAGTTGATCCCTTTAAAATCAGAGTTCTGACCTTTTTAAATACTTTTACAGATAAACTTTGTTCCTGTGGTGTGTGCTAACTAATGCAGTCTATCTCTGTGGTATAATTCAAAGGCTTACTCTTAGCTCTCCACTCTCCACACACAAGAAACAATATCCTAATTACAGTGTGTGTATAACAAAGACACAAACAGAGCGATTAAACCGAACGAGTGTTTCTGATGTGCCTCAGTGCACAAGAAGAAAAACAAAAGAGTTTGTGTGTCACACAGAAGTGTAAAATGTGTGTGATAACATATTTGCCAATTGCTTGGAGAGATATTTTGCTTTCATGAGGGTGTGTGTGTGTGTGTGTAAGCAGGCAAAAGAGCCATCAAAGCGTGTTAAAGTGTTTTTTAATGAGCTGGAGCTCTTACAAATGAACTGAGTGTGTTGTGTGCTGAACAGTCGGGGATGAGAGGTGTTAGAAAGCAGCCAAAAGCGGTTGTATTGACGCTAATTGTCTTCATCTTCTTCCTGCACTGAGCGAAATGAGGGGAAGAGTGTAAGCGGCTTCACTGGATGAATTTCAGGCGGGCGTTTGCTGCTAATGAGCATCCTGCCAGCTTTAAGTGATGATGGTGATATTTTTGACTGTCTGAGCTATAAATGTCAGACAAACTGGAACATACGGTACATGAATTTCTACCTGAAATTCATAGATTAAACAAGTTTTTGTTGCTCTTCCTAAAAGTATATATATAGTATACACTATACATATATGAAATGTGAAAAATATAGATATTTTTTTTTCTACTACTTGTATGAGTAACTTTGTGCCTGTGTTTGGTTAGTCCCCTTTGGCGTACTTTAATAAAATGCTGGTGCAACAGTGGGTAAAACGACATGATTCACACTAATGAAAATATAGTTATGATTTTTTTTTTTTTTTTTTAAATTAAAAAATTTTTTTGCTGCTTTTCTGCCATTAGAAAACTTTCACACTGGAAGTGTAATAGGTTAGGAGACAAGCTAAGTGGATGACGTGACAGAAACCTACACACACTTTGTTCTGATTTTATGTGACCTACCTGATTGCCTGATGGGTGTTTTATTGCACTTATAAGCGTGTGATGTGATGAGTGAATACCACTATGTGTATGTGTGTGTGTACTTTTATAAGTCATGTTGTGGGGGCATAAATCTGTTTACACAGCCTGATTGTAGGATCTGGACTTCATTTTCAGGAAAGTCCCAAGATCATAAATAATTCAGTCATCGAGTAAAAACTTGGGCCCAATCCCACTTTCTTCCCTTGGCTCGGCCACTTTGATTCGCAAGGATAAGGTGTGCTTTCTTTCTGCTTGGTCACAAAAGCATAGAGAATGATCAAACCATCCACAGTGAGAATCTTTCCACATTCTGAGCAACTTCAGACAGTTGTTTAAGGGTTCAGATTTTCTAGCTGAGCTTTAGGCTAAGAGAGCCTGGAAATGCATTAGTCAGTAAGTGTCCTCACAAAGATGGACGCACAAACACCTGGGCTTTTGTCTGAACCTTCTCCTCTGCCGTCTCTTTGCTGATCTTCCCTCATCAATCTTAATTGATTCGACCAGTCAAGCGTCTGTATTGCCTCTGACTCTCTCTCTCACACGCACACACACACACACACACGCACGCACGCACACAGTTCAATGCCCACACTGATTGACCTGGTCGATAAAAACACAATATGGAGCTCAGTGGGAATCAATCAGAAACTAGGACGCACACAATCAGAGATTAGATATCTTTGTGTGCCTGTGGTCCAGGTGTTACTCATTTGATTGCAATTGTGTGTGTGTGTGTGTGTGTGTGTGTGTGTAAGAGAGAACATTTATATCCATAACATGTGTGAGTAAATCTATTTGATGCTGAGGAGTGTTTACATGAAAACCGCCACGAAGTGGTGTGGTGACTGTACAGCTATCTGAAAACCTCTTTTTTTTTTTTTTTTTTTTTTTTTTTTTTTTTTTAGATTTCTGTTTGGGTTCAAGTTATAAACATAGAGCTACCTCATGTTAAACAATGAACTGACCTCTCCTCGTGTTGTGTGCAGGTAACAATATACACAAAGAGAAAGATATACTGCCATTGGTCTCAGAACAAAGCAGTAAATCCAGGAAAATTACCTTTTTTTTTTCTTTTTTTTTTTTCTTTTCCTCTTAAATAGCGGTTAAGTTTTAAAGCACAAATGAAAGTGTCCACACTGACACACAACCCTGCAGGGCATCGTCAGATTTTATGTGAAAGTCCTCATCATCCTGCTGAAGTACCCTGAAAATGTGAGCAAGTTGCAACAGTCTGCACAGAGCAAGGGAAGGAGGCCACATCTGTGCTGCAAATGGCTGTTGTCTACATGCCCTTTGCTGGCCAAAAAATGTCCCTTATAAAGCAAAATAATAAGCAAACACAGGCAGAATAAGGGGAATATTGTGAAATACATCACCAAAGCACTCCTAATCTCACAAGTCATGATTCAGAGGTATTGCCTTTGCACTGGTCAATGAGGTTTTGTTTTGTTTTTCCTCTCCAGATACAGAATAATCTTTTGTTGCATTGAACCTCACAAAACATAATCCATTAATTTGTGCTGTGCACTACAACTTTATTTATTTTTTTGCCATGCAAACAGACACAAAACAAACTGCATATAGAAACCCTTACGCATGAATGATATAAGACAGCAGAGTTAGTCTCCCATCCAAACAGCTACCATTTATTCTTACTTTAATTAAATATTTTAGCTGTTAAGTTCTGGTCCTATGCCCTGTAATGAACCTTGTGTTTCAAAAGTCTCCTTTTTTTTTAAAAAATAAATAAAAATAGATTAAAAATCTTGTGCACGTGCTGGATAATGCACAGTGGCACTGTACTGTTCCACAGAGGCGTGAAGGTAATGTTCCAAAAAAAGACAACATGAGAACAATAAAGGCTCTAGCAAGCAGTGTTGATGACATCACAGTTTCGTGCCGGCCATTTATAGAGTTGATGCGCCAGTAGTTGCAATTTTCTCCGTCACAGAGGTGTCGCTGCTACGTGAAAGTTACCACTAACTACTCTACAACCACGAAAGTGGAGAAGAAAACAATGCCACTGTAGCACTGTCATCAGGGATACTGCTGCAGTATCTGGAAGATGAAATGCTGCTTAGAAACTTGCTGGCAAAAAGGCGACAAAAGAGAAAGATTACTTGCATAATAGCTGATGAGCCTGCAGTAGTTGAAATTTCAATAGGTGTGTTCTCACAATTATAGTCTGATATAGTACTCAGAATATTGCTATAGGACTTTTAAGTGCATTGTGTTACCCTTTCTTTGTTTTTTTTGTGATGAAATAGTGTGCTTCAATGGACAATTACCGTTACCTTTCCGGATGCAACAATAATAATAGTAGAGATGTTTTATATAGCGCTAATACACAAGTGAATACCAGTGAATGAAACAATAGCAAATTCCTTACGACTTCATTTATTTAAAAATAATTGCACACAACCGTCAGCCGTGAGCCTGTTTTCGAGTTGGTCCATCCGGTTTGTCGTTCTCCACGTGCGCTAAGTTACAAAGTTTGACTGGTGCACGACACCGCGCCGCTCCGCCTTTTCACGGCGCGCACCAGGCCAGAAACGTCATTTTGACGTCACGCGCTGTCTGCGCCGTAAGCGATGCCTCAACTATAAATCCAGCTTAAGACTAAAAGCTAGTTATCATTAGTTGATTTAATATCCATCCATTTTCTATACCCGCTTAATCCGTCGGTCGGGTCATGGGGGGGCTGGAGCCTATCCCAGCGGTCATCGGGCGAGAGGCGGGGTACACCCTGGACAGGCCGCCAGTCCATCACAGGGCCACACAGAGACAAACAACCACACACACGCTCACACTCACTCCTAAGGACAATTTTAGAGACACCAATTAACCTAACATGCATGTTTTTGGACGGTGGGAGGAAGCTGGAGTACCCGGAGAGAACCCACGCATACACGGGGAGAACATGCAAACTCCACACAGAAAGGCCCCAGCTGGGAGTTGAACCTGGAATGGATTTAAAATATTTGCACTTATTTGTAGAAGTTTGTAAGAGTCTTAGGAAAACTCCAGGGGCAGATAGTGGTCGTCCACCAAGTTTGGGGTTCAATCCCAAGCTTTTCCAGGCTGCATCTGTTTTCGGGCAAGATACTGACCCCCAAATTGCCTCAGATTTTTTTCACAGATGTGTGTATGGTAAAGACATAAGCTCAACAGCTCATTCGTGTGTGCGTGGAACTGGTTACATGTAGCTTGTACTATAAAACAGCTTTGTCAGAGGTTTGGATTCATTATGAGGCACTCGTACTGATAAATACTGTCAAAAGAGAGCATTTTTCCTAACATGTGACACCAATATCTGAGATCATATTGCATGAGACAGGCTTTGGTCAAAATGCCTGCTGGTTTATGTCTTTGCCCTACTTTGAGCCCTTATTTTTAACACTCTTGAGTCTTAGCAAGTGCTCAACCCCCGGCCCTTTTGGTGAGGTCAGTTTTTCTTTAAAAAACATGTCGATAATTAACACACTGAGGGAACACGGTGTTCGGTGTAGAAACGAGCATGAAGAGAGGCCCGATGTTATCACCCCACCTTATCACCACAGCTGCAGCTTGTCTGAATCGCAGAACATAACCGTTCAACTAGAAAGCTTCAGTTAACAAAGGAATGACGTAAAAATAAAAAATATAACGGCAATAACTTCTTAGAAGTTGGTGTACGTCATCTTCATTTCCTAAGCAGTTAGCGTTGGCTACTGTGAAAGAGGGAAAAAAAATGAGAAATGAAACATGACAAATTATTTCTCAGATACAATTTCCATCGTCTGAAGTTTAAGCACTGAGAGCTGGAACTGATCCCTCTTTGTGGCTCAGTTTCTTCAGTCCAACATTGAACTGCATAGAGTTAAAACAGTCGGAGGAAAAGTGGTTTCTGCACATACAGTCTTTATCTAACGCTTGCTTGAACGTTACCCTCAAATATAGTTTATCCACTGGGCTCTTGCATCCTCTGAGGATGGTGGTTGATGTTATATTTATAGTCCTCAGTACAGCTGACAACAGAATATTTTCATTAGAAGCTGGCTTCATCGGTCTAGCAGGGTGGATGTGAGCAGGTGGGGCTCCGACATTGAGGCTTAGCAGAGGATGTGGAGTGGACTTAACGAGAGATGTACTTTTTAAATGAAAATCAGATTTGCTAGTTAAATGACATACTTTCAAACAAAGGGTAGGGTTTCTGGGGAGTTTTGCACTTGCTGGTGACTTCAGAAACCTAAATGCATGCTCTCAAGAACAGAAAAAAGTAATTTTTCCATAATATGTCCCCTTTTAAGATTAAATAAGTAGCACACTCTCTTTTTAGTTTCATCCATAGTATAAAGTATCTTCTTAATCTCGCTGAGTTGTATTATTAAAGGTCAGATAGCTGAAAGTGCAGTGTTAAAGAAGCTTGTGAAATGTGCTGGAAATATGTGTTGCATAGATAGAAACCAGCTATTGTATCATAATAGAGACCCTTTTATCTCACTGCAAAAGGTGGAAATGTGTTAAACAAGCTTCACATGCATTGGTGTTTAAGTGGACTGAAAATGGTGCAGTCAAAAAGTTCACCTTCTTCTTTCATCAGTTATAAAAGCACTTAGTTTTTCTCCGAACTATTGTTACATTTTATAAATTACTGTCTCCAAGCTCAAAGAGTGCATTTTGCACACACATCTTTCTAAACACCCATAATATAACCATTGTACATTTTAGAGAATTTCCACCTCTGAGTGGGTTTTGTGCTTTTTCCCCAGATCCATCTATGTGTGCCTTTATGATACAAAGTAAATGATGACTTTTAAACCAATTCTAAGTCTGCAACAAGAATATGAGATTCCACGTACACACAAGCAGAAAATATGTACTTTTCTGCTCTAAATCTCTGATAATGGTGAGTTTTAACTAGGGCTGGGCAACGATTAAAATCTTTAATCTAATTAATCACATGATTTCCCTGATTAATCACGATTAATCGCGTTTGTACGCAAAATCCAAAAATTTATTCAAAAGTATAGCGATAGCTTTAAGCATTTAGTTTTATTTTAAATGTGCTGCCATATGAATGAAAGTGCCATATCATTTGTTGTGCAAACACACTTTTAACATCAGCATCTTTATGTAGTTTTTATGTTGAAGCCTCGCTCCACTGTCTGTTTCCTTGAACGACTTGCTGGTATCAGTTGTGTGTTTTGCCTTTATGTTATATTTTAGACTGGAACTACTACGGTGATAAGACAATTCAACTTGGCAATGTTTACAGATGACTTTGGTTCTGTCGACTCCACCGTCTGGAAGAACTTTAAAATTAACATGGCCGAGTAAAAGTTCGTACCATTCTTGGTGGATCCGCCAATTACTTTCTTTTCTGGTTCCGCAGCAGACAGCAACAGACTTTTACAAAATAAAAGCCTGTGAGCAACAGACTTGTACAATAATAAAATAAATAATAAAACAGGGGTGGTCCGTGGCGCAGTGCGTTGAGCAGGCTGTAGTCCTCGCTGCAGCTGGCCCCGGTTCGAGTTCCGCATCGGACGGCCCTGTGCTGCGTGTCGTTCCCCCTCTCTCTGCCCCCTGCTTCCTGTCTCTCTGAACTTTCCTATCCATTAAAGGGGAACTCCGGGGCATTTGAAGCGCGTTTCCATTGCTAGAGGTTGTCAAATACTGATAGTAGGACACAGAGAGGTGCAAATCTGCGCTCCCTGTGTGGAGATCGCGCTGTTCGTACAGCGTGTCATGCGAGGCTAATACGTGGTGGCTAAGGGGCAACTGCTAACCCTTCCACGTAAAACAACAACTTGCACACAGCCGAAACGTCACACCACTTTATAAACCATCCGACAATAAAGTCACAAGCCTTACCATCAAAACCATATGCATGGTTCTCACATTAATGGCATGGGGACGTTACAAAACAACTTTATAAACAGCATGTAACTCACCGGCTGGTTGTAGGCTCGCGCATGTGAAAGCCCAAAAGAGTCGATGGACGATAATCCCATATACAAAACAATTATAAACTGCGTTCAAGTATTTAAAACATTACAACAATACATGCCCAGTAATATTGTTGTAATGTTTTAAATACTTGAACGCAGTTTTTCTAGAGAATATAATTGTTTTGTATATGGGATTATCGTGGACCTCCATTCGCTCTCGAACAGCATCAGTCTTTCAATGACATGTCGGAATCCCTCCTGTGATGATAATTCATCACATCTCTGCAGACTTGTCAGCTGCGTGTTCATGCTGTCATTGATTCTGACCCACCAGCCTGAGCACACTGCGGCCTCAGATTTCTGTTTTTATGTTCGGCACGGTTTAAGAGTAACTGTGAATTTAAATCGTCTTTCTTTTAGTCCCAAACGGTCAAGCTATCCTCTTCTGAACTCTCTCATCATCACGAATAAACTAAGTAAACTGAGCAGAAGGTTCAGATACTCTGAAACGCCAACAAACAAAGTTTAATATTAACATTACTTGAAGCTCCTGGCATGAATTAACAGTACAATGATATGATTGCTTCTTTGAATGATAGCATGATGATTAATAATGAATTGGTAATTAAATGCTCAGTTGGTATAATGTGTGCTATGATAATAGGTTTGAGTTTAATCTTGAAGTTGCACAAAGCGGACATAATATCTCTGCAGGAGAACAGGTTTAATTATTGTGAATATAATTCTTCAAACTAGATTATTTTCTTGAGTAAAGTAAACTTGCATATAATTATTCTACTTTTCAATTTACCAAATAAATAATATCTGCTTGTGGCCAAATTATATTATACCTTTTCTTTTTGAAACTGATCACTGCTTCAAAGAATTGTTCAGATCTTCTACTTAACTGCTAGCTTCAAAATATACAGACATCTCCAACGGTAAAACTACCAATGCAGAATGGTCGATTTTGGAAGTAATGTTGGCACTGTTTTTTTTTTTTAAAAGGTTGGTTTGTTACTGTTTTGTTGGTTGGTTCATACTTTTTATTGATCAGAATTATCTGCAAAGTAGCTGTTGTGAAACAAAGCAGTACTGCATGTAAAAACGCATGCATCCATTTTCTATACCCACTTAATCCAATTCACAGGGGGGTGGAGGCCATCCCTGTTGCCATTGTGCAAAACGCAGAGTACACCCTGGCAAGGTTGGAAAAGCACCACTCAACCATCCCGGGGTTAAATTCAATGGCAAGGATAAAGTTTTCAGTAAATTCAAAGAACAAACTGCATATGAAAATAAACTAACATACAGATATTAACTCAAAGAAAGCTGCCGTTAAAAGGTTGAGCGAACAGTCCATTAAAGCCACTTAGGGAGCAGTTAGTGGCACTTCCCACCTCATCACCCTTGCAATCATCATTAGCATCATTGTCATCACCACATCAGGGCCTTCTAATTTGTACTTTCATCGCACATCAACTAGAGTAAACTTCATCTCGTTGGAACAGGTCCTAGCTGCTGTGGTTGCTGTGAGATTTCCATGATCGTTCAATCAACACCCCAACCTTTTGAAAAATGACCTTGATTACTTTACTTCCAGTTGGAGGCCTGTGAAAGACCATCCTGCTAACAAAGTTCATTAAGATTTGTGTTTGACAGAACACATGCAGTGCGTCAGTCTGGAGGGCAGAAGAAGCAACTAATTCTCCGTTACTTTTTTGTATCTCTCTACAGTGCATTCTGTTACTATGTACTTTATGAAAACATTGATTCTACACACCTCCAGTGGTGTAACCTCTTGCCTTGCCACAGTGGTTTACAGCTGTGTTCTAGGACACCGTCGCTGTTGGATGACTTGTATTATTTGTGAGAACAAAAGTTTGGTTTGACTTAAATCTCCTCAGTAAAACTTTCATCTACTTCTGCCTCCATTCTAGTCAACAATCACAACAGTCTTCTTTTCTTTCATTTGTTTGACGCCTTCCTTAAAAAAAAAACTGTACAAAACCATGATAAACACCATCTCAACATATTCACATACAGCTCAAAATAACCGGTTTCAGTGCACACATGGTGCATCCCCCATCTTTTACTGTAAGCCAACAGTCAGAGAGAACTGCACTGCATCTTCCGCCATACACAACTATCCCACTGGTGTGATTGGAAGACACGATCATACTGAGTGATATTATCAGTTGAATGTCATAAGAAAAAGATAATCATCCAGGAAAGATGTCATTTGACATTTCTACGTATTATTCAGTCAGCATTATACTGTACAAGTTTCTGTTTTATGTTCCTGCTCATGCAGGGGTGGAAGGGAAAGGAGGAGGTAGATATATTTGGCACACAGTCACAGAAATGACACATTACGCAAGTTCTGTTACATACAATAAGCTCTGTAGCCTAGAAAACTATGTACAACCAAACTGGAAGCTAAAATAATCCTGACTGCATGTTTATTTTTTTTTCTTCTATCAGTGTGATGAGGAAACCTTTTTCAAATGTTTCACAAAGTTCTAATAGTGATTGTGTGAGTACAATGTACTCTTATAACATGGTTTTAGTCAATTTAAATACTTAAGTTATATTGTGAGGCAGAAGTTAGCAAGCTACCCAGGTGGCTTCTCCCCTTGCCCTTATGTTAGACCACTTTTTACCGCTTGGGACTGTTTCTCATGTTGCCCTCTCTCCAACATTGGAGGAAGAAGTAGTACTGGGGGCTGGAGTCTATCCCAGCTGCCATTCAGCAAAAAGAGGGGTACACCTCGGACATGTCACCAGTGACATCGCAGGGCATGGGACCAGAACTGAACAGCTGAAATAAAACATCTGAAAATAAAGAAAGAATAGATAGTAGTTATTGGGATGGGCTGTCCTATATCATTCATACGCAAGAGTTTCCATTGATCATATTTTTGTGTCTATTTGCATGGCAAAATCAACGGATTATGTTTTGTGAGTCCCAAAACAGTTTGTCTCTAGACAGCTTCTTGCTACACTTACTTTTTCACTCTGCTTATTAAGTCTGCAGAGACCAGGAGCCGTACTCACAAAGCTCCCGAGTCTCCTCAGAGAACTTAACTGAAACATTCCATTTAGCTTAAAGTGATTCAGGGCCTATCTCTGAGCAACTCTAAGCGAATAAAAGAAAAACTTTCATCTTTCTGAGGACGTTGGGTTTGACCCTTATGTAAGGTTTGACACATTCTTCTGCCAACTGTGATTGGTTGTTTTACTACAGGGTTAATTTTGTAGTTTATACAAATGGCAAAAATGGCTCTGCTATTTTCAACTATACTAATTGCCCATAGCTATTTAAGTGGCACAGTTAGTTTGAGTGTGGTAAACATGAAGGTAAGTACAAAAAGGACCAACTGGATTGAGGAGCCCTGTTTACTATTGGCTCAGTTTATGAAGGAGAACAATACCATCCTAAAAGGAAAATATGGCGCAGGTACCAAAGAAGCAGACTGTGGAGGCAATAGCACAAATTAACACTTCATTCTCTTTGGCGAAGTCACTGTCATCCGCTGTCTGGAGCACATCTTTTGTCTCGTTATGTCTTGTGAACATTTTCCCCTTTCTTTAAGAAACTCATAAGCCTTTTGATCTTCTCTTTAATTTTCAGGGGAAACACCCACACTTCAAAGATGTTTTCATAGAATTTCTTCACTAGGAGGAACAATAGAATTTTTTTATGAGTAAGGAAAGTCTATGTTCCAATCACCCATGGTCAATGGCTGAAAGTATTACCAGACAACAAGAGCTTCCTCCAAATGGTGTCTGTGCTTACACTGAGGTCAACAGGGAGGGGGTTGGAGTCATTGAAAGGAGACAGTTTGGGGCATTTGGTTAGGATGCCTACCGGATGCCTCCCAAGGGAAGTGTTTCAGATATGTCCCATTGGAAGGAGGTCTCAGGGCAGGCTCAGGGCTCGGTTGGCTTGGGAATGACTTTGTATCCCTCTTGAAGAGATAGAGGAGGTGGATAGGGGAGAGGAAACCTTTTGGATCTCTGCTTAGACTGTTGGCTTCGTGACCCAGTCCTGGATAAGTGGTAGAAATGGATGTTTGGATTGATGGCCCAGCTTTAGAGATGCCTGGTGCCCATGATCATTTAGCTCATTCAGCATATCACCATGCTGCTGTACCAGTGTCTGGCTTTTCACTGCAATATCTAAGGTCTGTTTAAAAGAAGCAGATATTTTTGTGAATATTGCACATAAGTGCAAGAGCACTGTTTTCATTCTCTGCCCACCCCGACAGCCTCCTGAACACATTAATGCAGGTTGTAGATGTGTTACTTCATATATTTAAACAGTGAACACTGGAGACTAAATGACAATCCAAACAGAACTGAGGGGATTAAAAACAGTAGTTCCCAGCCTGCTGCAGAGACATCACTTTATCCCTATTCCACACACCGACATAGGCACAAACCTGACACTCACATGCAGTGTTTCAGGTGTGAATTGTCTGACCTTTAGAATGGGCAGGATTGTGTGTTGCCGGCATTTTCAGTGTTGAAGCAAAAAAGTCAAACCTGACAAGGTCTCTCCTTTGTTCTTCGCTCGCTCGTCACACATTCATTCTCTTCGTCTTTTTCGCTTTCATTTTGATCTATAATAGTTTTTCCAGCAACCTCCCTCATCTCACTGTCATTTCTTTTCTCTGTCGGCCTCCTTGTTGCTCCCTCCCTCTCTCTGTACAGAGTCTGTCACTGGTGTCTGGCTTCATGTGAATACCAATGGGTCTTGTGAGGAACAAGTGGGCGAGAGAGCATGCTAATGGGATGGAAGTTTCTGAGGCTTGACTTCAGTGTTCCAAGCGTCTGCCCGAGTCTTAGAGCCACAATTTATCATTCACTCACTCACTCATTCATTTGTTACTCTCCATTGCGCATTGCATGTTTGGGTGTGCATGATCTGATCCGTCCCCGATCGATATATCATTGATTTCTATTCGCTGCTGTTGGTCTTCTACCATCATACCTACATCTTTCAAAAGAGTCCATGAATTGATATAGTTACCTCCTAGACCCTTTCCTTCTATCTCAACCTAAAAGTGGCATTTATGTGTGGCTCTGTCTGCTTGCAATGAACTGCAAAATCATCTGAAATTTAGATAGTTTGACTCACTTGTAACCAAACACACAAACATGAGACTTGGGTTCCAGACCAGAGAGGGCCGGTACCTTGTTTTCATTCACTTGCTATTTTATTTAGGTTTTAGTCAGTGTTTGAACAGATTTAGGAACCAAAACTACTTAATTTAGGAAGAAAAAAATGTTGGTCAGGCTTCACGCTTTTGTGACTCAACCTGACATAACAGATAAAACTGGAAATCCAGTTCAACCTAAGACTTAGGCTCTGTTTACATTAATTCATTTCACCATTTCTTCGTGTCGGCTTCTTGCAAACTATTTTACATTACACACAAAGTTGCTGTCCTCTCAATAAAAGCCTAACTGTTTACTCTGAAACGGGGATCGGCTGATTCGCTAGTCACATGACTAATCAGCCATCACATCACGTGATCGCCCTTGCTTTATTATTTATTATGCTTTATTATTTATTCTTTATTATTTATTCTTCGGCGACAACAACTTGGTCCACGAAATTGTCCCACCATGCACTGCTTCTTCCCCGGTCTAACCCAAAAGCGGCGCTCCATGTACGGCTTGCGTTGCTGCAGTGGCTGGGTTCTCATCATAAAAGCTTGTTGAATCTGGCGCCTCCTTGCCATGTATTGTTGTGCACAGCGTACTACCAGCAGTAGGACATGGAGCAGGCTCCCATGCTGATCGTGGTTGTCCATGATTTCCATATTCTTCTCGATGACACGAATAGAAAGGAAGTGTGTAACTAAAGTGAAGCACGCCTGTTTGTTTTTAGTTTCCCAGCACTCAAGTCACATGACCAACGATACCAGCCTAGCGAATCAAGGAGGAGTACGTCCGCAGTAGCTAGAGCTCAGCACTGCGGATCCTCGTTTCTCACCGTTTACAGCTAAAATCAGCATCGTATGCGAATGCTTACGTGGGCTCCGGCGTCTTTGAATCCTTCCATCTATGAAGTCGTATTCCAGTATTTTAATGTAAATGGACAGTGCATCCGCGATAGAAACGATATAGAAACAGATTAGTATAAATGGCACCTTAGTTGCTGATCATCAGCTCAGCAGAATGGTGCAGCTCATTGTCTTTGCTGTTTCTCCCTTTCTACATGTTTCTGTATGTCTCAAACGCAAGAAATAAACGTATTAATCAAGTTAAAATCCTACTTATACATGAGGTGGCATAAGGCTGCGATGGATAGTAGAGCTGATGGAGGCATTGGCAAACAGTCTGTTGGGTTTGTTAATCTGAAAGCGTTTTGAAGATTTTCTTAGTTTCTTTTCATGAAGGTAAGTGACTGAACACTGAATTTTTTAAAGCAGGACCAACATTTTCTGAGTATATATTGACTGATGTGCACCTATATTGAAATAGATCTTATTTTAACTGAACATGATGCTGACAAAGATTGTGGTGATTCAGAATCGTATGATTGGATACTTAATTCAACAGAACGGCTGCCCTGCTTGAAAGCTGATAATCAATGACCTCATACAGTATTTCCTCCTTTATCATAGTACTTCACCTACTATTTGTCTTATTTGAAGACTACTTCTGTTTTACATCTCATCTTCCCAGGCAGAAGCTTTATATTTTTTATTTTTCAATCATTTCTCTCTTGGCCTCTTGCTAAATCTAGTTAACTGGTTCATTTGTGTGATTGATTGAATTAGATTTTCCCAGACAGACTATTGATTTCAGCTGAATCAAAAAGGAGGAGGAGGGAAATGAGCAGTGAGGGTCAGAGACGGAGGAAGTATAAAGTAGATGTGGGGAAGATGGATGAAAGAGGAAGAAGATGAAGGTTGAGAGAGCACTCAGGAAAAGACTGAAATCGGCGAATGCTGCCGAAAACGGTGACGGAAAAGCGAAAAGCAAAGACTTCACCCAAGAAGATTTCACCCCTGATGCCAGAAACTTCTGCAATTCAGACTGACAGCAAAGAAAGAGAAACTTTCAAAGTGACAGAGAGAGGGCAGAGAATGAAACATTTTCATGTCGGGCTGTAATTAGCATAATATTTTTCACTGTGTGTCTCCATCATCCTATTTATAACTGTCAGACTGAAGGACGGAGATGAAAGAGTGGAAATAACGAACATGAAATCTTCTCTTTTAAACACAGGGGATGTGTCTTCATGTGTGTGCGCATGTATTGTGTGTGTTAATCCTGACTGGATGTGTAATGACTGCTTGTTCTATTTCAAGAGTACTAATGCATAAAAGACACATTTGTTCCAATGGTGACTTGGTGTATCAAAGCAAAGCCTCGGAGGCTTCGAGGCCACTCTTGGCTTTGAGGTTAGAGATGGTTGCCAGTTTGAGTCCCCAACCGTCACGGAGCAGGGAATAAAACCCCAAATGGCCAACAGTGCAGGGCATTGAATTAGCTTTTTGTTTTTGGAGTATTTTTAGACCTTTGATCAAGTTTTCAGAGACATACGGCTACTTCTGAGCAATTTAGCTCATCCATGAAATAATAACAGAGAGTCACCAGCTCTTTAGACACTCCACTGTGTTATGATTGGATGTTATTCCATGTTTGACCGCTAGGTGGCAACACTTGTTTTAAGTCAACTTACCATACGATATAACAGAGTTGAGCGAGACTGCTTTTAGAGATGTATGTTGTTGAGGACAGGAGTCATTAAAATAAGTTACTTGCTAACAACACAGTCTCATCCTTGAAACACGAACATGACACATTGAATGTCTCATTTCACAACAAAAACTCAGCCACTCAAAGAGTGAAAAATGGCTCCAGAAAGTTGGTTCTAATAAAAACACCGCAGGTATGTGTACTGCCATTAGGAGCTGTTTTCACACCCTTCTTATTTCTAACGTGGTCTTGATCAATGGTTCTCCAAACTTTCTCGAGGTATTTCAGAGACATTGGCTGCTTTTCACTTATTTTCAGTCAAGGTCTCTTACTTGACTTTTTCTAGAGGAACGTGTATTCTTTTTTGCTTGTTTGTTAAGTAAATTAACACTGACCCATGAATCATTCAACAAAAAAAGTATCTGCAGCAGATGAACAGTATCTGAAAGTGCTGTCCTTAGGAAATATGAGAAAAAAAACAGCAAAAGAGCTGACACAGGACCTGAGAGATTTATCTCGCCTTTGGGCTATATGAATGAGACTAATCGTCATAGAATTTATAGAACCTATACAAGGGTAAAAAAAAAAAAAAACACTATATAAGTGCAGGACATTTACCAATTAACTGTTCCTGCTCTTAGTAGTTGGTTTCTGGATACTTGGAGAAATGATAAAACAAAGATGCATTATGAAGATTAACAAGAACCAAACAGATTTTCACTCCTTGGTCTTCTTGGGGGGTTGATTTGGCCCTTAATCTGTATGTCATATGATTAAGTACTTACTCAAGAAACAAAGCATTTTTCTTGCAAAACAATTAATTTTTCTGGCTTTTAGCTACTAGCTGTAAACTGTGGAATCGGTTCATTTAGATATTTCAAGGCTAAGTCTCATCTTATATCTCGTATATCTATACGTTCATCCCATCTATCTTGTTTCACTGCATTAGAGGCCTGGTTACATAAATACACTTGGCAAAAATCTAGGAAATTCTTACCGCTCAGCTCCGTTCCCATGCTCTGATCACCAACAATTTTTTATTTTTTTTACGGAAACCAGGTTTATTAAAGGATATTTATAGAACATATCATTTTTCTGCAGAGTGACGGTAGCAACTGAAGAGCATGTACAAATATAGACAGATCTGCTTCAACACGTACCGTGATTTCAACAGTTAGTGGTTGGTATTTAGTTTGAAGTAGTTCATAAATCCGATCATGTGTGACTTCAGGTTAGCCAGAGGACAGCTGTTTTGACTAACCTGACAGTGAAGGTGAACATTTCAAGCTTGAAGCTCATTGAAAATTCATTAAGCTGTGTTTGTACCATTTCACAGCAAAAGTCATCTCAGGGCGATTATATAGAAACAATAAACAGTAAAGTTCAAGTTTAATTCAGTCAAACTGCAATCCAGTTGTTTACAATTATATTTGAATTATGCCTCTTTAAATAAAAATAAATAGATAATACATAGTCAAGATAAGGAAACTAACATATCACACTAACATTCAATTTGATTCAGTTATGCTTACTGGGATGTCCAAAGTGACAGAAGGTTTTTTTTTTTTTTTAACATGATACATGCTAACTATTTGACACCTTACATCTGCAATACATCAGCATCTGTTTAAGCTGGTGTCTTTCGATGTATCTGAACAAATATATGCTGGAGCAGATCAGTGTAAACTCATCTCAGAATGTCAGAAAGCATTCACCCCACCTGTCAGCAGTCTCAAACTAATCAAAGCATGCTGTTAAATGTGTAAAATGCATGCAAAGTGTCAGTGAAATAAATCAACCTGTCAGTCTCTGGGCTGGGCAGCTGCCCACCGAAAGTGTGTTGGTGTGAATGTAAAGCAGGAAGGCAGTAATGTAAAGTGGTACTCAGTCAAGCTTTCAGGATAAAACAGAGGTTAAGACAAACAAAGACAACCTGAAAGTCACGGCTTTCATCTGTGTAAGTGGCTCACCAAGCAAACGGACAGCAGTGATGACTCAGCACTGACGCAGCCCTTGGACAAATGCTTAATGATTGATTTCAGAAAACAGAAGCAACACAAGAGGTGCTGGAGTTTTCCATGTTGGAGCCTTTGCTGCTTCATGGAGCTGCAGTTCCTGTAATGGCCACAAGGTCTTGCTCTAACCAAAATTGGACAGAAATTCTCCCACAGAGCGTTTTGATTTATTTTCTTTGTTCCACGAATCTTAGTTTTAGCCGTAAGAAAAAAAATCATTTTTTAAAGTTCCACCAAAAATCTCACTATACTACTGATACTGCTATTATTAACTATGTGAATTAACTAGACTGAGAGCATTTAATGAAACTGACCACCATAAAAAGATTCAATAATAAAAAATGCTTTCATCAGACCCTGTCATTTAAGGAGAGGTTTTTGTACACAATATACAGCATCAGTGCTGATGTTTAAAATGTACAAAATATAAAAAATATGCTCTAAATTTGCACATTTATAAAACAAAAAAACACATATTGTGCTAAAATGCAAAAGTATTCATCTATGCAGAGTTCTTGCAGCCGGGTGAAGCACATATGGAACACATGTGCATAGAAGTATATATTAGGTATCAGAAATATAAAAAAATAACATGTTGAAACAATATGAAAACAATGTAAAAAATGTAACAAGCAGCAGTAGATTTTAACATCAAAAGGCTACAAAAGTTTTCTTTGGCATTTGTTTAGGATGTATAATCATTCTTATTCTCACAAAGCCAAAATGAGCTTTTCTTGCTCTGAAGAAGGTGGTTAGGTATGAAATGGACACGGTTGAGGTGATTTGGACATCTGGTTGGGATGCCTGAAGGACGCCTCCCCACCGGTGGGAGGCCCCGGGGTCAGAGCCAGGACTCATTGGAGTTTGGAACAGCTTGGTATCCCTACAGAAGAGTTTGGGGAGAACTCTGCTCAGACGGTTTCTTCTGATATTTGGTCTCAGATGCAATAAAAGATGAGGCTCTACATCCCATCAAACAAAAACGCATAATGTGAAGCTTCTGGCAGCAACAATAGTAATAAAAAACACTTTCTATGTGCTTATGCTTATGATTGTTAAAAGCCACATAGCAATAAGTTTTTATTATCGATCACTTAAGTTTTTTTCTGGGTGCATCTGAAACTTTCTTTGAGGAACCCAATGGGTGTTTTGGCTCCATCACACTCCATGTTGCTGTAGCCTACAACTCTGCCACTTCTCAGACACTTTGAATCGATCCCCTTTTTTTGGACTAAAATCTGAACACCAGAGAATTGGCATTTGTGTCAAAGTATCGATCCGCCCACCTGTCCTGAGCTGTGTGTGTGTGCGTGCGTGCGTGTGTGCTTTCTGGTGTGCGTTATGGCTGAACTGCTGCTGCACTGACTGATGAGTCATTGTATCTGAGAGGCTTTGATGCTGTATCACGACCTGATGAGGTGAACACTGTCACATAATAAACTCTCTCTTTCATCTCCTTTCTCCCACATCTACCCCTCTTTCTCCTCCTGTTCTCATCCCTTCATCCTTTTGTCAGCCCTATTGTCCTTCCTCTCTCAAATAACCTCATCTTTCTACCCCTCTATCCCCTCCTTCAGATCTCCCCTTCTTTGTGTCCTCCTTGTCTTTTTCTCTCCATCATCCTGATTTCCTCACCTGTGAACCACTTCTTTCTCATTAGGTCTAATCCTCATCTCTGCCTCTCAACCTTTCTTTCTTCTTCCCATTCACCTTGCTCTCACCTTTCCTCCCATCTGTTTTTTTTCCCCCTCCTCCGTAACTCTCACGTCAACTTACCATCAGCAAAATGTTTGCTCATCCAGCCAAGAAGCCTCTGCCTGCTGGTGGGGGATTTACTTAAAGTTCAGCAGTTGATTAGATTACTCACACACACATCTACTCTACAGTAATGACAGTTTTTCATAACTTGCATTTAAATCCTTACTGTCTATGTGTGAAAATGTGTACAAGTATATACAGCTCTTTTGGAAAGTTTTCCTTTTTCAGACTCATCTTCCAATCAGTCCTATTCTTTTTTTTTTTTCCTCATCTATTCACACATAAATCTTACAGATCTGAGGCAAAAACAGTGATGTCCTTAACCCAGGAAGACACACCCATTTAAAAAAGTATTTAAAACACTCATTTAGTTTTTAATTAAAGCACATTTAGCAGCGGTGATATAACGATCATAAAAGCTTGGTACACCTTTCTTTGAAAGTTTCTTTTGAGATGAACCACACAGGGTGGGGACCTTTACAAATCTTTTCTTGGTGGTGTGCTTTGGGCCTTTTGCCTTGTTAAAATGTAAGTGCTACCTTTCCCCAGTCTGGGATTTTAGACCCAAGCAAAGGGTTTTTACCCAGGAATGTTCTTTATTTTTCTGCATCCATCTTTCCTTCTAAGGAGAGATGTGCATGGCAGTGGTTACTCGTGTTGCCAAGGCCCATCATCTCTGATAGCTGTTTGATTGGAGAGCCACATCTAGGAAGATGGTTAATGGTTCCAAACAGCTTCCATTTTAGAATAATTGAGGTCATGTTGCTCTTGAACTTTTAAAAGCTGCAGAAATATCCTTGGATCCATCCCAAATCTTTGCCTTGACACAGTCCTGACTTGCAGATTTTTAAACAATTCTCCCAACCTAAAAGCTTTATTCTTTTTACCACTGATAGACGTTTGATTCACCTAAGCTGAGTGTTTTAAAATTAATTTTCTATAAATGGAGTTTGTTTATTAACTGTTGCATATACTTAAAAAAAAGTACTCTCCGTCTGTATCTTCCAGGTGTTCGCCGTCTTCCAGAGATAGAGCAGCGTGCTAGCGCTAACGTCCACTACACCCTGCTGATCGCCTGCGTGCTGGTGGCTTTCTTTCTGGGAGCCATCTTGTCGGGTTTCTTGGTGTCATGTTACTGCAGCCGTAGCGCCGCTCACAGGGCAAGGAGGCTGGGAAAAGACCCCGAGGCGTCCCTGCCGCACGCTCTGTCGCTGCGTTCCCTCGCCAAGCTCAATGGGCTGCTGGACGGACAACCAAAGGTTGTTTTTTTTTTTTCTCTCGATGGTCATAAATCAGAAATATGAGCATTTTTTCTGAAACAGGTTTTCAAACAAATAACTTAGTTGTACATATGTGCATAGCTGCAATTTACATCATTACCAGGATTCATGAAATTTGCCCCAGAAAGTTTACAGTCTTGCCGACACAGATTGTAACATATAGTCAGAAACATTTCTTCTAAGGTTTGTCATTTCAACCTCAAAGATCTTCTGCAAAAAGATAAACTTGTTTGTCTTTAAAATCTCAAACACACCTGATTCATGTGCTGATTGTTCCAGATGATACAAGCAATGTTACATAAATAGAAGACCATCAATATGTAGAAAATGGTATATTGATGCTTAAAATCACATTCATTTAAATTTAGATGCCAGTTTCACAGGCGGTTGGAGCGGACCGGCTTTAGATAAATGCACACATCCCCGATGCTACATTTTACATGTATTTTCTGCAGATTTGACAATAACAAACCTAGAGCCTAGTGATGTTGATATCTATCCTTTGCTCCCCATCTCAGGAGACACATAAGATTAACCTCAGTCTTTTATTGAGTCCTTGCATCATCTGTTTCATTATTTTTCCATATGTCCTTGAACAAGAAACTGAGTCTCTGAGCTGCTGCTTACTGATGATTTTTCTGCTGAAATGTATATTTATTTAAGTTCCCCGTTACACTGTCGAACCATAAAACATAACCTGTAGTTTGTCTTTTTCCAGGAGGACAAACTTGATGTGCCCACCCCAAAATTGTACAGCTCGTTCATCCCCAACGGGCAGGCTGAGCCTCACCTCCACACCCCCGGACACCAGGGCCTGCAGCTGGGAGACCCGGACCTCAGCCTCTCCCAGGTAGCACAACTCCAAATACAGTAAATTCAAGAACATTCTTACCATTTCTAAGAGTTGGTCCTTACCAGGTCTCAAAAAAATTGGTAAATACAACCTCAAAATGATCACCAACACATGGTGTATTCCATCATGTCATTTTATGAACCAAAAATAAGTTACACTGTAGTAGCAGTATGTGAGAAACACACATTGTAGAGCCACCTTTAGCAGAGAAAAATTCAAGCAAACATTCACGTGACTGCTAGTCTGTTTGTTACCAGCTATGTATGATACAGTATAAGCTATACCGGCACCTTCTGACAACACCATACAAGTTAGTGTATCCACTCACATTCAGTTGGTGGAAGTTTGCCTGATGCACGTTTCTGTTTAGCAACATTTCAATATTCAACCAAAGATATTCTTTTAATTAGGACTGCGGTTTTCACTGGTTAGTTATGTGACTACCTCCTCTGCAGGCACATAACCTTTGATCCCCCATTCTGCCTCAGAACCGTACAGACAGATCAGTGATGCAACCTTGACAGTCCACCCTCGGGTAGCAGTGAGAAATGAAATAAAATCAGGGTTTTTATAACAGCAGCATCATCGGACAACATCTGTGCGGTGAATCCAGCTACGCTTGCATGTGCGATGAAAGTTAGAGGCAGCAGAACAGTGAACCTTCGCTCCCACAGTCCATCGAGTCGTGCCATTAGACAGTCCATAACTTAATTCCGCTCCTGTGCATATGCACTGGTACAAAGATAGTGGTCCTGTTACATGGAACAATGGTGCATGTACCCCTGCTAACTGATTATTTTGGGATTTTTGACTCCTATTCTGACAAAACAAACTAGTCAAGGACATCTGATTAGGTCATCGGGAGATTAGAGAAGTGTTGGTGCTGACTCGGGTCCAATTTCACTAATAAACTGTATTTCATGTCAAAACAGGTTAGTCTGGTAGTAGGTTGACTGTCCTACATGTTAACCAAAACTATACACTGTATACACTCATCCATACACTGTATATAGTGTATAAATGTCCATCTATGCAGCTTGTTTTGGTTTGCATTTTCATGTTGTATTTCAAATCTAGAAAACTTCACTGAACTACAATGCAACCATACTCACATACTTTAAATCTCACCTTCCAGTTAAGAGAGGAAACTTTTTCTTTTTTTTTGTGACTGGAGCTCTTTTAATAACATTTTCTCGTTACAGTTTGAAGTTTTTGGTTCTTTAAGGTTGTCTTGAAATGTTACCATAACCTCGGGTGTCCTTTTTTTCAGCCTGTAGTTTAGGCTTCTTCTTGTCCTGGTTTTTAGAATTCATTAAATGTCACAGATGCTAATCTAACTTCCTGTTCAGCTTGAAAATACCTGAAAGCCATGGTCTAACCTCTGTTTAGTCTCTGTCTCAGGGTGATGGAGAGCTCTCCGGCCTACCTACGCCCGACTCCACCCCAGAGCTCCCCATCAAGAGCATGAAGGCGCTGCGGCACCATCAGTACGAGAAGAACCAGAACTGCAACAACGCTAAGGATAACAACCCCAAGCCAGGGCCCAGCTGCTCTGCATCCAGTCAGGATTTCATGGCTGTCGTTGGGAGCTCCTTGACCCAGCAGATGTTTCCCTTCTCGCATCACAGTGGCAGCAGTTTGAGCAATGGAGCAGCCCACGGAGCGGGCGCCTCCTCGACTTCACTACACCTCCCTGAGGAGAGAAAGATCTCGAATGATGACCGAGCAGCAGCATCAGGAGGTTGTGGTGGAGGAGTGCCGCATCACCACCACTCCCAGCAGTCCCTCCCCCAGACGGTGGTGGATGTTTCTGCTCTGGACGAGCTGCTCAAACACATCCATGAGGTCAGCGCGTCGGGAACTGGAGGCATCAAGGTCCTCACCTCCACCTCCTCGTCCTCGCTGTTCTCCGGGCCGTCGTCCTCCTCTGGAGGACATCATCACCACCATCATCAGAGTCATCACGGCCAGACCCGCACACACCATTACAACCACAGCAATCACCATAGCAACCATTACAACAACAGTAGCAGCAGTCACCATCACCAGCAGCAGATCCCTGAGATGGAGTCGGCCTCGTATTACAGCACCTCCACACTGCCGAGGGATGGCCTCCCCAAACGCCTGGACGCACCTCCTCAAAACTCCACCTCATCCTCATCCTCATCCTCTTCGTCCTCCAACAACCCCACCTCCTCCACCTCCATACCATCCTCTTCCTCCTCCTCTTCCTCAACTCCACTCCAGCAGCAGGTGATCCCAGAGCGGCCCGAAGGGGGCGGGGTGTCTGTGATGCGTCACCAATCTCAGCGCCATTCCCTCATCAAGATGGGCAGCGCGGGTGGCGCCGTGCCCCGCCATCACAGCTTCAACCAGCGGGGGGCTCATGCTCACTTTCTGGCCAGGATGAATACTAACAGCAGCAGCAACGGGCCCCCGGTCGCCAGTGCGGCGTCTACTGCAAACACCAGCACCAACAGTGAGAGCCAGCGGCCATCAACCTGCCTCACACGGCAGCACAGTTACAGCGAAGGTCCACATGCGCAGCGGGCAGCAGTCGTCCGGAGAACGATGTCCTTAAAACCCCAAGTCCCACCAAAACCACTATTTCTGCCAAATACAGCCTCATCGCCAGTAGCAGAGGCAGGAAAGTACAACTACTGAGACTGCAGGGGGAGGCAGCGCCACTCCGAAATGGCAACAACAGTCCCCACAGAGGAAAGCACTCCGAAATGCCTGCTGGGCTTGTGCGAAATGACCAAATGAGAGCAGTGATGGGCCAGTAATACAAAACAGACTTCTATACTCATCACTCCTCATTATAATCCTTCAGTTGTGATTACAGTCCTGCTGCTGAGCGAGCGCTGTCCATTTCCTCTGTAAGGCACGACTGCCACCTTGCTAACGGAGCAGAGCCACACAGACAGAAAATGATCCTTGTGGATACTTTCCCCTCACAACAAACTGTGGATCAAAACCAGCTCAGACGAGAAACATCTGAGAAATATTCCAAAAGCAGGGCGAAAGATGTTAATGATTCAAAAGGAGTTCCCCAGGGCTCGAGGTGGCCTGAAAAATTCTTGATTAATGCAGTTTTTCTTACGAGCGCTTTGATCTAATGTCCCCAGTTGTTGCACCTTGGAACTGGGCCTGAACTTGAATTGCAAATATTTAAAAAGCAGGGAATTGAACAACTGCAGAACGGATGTGAACTGAATCTAGGACTGCAGCATTACATTGAGTCCCGTCATGGCGCACCTTTCAAGGGAGCAATCAAAGTAAAATCAGAAAAACAATCCTCTCTTTGCTCGGGAGTTCAGTTTCAGAATGTGTTCTGGAAAATTGAGACTTAAAGGAAAGTTCACTCTCCTTTCATGTGCTGGGAAAACGAGTCCACATGTTCATGCCCAAGACTTCAAAAGACTCTGTGGACCGACACATCAGCAACACAGAGGAAAAGTAACAAAGAACTGACATTAATTCTGCCTAAGCTTGGCAAAGCGTCAAAACCCAGTAGTCCTAGTGATCCAGAACAGAGCAATTAGCCAAACAGTACACAAATACCAGAAAAATGTTGCTTTTATACCATATTGGTATTTGAAAAATAAAAAAGCATGAATGAAGCTTAGTTTCCGATCAAGAGAGGATTTCTGATAAACCATTCCTGCAAATGACTAATCATGCTTTCCTTCATTTTGGCGATTTGCGTGTTCAAATGACTAATTGGTTCTCTTGATTTCATAATAACCCTCAAACAACTTAATTTGCTCTCGCTTCTGTCTGATGCGTCCGTCTTTGCCCATGAACAGACATTGCATCTGTGGGATCTAAAAGAAATGTTCAATGTGATGTCAAAGTTGTTATGAAATCAAACCGCTCTCAGTGCTCGGCTGTTAATTTCAGGTTTGTAATACGGTTTCTAGTCGAGGTGTCAGTTTATCAGAAATGTTGTCTCTTCGCCTAATGAGCACAGGGTGGAATATATGAGTGTGGTCTATAAAAAACAGCGGTTCACCCAAATTACAGTTCACTTACCTCTACTGCTGTGGCCTTCCATGGTGATTGCTTGCCAGCATCGATAATTAGCACTAAATTGCAACTGCAGAACAGGATTATTCATAGCGTGCTTTTAACTAGAAGCAAGAAGATTAACCTCTACTAGCTGGATGAAATTGAATTACCTTATGGCGTTGAAAGAATTGTAAGTTCAGAGGACATGGATGAAGCTGCTTTTCTGAAGCTCAAAATGGCCCACATGAGCACTTGCATACATACAGTGGACTTTCTTTTCCTCAGTAGTGAGTGATCTGAATCTAACCTGTGTTCTCTGAATTATTAAACCAAGAAAGTGTCTCAAACCTGTGCACAGATTAAAGCCAAATTGTCTGCAAGGCTAAACAGCACAAGAGGAAAGTGAGAATGTGAGTAATTTGGGTGAAAATGAGGCTTTTTGAGCCGCTCTGCCTATTGTTCGTTCACTTTGACAGACTCTCCGGTCTGACCACAGTCCGCTGTTGACTGCAGTCTGTGGGAGTGTTTCTTCACAGATGGTCTAAAAATACCCAACTGTGAAGGGAATCTGCCGTTTCCTGTTTCACTTTTACCTCCCAGTGTTTATCGAGAGGCCTTTCTGCCCAGGGGCTGTCTCTTCTTTTTCTGCCCTTGGCCTGCAGCAGCTCAAGGTTAACAACACATACAGCCAACACTGTTAGGCAACAGAGACGAGCAACAGCAATAAATGTGACGACCGAAACAAAATCCCTGCAGATATAACTGAAGAACAGATGGAGAATCCAAACAGCTGCTAGCTGGCTCTCTGTGTCACCTCAACTTAGTTGCAGTTTGGAAACTTCTGGAATAATTATTGGGATTATTTTCATATTTGGAAAGGGTCTTATGTTGAAACTTGCCTGAAGGTGTTTTGTAGCCTCCATTGCTAAAGAACCAAACTGATGCTTTAAACTGTTAGCTGCATAAGTGACAATATGACTGCTCAAGAGAAATTTTAATAGATAAAAAAACTATTAGAAAACACCTTTGCTCTGTGTCGTCTTAGGTTAAAATTGTGGGACAGTTTAAAGCTACAGAAACACACACAGAGTTTTTCTAAATTTAACCCCATTTAATTTTAGAGAAAAGACCATTCAAAAATCTTTTTTTCTTGTTGGTGCTTTCAAAGAACCCCCCCCCCCCCAAAAAAAAATAAAAAATAAAATCTGAATTTTTATGGGTCTGCAGGAAAAAGTGAAACAACAAGACATGGATAAGACAAATTAGCTGTCATTATAACAGATAATGAGTTATTTTCTTTGAGCAGCTTCAAAGTTCCTGCACATGTCTGCATGTAGCCACATAATTCAAATTCAGAAGCATAATTATCTCACAATATTAGTTACCCAAATGCTAAATATATAAATAAAGAAATAAACAGTAAAGGGCAAATAACATTTGCAGTATTAGACCTTAAAGGGCAAAACGGAAAGCTTAAGATTAACAAGATTGTTGTGAACTGTGATGATGGTATTTTGGTTCAAATTGGGCTTTTGTGCATGATGAAACTGCTGTATGGAGTACTGAGTCACTTATTTTGAGCATTTCCTTTTTGCATTAAGCCAGCAGCAAGATGTTAAACATTTGTGCATCGATATAAGTCGTGTTATATTCTTTTTGTATTCTGCAAACAAAAACTCAAACCACGAACCATTCCAAAGCGTGGACGAAAACTCCGAGTATGATCAATAAGCTGTTAGACACAGTCCACTTTGACTTACCAAAAAAAGAAGTGTTCATCGAGACGGATTGGATTTAAACAGATATTTCCACACTGTAAAGTAGTAAATGCCTGGAAGTGGGGAAACGACACTTTAAAAAAGAAAAAACGAAGGAAAAATAAATTTGGTGCTAAAGATAACATGTTTTCATATTATTTGGTACAATGCACATAACAGCACCAGGAAATTCAGATTTCTAAGTCGCTGAAGCAGACAATTGATTCATGGATGGAGATCAATGAACGACGACCACCAAACTTTTCTATTTACCTTTTAAGCACCAGTTTGGCTTTGAGCTGCCAGCGAACCAGATAAACAACCAGCTGCTGGTTTTATCTGTTTCTGACTTCCTCAGCAGGCCCAACACACGCCCAGAGCAGATTAAGCAATTACCAGGCCGCGTTGATGCAGCCGTGCTAATGAAGTATCCCTGTCTGCTACCGGCGGGTCGAACGGGCTCTGCACCAAATGATGCAACTTTGAGACCATAATCATCACACTGAAATCTGGGATCTGAAGCAGCTGCATGCTTTAAAAATCCCCATGCATCAGTAGTTTCTGAACCAGACTGAGTCGTTTTGTTCAGGTTTCAGAAAAGAGAACAAAGCAGCAGTTTAATATTGATTTCTTCTTATTAAAGGCGAGGGTTTATGTCACAGCCTATGTGGGAGGAAGTTACATCACCCCTTTCCATCTCCCACCAGAATCTCTCGTCTATTTGGGACTGTTTGATGTAGTCACTAGAGATTAATGTTATTCTGGTCACCAGGAGGGTGTCTGCAAGAATCAAAGTCTAAGTTAACAAATCCAACTTACACGAGAACAACAAACCCTGATTTCAGAGTCTTAGTGGTAGATTTGATAGCTTTGCTACCGTCTGCAGAACAAGAAACAACATCTTACAAAGAGACCATTACATATACTACAATATACAACTGAGGTTTTCAAAATACAGCATTTTGCTGGATGTGCTGAAAAGATGTAAAACATCAAACATACCTTTCTGTGGGATGTGCGCAATGCACTGTCCTTTTGGTGGGTTTGAAGACCCCCTGATATCTGAAGAATGTCCATCCTCTGCTTAAGTGCACTGTTAGAAAATATACATCAGTCATTTATTTTTAGAAAAGCAGAAGGCCTTGGTCTCAATCTGAATTCTATAATGCCGGAGTGCCCTTGAATACACCAAAAATGCTGATCTTTTTTTGCCTTTAATGGCTAAAAATATCAAAGCAGCTGTGTCTCTACACTCACTTTCTATAATAAAACCTACTAACGACAGAAATATCTTTTTTGGTTGTGAGGGTGAAAGGTCATTCAAACGTTTGTTGAATTTGAACAATTTTAGACCAAAGATGCTAAACTTTCACTAGTTTTAGCTTCTCTAATGCTGCCTCGCTCCGTTTTACTCTATATAAAGTGAATATGTTTTGAGTTAGGGATTGTTTGGGGGGGGGGTTATCCCCATGAAAAGGCATTAATGTATGTTACCTTGAAAAAAGTAAAGAGAATATTCCATCATTTTAATCAGCCTAATGATATACTGGTTAATTAAACTGATGGTAGGGCTGGGTATCTAAGTTACGTACTTTTTGGTAACAAACAAAATATCTATTAAACCTGAACTGATTGGTCAGATCCGTGTTTTTTTTTAAGCACTTAACAAGCCACAGATGCAGACAGCCAGCAAGCTGCAATGAAGTGAGAATTAACAGAAACATTAGGTCAGAAATTTCATCCACTCAGCAAATGTCTGGTTTTAATATGAGATCTAAGAGTAACGTGCTTCAAAAAGAGGGAAAAAATTGAGACTAAAGTCGACCGTCTGTGTTGAAACAAACCCGAAAGGACACGGTGGGGTACAAGACTTCATTTGAAATGAATAGACCGATTGTTTAAACTTAATTAAAAGAAGAAGCGGGTGTTCAATTGTGATATCACTGATTATTCTAAGGTCCCTACAGAATGCTTTCACTGGGTGCTTATATGGGAATGCTACAGAAAATAGGCACCATTTCTCATTTTATCAAAGGGTTTTTGTATGAGAATGCACTTGTAACCTTGAATTTAAATTTGCTTATTCGCTTTGTGGCTCTCGGTTCGCATCCTCTAAATGTGCTCTTAGATTCAGCCGGTGAGGTGGAAAGAAACAGAGGCCCTGTGACACAACTGAAGACGGACTCACAGCACTACCGAGTGGGCCATACCTGAATGACAGTGTAATAATGTTAGGCACCATTACGTTACCTTACTGCTATTAATTAACATTGTAAATGATGGTGTAAATAAAGGCTTCTGTGGAATATAACTCTGTGTAAAGTGATTCTTTTAGTAGCGAGCAGGAAAAAGAGCTGCAACAGAAAATGATAACGATAAGTATACTCACTTAATTTGGTGGACAAACCTGGGGGATGTAGGATGTGTTATGGTTTCTGTCAGAGTTCAAGAAGATATCAGAACTTCAGAGGGTCCAGATGGATTTTTTTAGGCACCCTGAATGCAAGTCTTTGGAATCCTGTAATTAATTCAGGAAGGGCTTTGTGATATTCCAGAAGTCACCGAGGTAGTTTGAAGCGTTCTCAACCAAGTATTCGACCAGTCTTTTTAGTCCAATTATGGCGAGTCATTTTCATAGGCGAGTAGTAGGTCTTAAATGGCACCCAAATGTAAATGGACAAGTTCTACTGAGACATCAAAGGCAAGGAATCGACTAAACGAACAAGTTTACCTGCCCACATGAGGTCTGTCCTCATCATCCTTTGAAAGATCAAAGGGAACAGGAGTTCTTAAGGAAATTGGGTTTCAAGAAATAATTTGTTCTTCATTTATTAACTGAGGTCTTTCAGAGAGTTCAAGGGTCTAAATGCTGATTTGAGGAGATCAACAGATGCCCGATTCCAGGTCTCTACCAGGTAGTTCAACAAACCTTTAGGCTATTTCACAGGTCTTTTGAAGTCTTTAAAAATGGTCTTCAGAGTCTTCTGCGTTTGCTTGGAAGGAAGGTTTAGACCAAAGGTTCTTTCCCAGACAGAGGAGATGAGTTGGCACACATTTAAGGAACGAGAAAGGTCTTTGAGCGCTTGAAAAATATCTAGGGTCTCCATAAGCCTTATGAAAAAAAAAAAGAAGGTGTTTCGGGAGTTTCTTTTTTTTTTTTTTTTCAGCCGTCCTTGCCCTTGGGGTGGTGCTACGTTTCAAATTTATTCAAATTGGGCTTGGTTATCAAGGCTCATTTCCGGAATCATTTCAGTTCCCATTAACATGGTCCAAAATCGATTCAGTAAAGGTTGTTTCAGAAGTACTTCGTCATAGCACCAGTTTGCTTCAGCATGAAAGAAGAAAGCCGAGGCACACGTGCATAAAGCTTCACACATTCACAGGAGAAGCTAAAGTTAGGCTTTCACGTACAACTTGGTTACACTGAGCAGCACGTTTCCTATTCCACAGGCATCCTCAGCAGGTTGGTGTAAACCCCCTTCTGCCTTCTTTTATTTTCCATCCATCTTTGAGGATTGTCAAATCCTTTAGTTTTCCCATCTTTCCTGAGTTAACAATGCACAGTTTTGAGGTACTGAATATTTCTCAGTCCTGTTCTAAGGGGATTAACGTCCGAGGTTCATCTGATGCGACGTCAAGCCGACTGCATGAAGGTCTTCCTGTTTTCATATTCGGGACACTCTGAAGTTTCCCACGGGATCTAGTGTTTTGGATGCAGTTTACCTGGTTCTTGAAGTAGTTGCGAGATCACCGTGGTGACCCCTTAGAGGTCATAGCGACTCCGTGGGAATCTGTGAAAATCTCAAAGAGAGTCTCAGATTATTACACGAGTTACTGAAGGTTTTAAAAAGGAGTTAAATGAGTTCTTGGCTGGAATTCATGAATTTTTTAAAGACTAATGGGCCATATAACAATGCTTTATCCTTTCTTGTAATTATGGCAGGGGTCTTTCGAAGATGCTCAAGGCCTCTTTAAGAATTTCAAGAGTCTTGAAAGGATTAATTGGTTGGAGGGTTGAGGGTAGTTTTCCTGAGGATTCTCACAGGCACTCTTACTCTGAGGTGAATTCAACTGTATAGGACCTTTCATGCAAGTGACTTGAATTCAGAGTGGTTTCCATGTACGTTACAAGCTGGTCAGAAGGTCGAAATGTATTCGGGGAAACATCGAGACTAAGTCTAACGACGATAAAACCAATGAAATTTAATGTAAAAATAAAAACTGATGAGACTGACGAAAGAGGACGACATTAATATAAATCATTTAATAAAATAATAAAAGTAAGGCTGAGGAGAGAGAAAGAAATCAGCACTCTGAGCAGTTTCAAGGCACCCGCAGAACCTGTAACCAACATTCACTTTTATCTGAAATACCTACGGTGCAAAACTTATAGCAACTTCATAGGTTTTCCTTCCCTGCTGAAGAGAACCTGCAGTGTTTTATATGACGGTGACTGAGTCATGAGTTAAACTTTCTCACCACATACCCTGATGGAGATACCAAATGCTTCCTAAAGTGTTTCACCGCCATCTGCTGGTTTAAAATGAGCAGGTCAAGCACTCAACTGCATCACTTGGATACTTGACATAGTTTTCTTTTCATCTGCAATGCATAACTGTGGAATTAAATGTTTTCCAGTTTTCTGTCATTTTGAATTAGAATATATGTAATAGCCACAAGAAGAGCTTAAGACTTTGACAGATAAACACAGAATAAAAAAAGGGGGGCATACGGCAACATGATGTCTCTTTATCTTTTATAAATGATGATTTGGCTTTCATACATGATCAGGATTATGCAGCCTGCACCTAGAAATCGCTTGAGTATGACTAAAGACTCCACTTCACAACTTTGCACTCACTGATCCACAACAACATATGATGGTTTCCTTTAGTGCCCATGCGCCACCTCTACCATCTTTCATGAAATTCTGATCAACAGTATTTGCATGTTCTTACAGACAAACACCAGTCCCGTACCTCCACCGAGGCCAGAGGAAAAAGTGCTGATACTAGATTTTTTGCAGCAAAAACACAGGAGCTTTCCACTGACCTGTCAGCCATGGTATGTTTGATCAACAGAAACCTTAGAGCTGGAGACTTTGGTAAAAACTTAACTATTTAAATCCGTGACACAAACACAAGAAATCACAGAAATGTATTACTCTCTTAATCATACGGGGCTTTTTTAAGGCATTAGCGATGTTTATGTGAGGTGGCATCCGAAGCAGGGATTCAAATTTGACATCGTTTTGTGCTCTGCCTCGCTGACGTTAACAAATCATAAATTCTCTGGAAAGAGGTTTTCATTCATTGTGAAGAATAACAGGAAGCTGCACACAGGTAGCACTTGTGTCAGAAATGTTTAATGTATCTTAGAGCCATTTTCCTCCATTGCAGAAGCGTCTTTTGGAATATATAAACACACAGAATACAGTATTTGTCTCTTCTTCCTTGACTTGGCCCATGTCCTCATGACCTTGGAAGAATTGGGAAAATGAATATAATGTGCGCAATGCTTATTCCCTTCCAGTGATCTATTAAAACATGACAAATGCATTCAAATCCCGGTACTCTCTTCCGATCCTGTGATCGATCAGTTTCAATAAAACAAGATTTTGCCTCTCGTGTACCTTTTATAAGAAAAACAGCAACTCTGTAAAACATTTGAAACATCATCAACAACAGTATAAAAGAGGTGTTTTTGGTTTAAAATGACCGTAAAAGGACACTTCTGACTGATCATTTCCATCCACTTGTAAGGTGAACATGTCTTGGCTTTTTTGTCACTGATGGGCGACAACAGTGCAACTTGTGCCAAGTCTCTAACTCCAGCTCAGCTCAGCTCAGCTCAGCTCAGCTCAGCTCAGGTTTCGGTCCCATGTGAGTGCGAATGTGGCGTTTGTGATTGGAGTTGTCGCTAAACCTTCGGCCGCACACGTCGCAGCAGTACGGCTTCTCGCCCGTGTGCACCCGCAAGTGTTTCTGGTAGCCGTCGAACCGCGTGAGTTTCTTCCCACAAATACCGCACGTGTACGACTTGTCAGCTTTTGCGTCGTCTTTCCGATGCACCTGCACGTGTTTGGCCCAGTGGCCACGCTGAGAAAACACCCGGCCGCAAATGGTGCAAACGTAAGAGTCCAAAATCTCTGACGGAGGAGCTTCTAAGTCCACACAGTCAATCTGGCCATTCCCTGAAGCCAGCTCAGAGGCTCCAGGTTCATCCTCGCTGAGGTCCGAGCAAATTTGCTGGACCGAGGTACCTGGCTGCGATCCCATTTCCACGTCTTCCGTGTCCTGGTTTGGGAACTTTGGAACTGTGGAGCCTCGTTTGCGTTTTACCTGCTGCTTTTTCACTCCTCTTTTCTGGAAAATCACACAGTTGTCAGCGGTCTGCTCTGACAGCTGAGGCCCCGCATCCTGTTGATCTGACCACAGATCCTCCTCCTCCTCCTCCTCCTCCTCCTCTTTGATATGAGGGGGCTTCTCTTCGCTCAGATCCAGACTGGGGCTCCACTCTTGCTGTTCAGAGATGGCTGCCAACCACAACCAGAACAGAGTCAGGGTGTGATTACAGATTAAAGCTCTTACTGTGGATGCACTGACACAATATTCTAACTTCAACTTTGAGCTGTGCTCCAAATCAGCAGAAATGCGAATGTTATTAAGTCTAAGAGAGTTGCTTTCTCATCTTACAAAAGAGACGCCAAAACGTGTCAGTTGAAAAAAGTTTAAATTAAAATTATAAGATGACAGGGCGTTTCTCCCCATCCACTCAAAACCTTGGTTATAATGGTTATACATACTAAAAATCAATCGTTTGTTACACCTGAGACTAAAGTCTCAGATTCTTTCAGAATGCTAAAAAACAAACAAAAACAAAAAACTTTTATGGTCAAAATCTAAAGATGTGCAGTTTTAATTTAACACAGCCGGTTGCTTCTGGCTGATAAAGAGTATGATTCGTACTTTTGTGTGACCTGTGTTTATCTGTGGAACTTCCATGGCTCTCATGGGTCACTGTATACATTTTAAACAGTCCAAAGAAAACGAAAAAAAAATGAGAAACTAAGAATGTTTAGTGTTTTATATTTGCATTAAAGCAGACATGCAAAACACTGTGGTTTTAATAAGGTTTGTTTTTATGAGGGCAGAGATGCATTTGGCTAACTCTTGAAACATGAACCGACCTGAGCTCGCGACATGTAGGGAGATCTGCGGCTTCCTCGTGAGGTCCAGCAGCCGGCGCTGGCGGTCTATCTCCAGCTTGGAGCGGGATATCTCTTCCTCATACTCCGCAATGGTCCTCCCGAACACGCCGAAGATCTCCTCTGCGGCCGCAGTGAGCCGCTGGTTGATCAGAAGCCTCAGCAACTCGATTTTGGACATTTCGGCGGCAGCTTGAGAGGTTCAGTGCGGATAAAACAAGAGAAACACAATCGGCTAACCGCTGTGGTGAGTTTACCGAATACAGATCCGGGCTAACTTTAGTGCGCATGCTCGGTGAGGTTTTCCTCGAGAACTAGCTGGCCGAAGAAGCGCCCCCTGCTGGAGAGGATGGCTAAATACATGGAGTTACAAGGAGATGAGATGAAGAAATGTTCGTGAAGGTTTAAGTGATAGTCAGGAAAGGTTACAACACCTCAGATTATGACTTGTTGTTTTTTTTCTTTTATTCTCTCTATATTTATTTTAGCGGTCTTTTAAACGTGAAAAGCCTTAATTTATAAC
The DNA here is from genome assembly GCF_027942865.1 of Odontesthes bonariensis. Taxonomy (NCBI): domain Eukaryota; kingdom Metazoa; phylum Chordata; class Actinopteri; order Atheriniformes; family Atherinopsidae; genus Odontesthes; species Odontesthes bonariensis. Next base: position 19,978,063 of record NC_134523.1, read on the forward strand.
ACCAATTCTTGCTGTTCTTTCTGATTAACAGTGCATATATTTAACACACTCCTTTTTTCCAGCACACCAGAACCCTCAGAACCAGCATCCTTTTGTTGCAAAGTGTTGATTTAAACTCATTTGTATAAAATATGAACAACTGTACCTGAAAGAAAAGCAGACTTTGTGGAGAAAAGTTACAAAAAGCATGTGGAGATAAAGGCTGGAGTGAACAACTACAAAAGTGCATTTCAGCAAAAGTGTCCAATCACAGAGCTGGTAATTCATGTAAAACATGTGCTGCTAATATCAGGCAGAATGTAAACAGGTAGCTGCTGATTAACTGAAAACACAAAGTATTAATATTAATTAAACAAAACTTAAAAGTATTCATTTAGAGCGAGGCAGATTCCATATTTTCAAGATTATTTCCCAGAAGTTCCTGAACTTTCCTGTCAAAATACATAAGTTCATAGAATAAAAAACAGTATAAACTTTATTTCTGAATGAACAGCAGTTGATCAACTATATTGTCGATATCTTTCAGTTTCCTTGAGAGACAATTGAAAACTGTTGATGTGAATGTTCCCCGAGTCTGAACTGCTGTAAAATATATTCAACTGACAGCAAGTAGCAGTGTATCGAACAGACCTTCCAACTGATTATTGGCTGAGCTGCACTTTCACAATGAACAGATAAAGTGACTGACTGTGGCTCATTTTTATTGATCTCTTCTTGTTTTGTATTTTCTTTCTTATCCAACAGAATTTCTTCTTCTTCTTTTTTTTTTTTCTTTCCTGAAAACTGATGGAAACTTTTTCTTAAAAGTCATTTAACTTAAGTTTCCCTCCTTCCTTAAAGATTCTTTAACTGTGCAGAATTTTGGGCGGTCGGTGGCGTGGTGGGTTGAGCGGGCGCCCCATGTGCGGGGGCTGCGGTCCTCGCTGCGGCTGGCCCCGGTTCAGGTCCTGCATCGGGTGGCCCTTTGCTGCATGTCATTCCCCCTCTCTCTGCCCCTGTTTCCTGTCTCTCTTCAACTGTCCTGCCCATTAAAGGCATAAAAGCCCCCAAAAATAATAAAAAAAACAAAATGAAAACTGAAAACTGTGCAGAATTTGGTCAGGTTTACATTTAAGCTGCTGCTTATTTAAGGGAGAAACTGTGGAGAAAGTGTCCAGCTGAGAAAAAACTTTGTCAAGTTACCGAATCCAGACAAATTCAAAAGTGTTGTTCCTAAAGTAATCAGCTGGTTTCTCTTCATCAGTGGCCTGAAGCGTGTGGGTACTGAAACACTGCAACGTCCATCTTTGTATTTTATAGTGAATGCAAACTTATTTCTCGCACAAGAAGCTCAAATTGCCATTTCACATCAGCTGAGATATTATTTCTCTGCTTTTTGTTTTGCTGTTATGTTTTTACGAAGGATCTTTATAGTGCAGATCCCTCCTGTGCGTCTGCTGTAAGGTGGGACTGGCGTGGGCGGAGACCAGGCCTCTTCTCTGACACGAGTGTTTGTAAAAGCTGGACAGTTGGCTGAAGCGGCGGTTGCAGATGGAGCACCAGTACGGCCTCTCGCCAGTGTGCGTCCGCAGGTGAACCGTGAGATTACCCTTCTCTGTAAAGCCGTGGCCGCAGTACGTGCAGGTGAACGGCTTCTCCCCCGTGTGGCTGCGGACGTGCCGCACCAGCGTCGCCCTCCTGCCGAAGCTCTTGCCACAGACGGCGCAGCTGTAAGGCCGCTCGCCTGAGTGGATCCTCATGTGTGTCCTGAGGTTTCCCCGCAGGGTGAAGCTCTGCCCGCAGACACTGCAGGGGAACAACGCTTCTCTGTGAACCCTGAGGTGAAGCTTCATGGTTTCTGTGTGCTCCAGCTGTTTACCGCATACGCCACAGTCTCTCAAATGTCCCGAAGAGTGTGTGAGAAGATGATTCATCCTGTGGAACAATTTGCCACAAACTCTGCAGCTGAACATGGGAAGAAGTTGGTTTCTGTCCTGCAACAGATCAGTTGGGCTCGTCACCTCTGGGTCTAAGCTCGGATTTTTGGGTTCTGCTGCCTTCGCTGGTTTCCAGAGTCTTGCAGCGGTTCTCCAGTTGTCTTCGCTGTCCTCGGTGCTGGAGTCCTCAGTGAGGTGTCGGTCGTTGCTCTCTTCGTCTGGATTAGCCACGGAATCAAAGCCATCGTGTGGCGCTGACCCAGCACAGTCCTCACCTCTGCCTTCTGTTTTAATCTGGGCAGTGCTGAAACTCATCTCATCCAAACCATCAGTTTGGTCCAGCGGGACACCGAGACCCTGGTGTTCTGGACAGTTTTTTATCCAGGAGGAATCCTGAAGAGGGTCTGAAAGCAGACAGCAGACCATGGAGAAAAATCTTAATTTTTGACAAATGAGGAAGTGATGCTTGATAACCTCTAATCCTTGGCTGAAAGTGGAGCTACCACATGTCGCCTTTCTCTGCTCAAACATCTCTCACTGTATTTGATTTTGAAATAATCTCAAGTAGTCCTACCAGTTTTTTCCTTGTTGATGTTTTTGAGATGCCATGTGGCACAGAACAAAATGTTACCTCCCCATTACAATACTCGAATAATAACCTTAATGTGTCTACGTGCCATTGATCTGTAATTGTGAATGCATTTAATTAGGATTTTCTTCTCCTATACATTTGATCAAAGTCTTTATAATTGCTGAGCATCCTGTAATTATTATCTCTACATTATTTACTGTTACCACATCATTTATTTCAGTTTCATTACCCACAGCACTAAAGGTGCAGAAGATTTAAACGAACAATACACAGCTGTGGATTTTAAAACAGCTTAGCATTTCACCGCAGTTCTCAGGGGGCACGAACCGACCTGCCACCGGGCTCCACTCGCCCTCCCCGGACCTCAGACTCTCGAGCTGTCGCTGCTGACAGTCGATCTGCTCTCGGTACCGGGCCACTGTTTTCCCGAACACGCCAAGAATATCCTCTATAGCTGCCGTCAGCCGCTCGTTAAGGAACATCTTCAGTGTCTCCATCTCTGCAAGCGGACTGGTGAGAGGGTCCACACCGCCGAAACCCTCCACCGCCCCTGGGGGGAACGACGGAGACGGGAGCGGCGGGAACGTCTGCTGCCCTGCGGACATGGCTGCTTCAGTTTTCTGCCTCAGCGCTTCTGCTGTTACAGAGTAGATATTCTTGAAACTTCACAGACATAAACGTGTTGACACCCAAACTAAACTATCAACAATATTCCTGGGTGGAGATTTCTTGAAACAAATGTAGCGATTTAACGGCAGAAGTTGTCGGACCCTCGTCCGACAGAAAAACAAGTCCGGTAGAAGATGAGAACATCTTTAGTGGTTCCGGGGCAAAACACTAAGTTTATAAATTGTATAGGCCGCACAGACTTTTTATTGCAAGATTAATCACATGAATAAGTAAGACCAAGTCTAAGGCCAACACCTCCAACACCGAATCCGGTTTATCCGTCTGCTGTGCTGAGCTTGAGCTGTTAATGAAAATTTTTAATATCAATCTATGTTTTACAAGCCGTTTGTGTGAATTTTTCAAAAATTGAGAAAAAATATAATTCAGGAGAATATATCGAGCGTATTTACTTAAGTGCATAGCACTTTCATGTGAAACATTTACATCTTGGGGATTTAAATAAAATGTAGGGCCATCACAGGGACCCGGTTGCATGTCATCCCTCTTCCTGCACCCATTTTCGTGTAAAGCTAAATAAAGGCCACTGCTGGCAACCAAAACAATACCAGAGAAGAAAAAAGAAGATTTAGGGTCATCAGTCATGAGGTTAACATTGACCCACAAGACAACCACGCATGTTAAAACTAACATATGGCCAATTTAGATCATGTTATATTATTATATTATCAATTCACCATTAACCTAACATTTGTGAGGACTTTTGGAAACGGGAGCAACATACTGGACAAAGTAGAACATGTAAACTCTACAAAGAAAGGTCTCAACCTCGAACTGGGAACCTTTTTGTGGACCAGTAGTAATGACAAACTATCAGCCAGAGCTGCACGGTGGTGGTGTGGTTAGCTGTTGCCTCACAGCAAGAAGGGTCTGGATTTGAATCTGGCCAGGGCCTTTCTTTGTGGTTTGCATGCTTTCCCTGCGTACACTTGGCTTCTCTCCATGCAGTCTGGCTCCGTCCCACAGTCCAAAAACATGCATCCTGGGTTAACCGGTGAATCTGGCTTCCTGGGTGTACACTACCTCATGGCCAGTAGTAGCTGGGATAGGCTCCAGCCCACTGCGACCCTGTATTGTATTAAGCGTGTACAGAAAACTGATTGATGGGTTTATCATCCAACCCTTAATGTTCTCAGTTTGAACTTCCGGAAGATGTTTTTTTTTTAAATGTATACTAAGCTATAGTCAATTTTTATGCACAATGCACAAAGTTAAAGAGCAGCAGTGAGGCTTTCAGATTGGTGACTAATATTGGCATACGTATCTCCCCGAGTTGGCTTCCCCTACTGACACATCTTTAATGTGTTGGGGCTTACACTTTTTCTGAAAAGAAGAAGTGTAAGACTTTCTTTTCTTCACCGGGCTTTCCTTGAGGTGCGGTGGAAAAAATAAGAATGATTATCCAAGCACTGTTAAGGTGAAAAGTACTCAGGCAGATTTATTGAATAGTTCTTGTACAAGAAAGAGCAAGAATTCAACACAGAGCACCTGTGTCAGAGTGTAACTCTGACTTACAGTTTCAGTGCATGTCATATTATACCCGAACACAGGAGAAGGAAAAAATGTCAATGTATCAGACAATGCAAGCTAAGTTCTTAATTCTTGATGGGCCGGACGGCCTTGTGGAGAGCGCAAAACAGAATGAACAATGAAATACAGAAAAGTTTGATTGGAAACATCTTATGCCTCTTGTGCCTGGGAAAGAAGATCAAGTCTTACAAGTGATGCCTGGGAAAAGGAGACCAAGTTTCACAAGAAACAAAAGAAATATTTTACTGGAACATCTTGTGCATCTAGTGCCCAGGAAAGAATATCAAGTCTTACAAGTGATTTAAACATGATGAGACACAAGTGTAAGGCTGAATTAAATTTTCCATTAGTGGTCTTATACTGTTCACGTTTTATCATGGATATGTATGGTGGACGTTGACGAAATAGTTACGTTTCCCTAGTTTTTGACTTCTCTGGTTAATCTGTTTATATAAAATTCAGGTTTGTCGGCAAAAAAAATAAAAAATTCCAAGAGGTAAAGAAGACATGTCTTGGCCACGGTTCAGAGGGAGAGTCTGATGTAAAGAAATGAAATACTATGAACGTTTAAAGATTAACTGCCATCAACAACTGACTCAAATGTTCGTTCCAGTTTTGCTGTAGTGCCCAACCGTGCCACCAGATAGAGCCTCCTACTCTTTAATGATAGAGTTTATTGACTCCACTTCATCTAAGTAAGAAGTTTTACCATCACAAACAATCATTTAAGACCGTCCCATCTGCTGACTGAGTGAAAAAAAGCAAACAAAAACCCCCAAAAATACTGTGGTGGAATTCTGGTTAGAGACGTGGTGTATGCATGTGGCAACATGACCATGTGAATGTATACAAATGTGTCCACAGTGAAGAGTTCTACTGGCCTTTCAGAACATTGTAGTCAATAGGCCTACTTTACCCAGAACTTTTCACAACAGCTGCTTCACTTAAACTTCTTACAACTCACTAACGTTTTAGTTTTTAGGAAGCCGGAATACCCGGAGAGAACCCAAATATACACGGGGAGAACATGCAAACTCCACACAGAAAGGCCCCAGGCGGGAGTTGAACCTGGAACCCTCTTGCTGTGAGGCGACAGTGCTATTGAGAATCAAAAAAATCAATCAAAGGTTTCAGGTACTGGCACACAATGAGTGTGGTACCTGTTCTGTTTGTGCATTGTCAAATCAATAGGTCTTCTAATAAGCAGTGTTCTTGATAGATTGTGTTGTCATTATGGAAAATAACTGGCTGCATCTGGGCTCATAAATTATCATTTTGTTAGATTATCTCCAATAATTCAGGTTATTCCACAGTCAATTTTTAAGATGGGTTTAAAAATGAAAGCATTTAAATTTTGTTAACTCTTAATGTTTGATATTATCTGTTAAAGGGAGATTTTCCAACTTGAAATGTTGTATCTATAGTTATGAAACTTGCCAACAGTCAAGCATGTCCGCCACGGTTCAGCAGTCATGCTTGTCTGTTGGCATGGTTACTGAGCTCAAAGAGAACAGTTTTCATTCATTCTGACTAACACCAATGAGCAACTAAAAGGGCAAGGTTTATTTTTTCTTCCTATATATATATATGGGACATATATATATGGGCCGAGTCATTCCCACCGTCACAGTGCTGTGACTGTCTTCTTTATGTAGAAACATGAAAAACAACTGAAATATTGCCACTTAAAGTTTCATAATCATTATCAATCTATCCAGTCCAGCACAGGGCCACACAGACAAAAGAGACAAACAACCTTGCACGCTCACACTCACTCATTGGGTCAATTTAGAGTCACCAATTAATGTGACATGCATGTTTTTGGATGGTTGGAGGAAGCTGGAGTACCGGAGAGTGTTCACACATTCATGGGGAGAACATGCATAATGGAAGTGAACTGGGACCCCTCTAGCTGTGAGGCTACGGTGCTAACCACCACATCGTTGCTCAGGCCCCTCATCAGTTAATTAAAACTACACTCTGAAATAGAAAATACTTGATGTATTCATTGTGTTGTAATACCAAATTGATCAAATTCACAAAAAACCTGAAAATATCAATTAGAGAAAGAGAGAAAAGGAGAACATGAAAGACATTTCGTCTGATACCACTAACAGCGTAAAACCAGTATCAGAGTCCCAGTGAGTCAAGTCAGGCCTGGGAACACTGGGAACATGTGAGCGGGGTCTTCCCCTGCTGCAGCTCCTCTTAGGAGGGGGCAACACCATCTGGGTGGGACGACTTCACCTGCTAGAGGAGGACACAGAAACACAATGTGAGCAAAGTTCATAAAGAGAAAAGAAACTGTGGAAGGGGAGGCTGTTGGTTTTCTTCGTCTTCCTCAGTTTGTGCGAAACTGGTCCTCAAAGTTTCACTTCCCTCTCCTAGCTCAGTTACCATGGAAACAGATAAGCATCACTGCTGAACCATGGCAACAGACAGGTTTCAGTCCTGAACATAAAACGTTTCAAGGAGAGAAACGGCACTTTGATTTCATGAGAAAAGCTAAACTTTTGAGTTCAAGAACTAAAACTGAAACATTAAAGGAAAGATTTCTTTTGTTTCTGCATATTTCAGTTCAGATCTTATCAATGATGTTTTCTTCATTTACACAGACATCTCAAAGGAATCATGACAATCGAACAACATAAAACACTCTTAAAATTCTAAATTCATTTGATTCATTTATAGGTTATAATGAAAATTACGTGTTATGTGTGATCAGAAAAATCCATATGGCATAAAAAACAAAAAGGCAAGCAATGGATATTTATTTGGGAAAAGTTAGTTAAGTTTCACAGTTTAAAAAATTGAACATTGATTTCCCTCAATCCAAACTTTTACTTAATTTTTGTCAATGCATTACAAACAAAACGTATTGTCTTTGGTACAGAGACCATAATCACTGATTTGTGTTGAAGTTCAAGTTAAAGATAGTTAATTACAAATCTTAAACTCATACATGTATTATCTGCACTTGTGTGTATCATAGTGTTATTAGCCAAAGCAAAACTAATGTATTTAATATAATAACAATAAAAATAAACCATTTGTTTTATTTGTATCTTCCAAGTAAATAAGTCGACAAAAATAGCAGCCATGATATGTTCCAAGACAATTTGATTCATTCTTTAATGGGCAACAGAATAGGCATTTTGGAATTTGCAAATATCCTGACTTTAATCCCAACTGGTTGCTGATGAAGTAACGCAGAATTAGAGAATCAAAGCCATCATATATATATATATATATATATATATATATATATATATATATCCCGATTAATGCTTTTGTAAACTGATCAATCCAACGATAAATGCCATAATCGCAGTGATCCAACTCCCTGTTGGAGTCATTCAGAGCATTTCCATAGAGAGCCACTTTGCATCAGCAGCACCATGCTCCAGTGCTCTGGGAGAGTTTATAGTCCTGAGAGTTGAACACTGGATGACTGACAGCTGACCTTCATGACACCAGAAGCCACAGAAATCCTCCTCATCAGAAACATGACTTTGATCTGCGTCCTCATCTGGACTCTCCTCTGCTTCACTCAGGGTGAGGACAATCATTTTTCTGTGATGTGAGAATCATTTGGAGTGTAGCTGAGTTTCACCTCACCGTCTCACGTCCAGAGTTTCTTCTCTCTCCTCAGGGTCTGTTGGACAAAGTGTTGTCTTGACTCAGCCAGCAGCCAAATCAGTGCAGCTCGGTCAAACTGTCTCTATGGACTGTAAGGCCAGTCCACAAGTAGTTCACCACACTGGTTCACAATACTACCTGGCCTGGTACCATCAGAAATCTGGAGAAGCTCCTAAAGCTCTGATCTACAGAACATCAGACAGATTTTCAGGAATCTCCTCCAGATTCAGTGGAAGTGGAGCAGGGAATGGAGTTGACTTCACTCTGACCATCAGTGGAGTTCAGACTGAAGATGCAGGAGTTTATTACTGTCAGAGTTATCACAGTGGTGACGTGTTCACACAGTGAAAAAGCATCGTACAAAAACCTCCTTCAGTCAGATTCAGCCAGAACTGAAGTAACTTCTGCAGCTGGAAGCTGCTGCAGACTGATACAGTTCACTGAACAGACACACCTGCACACACACAAGCATTGTGTTTCACTTTTACAAACTTTAAAACACAAGAATTCATTCAATAATTGTCATAATCTTCCCATTATAATAGTTCCACCTTCAGACCAAATGTGGCGTCTTTAAACTTTAAACAAACTTCTTACTCTGAACAAAAGCTGCATTTATACGACAAGATTTGATTTATTTTGTATTTGTAGTTTCAGGTGTGACACATTAGGGCCAAGATTCCTGTGGCATGAAGTTTATAGCAACAATCTAAAAGGATGAATTAAACCAAGATATTACTGTCAGTCTGACATCAACAAATACAGAAGAAATACCATGAATGATGAAGCTGTTGTTTGTTCTTTCTTTAATTTTTTTAACAAAACTGAAGAGTAAAATCATATATTTTTTTCAGAGGTTATTTAGTCTAATTGACCTGATGTGAGAAGAAAATAAAGTTTTCTTTCCTTCTACCTGGACACTAAAGGAACAGGTTATTTTAAGAGTTTAACGTAGTGTTATGCTGAGAAAAATTCAACCAGGATGATCATTTATGATGTCATCCTCTGCACAATTAGATGTCAAGCTGAGAATCTACATGAAGATGATGTAACAGTCAGCTGTCCAAGCAGAGAGGAGGAAACATCCTGACATGTAGAGCACAGCTCCAGCTGACTGACTCTGTGTGTTTGCATATGTGTCCTGCCTCTCTGCTCCCAGATGTTAAGAGGTCAGTGTTGATCAGTGGCTGTCCAGACCTTTCAGAGACACTGACACACCAGCAGCACCATGATGATGATGTCACTGACTCTGCTGCTGAGCACCCTGGGGCTCCTTGTTCAGGGTGAGACTCTCTTCTTAAACTCTGCTTCAGGATACAACCAGGTTCACCACAATGATGTTCTGCTATGATGGAGAAACACTGGAACAAGCAGCATTGACCTTCTTCCATCTGTTCTCCATGTTAAAGAAATCATCCTCTTCTGTTTGGATGTTGATCATCTTTCCTCAAGTTGAATTTGTCTTGATAACTATTCTCATCTTTCTCATATTTTCCAGGTTCATCAGGAGAAATCATCCTGACTCAGACTCCTGGATCTCAGTCTGTTGCTCCAGGAAACACTGTCTCCATCAGATGTAAAACCAGTACAGCTGTTAGTAACTACCTCCACTGGTACCTCCAGAAACCTGGAGGAGCTCCTAAACTCCTGATTTATAGAGCTTCAACTCGTCAGTCTGGAGTTTCATATCGTTTTAGTGGAAGTGGATCTGGGAGGGACTTCACAATGACCATCAGCAGAGTTCAAGTTGAAGATTCAGGAGTTTATTACTGTCAGCAGGGTAGCAGCTTCCCGTTCACACAGTGATACAACGTCGTACAAAAACCTCCCTCAGCTGGAGAGGAACTGATCTGATCAACAGCTGCACTGAAACTAAACACGCACAAAGCTGCTCTAAATTATAAAGCCACAATGTATCAGGAGTTATCTATTTATTTATTCATTCTTTTATAACTAAACAGATTATTTAGATTTAATAATTTTATTTTAGACCAGATATTTTTACAAAGATTTCCTTTGTGTTGATGATCAATGACACAGAACATCAAACAATCATCAAAATAAGATTTAAGAATAACATGTAATTTTAACAACAATTTATGATTTAAACTGTTTTCTCTTCAATCAGATCAAAATCAATGACTAAAATAAAACTTATAGATAGAAAGTTGTCTTATAAAGTGTTTTTCAGCACTTTCCTTATGAATCAAAGCTATTTAAGTGAACACGTTCCTTGATCTTATAAAGTTCATACTTTGAAATCATAAATAAACAGTTATTTTTTCTTTTTGTCAAAAAAAAACAAGTGACGAACACTGTCGGTTCCAAAAAGATAATATTTTTCTAACTTTGTTGAATAATTACCACAGATTATACCTGATAAAGTCCTGGCTGACTGTGCTTTGTCTACACAGTTTAACAGTCAGACACCCCATAATGAGAGAAAAAAAGGATTCTCTTTCAAGCTGTTTACTGAGGATTTTCTGCCACTGACACATAGTTTCAGGGCGTTTTAATGTCAATAATTGCTAGAATGCCATGAAAATGTTCTGTTAATGAAAATGACCTTGTTTTATGTTCATGGTAATTACTCTGTTTCACGAATGAGATGTCTGACTTTATGGGCTTTTTTTAAGACTCTTGAGTTTTGTCATGTGCTCCTCAAAAAATAACTCAGAGTTGTCTCTTTGAATATAGTGAAAAAATATTTATACTAACTATATCATTCCATTTTCTGAAAAAAGAATAGTTTTAATCTGCAGAGTTCAGGCTGAAGAAGAGATTTATCGGTGCATTTGGCCTTTAAACTGTGATACAACTTTAATTAATAATTTCAGCTTGACATTAAATGAGTCTAATATTGTCTTAAAGAATCCTTCATGCACGAATTCCTTTCCCAAAAATCAGTTAAGCTTCCCCAAGCCGTAGTCCCGGATATTAAGAAAGTTTAGGAGTCAAATTAAATGAGTAAATCTTTATTGTCTGAATATAGTTAAATGATAAACATTGCAAAGTAAAAAAGACTGTCTGATAATCTTAAAAGTTAAAGAGAAAAAGGCCTGCAGACTGATAACATAACAGAATAAAAAGAATAGCTGAGTCCCAGTGAGTCAGGTCAGGACTGGGAACACTGGTCTCTCCTCAGTGTCTCTGTGACTGGAGTCTGGGAGCCCTGGGTGGCCTCACAGGTCACAGAGCCCACCTTCTCCCACTGGTCTGCAGGGAGCCTCAGGGTGCTGCTCCAGCTGTAGAGGCCGTCCTTCTGCAGCACCCTGGGGCTCCCGCTCTCCTCCCAGTTGCTGCTGCTGCTGCCGTCCACCTTCCAGGACAGACTCCAGCCTGAGGGGAAGCCCTTGTTGGCCAGACACATGAGGGTGGCCTTCTTCTGCTGCTGCAGCTCCTCTGTGGAGGGGGGCAGCACCGTCAGGGTGGGGACGACTCGACCCACTGGAAGAAGAGACAAAGAGACGACATGAAGAAGGTTTGTACAACAAGCAAAACTATTCCTCCCTGTTGGCTGTTGAAGAGGAAGCTGCTGGTTTCATTAATCTTCCCCAAGCTGGATGAAACTTCAGCTTTCACTTCCCTCTCAGAGCTCAGTAACCACGGCAACATATGAGCATCACTAATGAACCATGGCAACAGAAAGGTTTCAGTACTAAAGATAAAATGTTCTAAGCAGGAAAGTCTCACCTCAGTTTTATGACCAAACTTAAACATAAGAGTTGAAAATGATGCAGTAAATCAAGAGTAAGAAGATCTTCATCGATCCTCCACTTTTTCAGTTCAAATCTCATTAGATATAAACATTCACACAAGGCAAAACTAGGGAACCATCACCTTAAAAAATGTAGAACAAACTTTTGAAATCATGGAAACATTTCCCCCAGTTAAAAAGACAAATCATACTGATGAAGAAACTGATTAAATTAGCTGCATTAATTCTACATTAAATGGTTAGACAGTGTTACCTGCAATTCTAATTTCCTATCTGTGAGTTATACAAAGCAAAAAATTATGCAATATTTACAACATATTTTAGATGATTATTCAAAACATACAAAAAATATATTTTTTACAACAATAAAATACATTTTACGTTATGAAATACTTTTTTTCTGTCAAGAATTACAATCTAACTTTCAAACGAAATCATGAAAAAGCAAATCCGACTTTAATAATTTAATCTTTAATATCCGTATTTAAAATAACAGCTTAAACTCGGTGCCGTGACGCAAACACATTTCAATTTACCATTACTTAAAAATACATAATTAAAAGATTATTTTCCTAACTAAAGTCTTTCTGCATCACTGTGAGGTCAGAGTCACCAGAAAAACACAATATTTTAACCACCATCCAATACATTCACATAAAGCGGTTCATTATTGATTTGAAGTAGAATAAAACTTGAATTTTGTTTTTTTAGAAGATAAAGGTACTTACAGTTAACATCCAGTCTGGTTCCTCCACCAAAAGTCCACCACAGTGATACAAACTGGTTGAGTCGTCGTACAAAAACCTCTGACAGCACAGAGACACGGCTCTCTGACTTTGGACACAACAAACTCAACACAAACAGTTTCAACCTGTAAAACTCAGCTGGCTGATGTGAGAAAAAGCTACAACAGAGTGCCAGAAATTAAAAAATGTATTAATGTATTCTATTTCATCAATATGTATATGTGATGTTGTCATTGAGTAAGTGAAATTAACACTGGTTGTTTTTTTGTAAATCTATAAAAAGTAAAAAATGAATGTACATATGTATTCTATGGCAACAAATAAAAAAGGCAGCAGTGATATCATCAACAGAATTAAAGGTTTCCTCTCCCAAAAAGACCAGGAGAAACTCATCCATGCATTCATCTCCAGTAGACTCCATTACTGTAATGCTCTTTTAACTAGACTTCCCAAAAAGAGCATTAAACATCTGCAGCTCATCCAGAACGCTGCTGCTAGAGTTTTAACCCGGACTAAGAGATCTGAACACATCACACCAGTTTTAACCTTCGTCTTGTGTTAGGGTCGGCACCGACCCGTTTTTAGGTTTTAAATGCATAAAATAACCATATAAATTTGTCTATTGCATCAAGGCTTTATGACTTTGTCAGGAACCTCTATTTCAACAAAATAAAACAAAAAAAATTATTTTCACCAAATTATAAAATGCTCTAGTTGAAATTAAGACCTTTGTGTTGTTAGGGTCGGTTTCGACCCAGTTTTAAAAATAAGATTATAAAGCAATAATTAGAGCCAAAACTGAAATTACAAGTTCACTGTCAGCCAACACACTGCTTTTCATTTTGTGTTTGTACTAAAGTTCTATTGCTGAAAAAAAGAGACTTTTTTGCCTTTTTCTTGAAGTAAATATATGGGTCGAAACTGACCCGTAACACCATAGATGTTTCTATAGTTAATAATATTAAAATGAAAAAATAAATAAAACTAATTTATTTAAGAGATGTGTTCTAAATCCCCTCAGTAATAGTCAGGTGACATAACAACCTTTTATTTATTGATTCTCTTGAGGTTCATTTTACATTCTTTTTTTTATTGAAATTGAGGGGTATACCGACAAAAACAAGGCCCAGGGGCCCACACCAAAAATATTAAAACCAATATTTTTAAGGATAAAGAAGCCTAATAAGGTAACCAAGAGATGAGAAAACAAATTGGATGATAGATGATTGTTTTTAGTGTATTTTACAACTAAATTAAAACACGGGTCAAAACCGACCCGTTAACATAAGAGATGGTAACAGGGAACTAACACAAGACAAAGGTTAAAATCTTTACTCTGGCTTCCAGTCAGTCACAGAATAGATTTTAAAAGCCTGCTGATGGTTTACAAATCCCAGAACGGTTTAGGCCCAAAATACATCTGTGACATGTTCAGAGAATATAAACTTAGCAGAGCTCTTAGGTCCGAGGACTCAGGTCAGCTGGTCCAGTCCAGAGTCCAGACTAAACATGGAGAAGCAGCATTTAGCTGTTATGCTGCAAACAAGTGGAACAAACTGCCAGTGGAGATTAAACTTTCACCAAATGTAGACATTTTTAAATCCAGGTTAAAGACATTTCTGTTCTCATGTGTCTATGCATGAAATCTGCACGATATCTTTGAATTAATCTAGACTGTTGCTTGTTTTTAAATTCATTTAAATTATTTTATTTGTTTCTCTTTATATTATTTTAATGTGTCTTCGACTCCTTGCTGCAATGCTTTTATTTTTTGTAAAGCACTTTGAACTGTTTTGTACATGAAATGTGCTATACAAATAAATTTGATTTGATTTGATATCTTTCAATAAACTGAATAATCCATTGATAAACAGCATCATCAGATTGATCCAACATCGATTTTTTTTTTTTACCAGGATCAAAACTCATCATGTCATCCACTATAAACATGATTAAATGTAGTTTGATGTTCAGGCTGATACTTTTGTTGAGGTTCATATTGTTGGGGATAGACTAATATCAACATGTCAGTTCCGATAACATTAAAAGTAACGATGAGGCACAGTGAACAAGAAAAACTTGAAAAGCAGGGGAAGTGTAAAGAGACGCCGAGAATCTACATGAAGATGATGTAACAGTCAGCTGTCCAAGCAGAGAGGAGGAAACATCCTGACATGTAGAGCACAGCTCCAGCTGACTGACTCTGTGTGTTTGCATATGTGTCCTGCCTCTCTGCTCCCAGATGTTAAGAGGTCAGTGTTGATCAGTGGCTGTCCAGACCTTTCAGAGACACTGACACACCAGCAGCACCATGATGATGATGTCACTGACTCTGCTGCTGAGCACCCTGGGGCTCCTTGTTCAGGGTGAGACTCTCTTCTTAAACTCTGCTTCAGGATACAACCAGGTTCACCACAATGATGTTCTGCTATGATGGAGAAACACTGGAACAAGCAGCATTGACCTTCTTCCATCTGTTCTCCATGTTAAAGAAATCATCCTCTTCTGTTTGGATGTTGATCATCTTTCCTCAAGTTGAATTTGTCTTGATAACTATTCTCATCTTTCTCATATTTTCCAGGTTCATCAGGAGAAACCATCCTGACTCAGACTCCTGGATCTCAGTCTGTTGCTCCAGGAAACACTGGAGAAGCTGGAGAAGCTCCTAAACTCCTGATTTATAAAGCTTGAACTCGTCAGTCTGGAGTTTCAGATCGTTTTAGTGGAAGTGGATCTGGGACTGACTTCACTCTGACCATCAGCAGAGTTCAGGCTGAAGATTCAGGAGTTTATTACTGTCAGCAGAGTAACAGCTTCCCGTTCACACAGTGATACAACGTCGTACAAAAACCTCCCTCAGCTGGAGAGGAACTGATCAACAGCTGCACTGAAACTAAACACGCACAAAGCTGCTCTACATTATAAAGCCACAATGTATCAGGAGTTATATATTTATTTATTCTTTCTTTTATAAGTAAACAGATTATTTAGATTTAATAATTTTGTTGTGGACCAGATATTTAAACAAAGATTTCCTTTTTGTTGATGATCAATGACACAGAACATCAAACAATCATCAAAATAACATTTAAGAATAACATGTAATTTTAACAACAATTTATGATTTAAACTTTTTTTCTCTTCAATCAGATCAAAATCAATGACTAAAATAAAACTTATAGATGGAAAGGTGTCTTATGAAGTGTTTTTCAGCACTTTCCTTATGAATCAAAGCTATTTAAGTGAACACGTTCCTTTATCTTATAAAGTTTACACTTTGAAATCATAAATAAACAGTTTTTTTATTTTTTTGTTAAAACAAACAAGTGATGAACACTGTCGGTTCCAAAAAGATAATTTTTTTCTCACTTTGTTGAATAATGTACACAGATTATACCTGATAAAGTCCTGGCTGACTGTGCTTTGTCTACACAGTTTAACAGTCAGACACCCCATAATGAGAGAAAAAAAAGGGATTCTCTTTCAAGCTGTTTACTGAGGATTTTTTGCCACTGACACTTAGTTTCAGGGCATTTTAATGTCAATAATTGCTAGAATGCCATGAAAATGTTCTGTTAATGAAAATGACCTTGTTTCATGTTCATGGTAATTACTCTGTTTCACGAATGAGATGTCTGACATTATGGGCTTTTTTTGAGACTCTTGAGTTTTGTCATGTGCTCCTCAAAAAATGACTCAGTGTTGTCTGTTTGAATATAGTGAAAAAATATTTTTACTAACTATATCATTCCATTTTCTGAAAAAAGAATAGTTTTAATCTGCAGAGTTCAGGCTGAAGAAGAGATTTATCGATGCATGTGGCCTTTAAACTGTGATACAACTTTAATTAATAATTTCAGCTTGACATTAAATGAGTGTAATATTGTCTTAAAAAATCGTTCATGTATGAATTCCTTTCTCAAAAATCAGTAAAGCTTGCCCAAGCCGTAGTCCCGGATATTAAGAAAGTATAGGAGTCAAATTTAATGAGTAAATCTTTATTGTCTGAATATAGTTAAATGATAAACATTGCAAAGTAAAAAAGACTGTCTGATAATCTTAAAAGTTAAAGAGAAAAAGGCCTGCAGACTGATAGCATAACAGAATGAAAAGAATATCTGAGTCCCAGTGAGTCAGGTCAGGACTGGGAACACTGGTCTCTCCTCAGTGTCTCTGTGACTGGAGTCTGGGAGCCCTGGGTGGCCTCACAGGTCACAGAGCCCACCTTCTCCCACTGGTCTGCAGGGAGCCTCAGGGTGCTGCTCCAGCTGTAGAGGCCGTCCTTCTGCAGCACCCCGGGGCTCCCGCTCTCCTCCCAGCTGCTGCTGCTGCTGCCGTCCACCTTCCAGGACAGACTCCAGCCTGAGGGGAAGCCCTTGTTGGCCAAACACATGAGGGTGGCCTTCTTCTGCTGCTGCAGCTCCTCTGTGGAGGGGGGCAGCACCGTCAGGGTGGGGACGACTCGACCCACTGGAAGAAGAGACAAAGAGACGACATGAAGAAGGTTTGTACAACCAGCAAAACTATTCCTCCCTGTTTGCTGTTGAAGAGGAAGCTGCTGGTTTCATTAATCTTCCCCAAGCTGGATGAGACTTCAGCTTTCACTTCCCTCTCAGAGCTCAGTAACCACGGCAACATATGAGCATCACTAATGAACCATGGCAACAGAAAGGTTTCAGTACTAAAGATAAAGTGTTCTAAGCAGGAAAGTCTCACCTCAGTTTTATGACCAAACTTAAACATCAGAGTTGAAAATGATGCAGTAAATCAAGAGTAAGAAGATCTTCATCGATCCTCCACTTTTTCAGTTCAAATCTCATTAGATATAAACATTCACACAAGGCAAAACTAGGGAACCATCACCTTAAAAAATGTAGAACAAACTTTTGAAATCGTGGAAACATTTCCCCCAGTTAAAAATACAAATCATACTGATGAAGAAACTGATTAAATTAGCTGCATTAATTCTACATTAAATGGTTAGACAGTGTTACCTGCAATTATAATTTCCTATCTGTGAGTAATACAAAGCAAAAAATTATGCAATATTTACAACATATTTAAGATGATTATTCAAAACATACAAAAAATATATTTTTTACAGCAATAAAATACATTTCACGTTATGAAATACTTTTTTCTGTGAAGAATTACAATCTAACTTTCAAACAAAATCATGAAAAAGCAAATCCGTCATAAATTCGTGTTTTTTTTAAAATAACAGCTTAAACTCGGTGCCGTGATGCAAACACATTTCAATTTACCATTACTTAAAAATACATAATTAAAAGATTATTTTCCTAACTAAAGTCTTTCTGCATCACTGTGAGGTCAGAGTCACCAGAAAAACACAATATTTTAACTACCATCCAATACATTCACATGAAGTGGTTCTTTATTGATTTGAATCATATAAAACTTGAATTTAGATTTTATTTTTTAGAAGATAAAGGTACTTACAGTTAACATCCAGCCTGGTTCCTCCACCGAACGTGTACCACAGTGATACAAACTGGTTGAGTCGTCGTACAAAAACCTCTGACAGCAGAGAGACACGGCTCTCTGACTTTGGACACAACAAACTCAACACAAACAGTTTCCACTTGTAAAACTCAGCTGGCTGATGTCAGAAAAAGCTACAACAGAGTGCCAGAAATTAAAAAATGTATTAATGTATTCTATTTCATCAATATGTATATGTGATTTTGTCATTAAGTAAGTAAAATTAACACTGGTTGTTTTTTTGTAAATCTATAAAAAGTAAAAAATGAATGTACACATGTATTCTAAGACAACAAATAAAAAAGGCAGCAGTGATATCATCAACAGAATTAAAGGTTTCCTCTCCCAAAAAGACCAGGAAAAACTCATCCATGCATTCATCTCCAGTAGACTCCTTTACGGTAACTCTCTTTTAACTAGACTTCCCAAAAAGAGCATTAAACATCTGCAGCTCATCCAGAACGCTGCTGCTAGAGTTTTAACCCGGACTAAGAGATCTGAACACATCACACCAGTTTTAAAATCTTTACACTGGCTTCCAGTCAGTCACAGAATAGATTTTAAAAGCCTGCTGATGGTTTACAAATCCCAGAATGGTTTAGGGCCAAAATACTTCTGTGACATGTTCAGAAAATATAAACCCAGCAGAGCTCTTAGATCCAAGGACTCAGGTCAGCTGGTCCAGTCCAGAGTCCAGACTAAACATGGAGAAGCAGCACTTAGCTGTTATGCTGCAAACAAGTGGAACAAACTGCCAGTGGAGATTAAACTCTCACCAAATGTAGACATTTTTAAATCCAGGTTAAAGACATTTCTTTTCTCATGTGTCTATGCATGAAATCTGCACGAAATCTTTTAACTTATCTAGACTGTTGCTTGTTTTTAAATTAATTTAAATTATTTTATTTGTTTCTCTTTATATTCTTTAATGTATTTAATGCGTCTTCCACTCCCTGCTGCAATGCTTTTATTTTTTGTAAAGCACTTTGAATTGTTTTGTACATGAAATGTGCTATATAAATAAATTTGATTTGATTTGATATCTTTCAATAAACTGAATAATCCATTGATAAACAGCATAACCAGATTGATCCAACATCGATTTTTTTTTTTTTACCAGGATCAAAACTTATCATGTAATCCACTATAAACATGATTAAATGTAGTTTGATGTTCAGGCTGATACTTTTGTTGAGGTTCATATTGTTGGGGATAGACTGAAATCAACATGTCAATTCAGATAATATTAAAAGTAACGATGAGGCACAGTGACAAAGAAATACTTGAAAAGCAGGGGAATTGTAAAGAGACGCTGAGAATCTACATGAAGATGATGTAACAGTCAGCTGTCCAAGCAGAGAGGAGGAAACATCCTGACATGTAGAGCACAGCTCCAGCTGACTGACTCTGTGTGTTTGCATATGTGTCCTGCCTCTCTGCTCCCAGATGTTAAGAGGTCAGTGTTGATCAGTGGCTGTCCAGACCTTTCAGAGACACTGACACACCAGCAGCACCATGATGATGATGTCACTGACTCTGCTGCTGAGCACCCTGGGGCTCCTTGTTCAGGGTGAGACTCTCTTCTTAAACTCTGCTTCAGGATACAACCAGGTTCACCACAATGATGTTCTGCTATGATGGAGAAACACTGGAACAAGCAGCATTGACCTTCTTCCATCTGTTCTCCATGTTAAAGAAATCATCCTCTTCTGTTTGGATGTTGATCATCTTTCCTCAAGTTGAATTTGTCTTGATAACTATTCTCATCTTTCTCATATTTTCCAGGTTCATCAGGAGAAATCATCCTGACTCAGACTCCTGGATCTCAGTCTGTTGCTCCAGGAAACACTGTCTCCATCAGATGTAAAACCAGTACAGGTGTTGGTAGCTGGCTCAGTTGGTACCTCCAGAAACCTGGAGAAGCTCCTAAACTCCTGATCTATTATGCTACAAATCGTCAGTCTGGAGTTTCAGATCGTTTTAGTGGAAGTAGATCTGGGACTGACTTCACTCTGACCATCAGCAGAGTTCAGGCTGAAGATTCAGGAGTTTATTACTGTCAGCAGGGTTACAGCAGACCGTTCACACAGTGATACAACGTCGTACAAAAACCTCCCTCAGCTGGAGAGGAACTGATCTGATCCACAGCTGCACTGAAACTAAACACGCACAAAGCTGCTCTAAATTATAAAGCCACAATGTATCAGGAGTTATATATTTATTTATTCATTCTTTTATAAGTAAACAGATTATTTAGATTTAATAATTTTATTTTAGACCTCATATTTTTATAAAGATTTCCTTTGTGTTGATGATCAATGACACAGAACATCAAACAATCATCAAAATAAGATTTAAGAATAACATGTAATTTTAACAACAATTTATGAGTTAAACTTTCTTTGTATTCAACCAATCAGATCAAAATCATTGACTAAAATAAAACTTATGAATAGAAAGTTGTCTTATAAAGGGTTTTTCAGCACTTTCCTTATGAATCAAAGCTATTTAAGTGAACATGTTCCTTGATTTTATAAAGTTCATACTTTGAAATCATAAATAAACAGTTTTTTTTTCTTTTTGTTAAAACAAACAAGTGACGAACACTGTCGGTTCCAAAAAGATAATATTTTTCTAACTTTGTTGAATAATTACCACAGATTATACCTGATAAAGTCCTGGCTGACTGTGCTTTGTCTACACAGTTTAACAGTCAGACACCCCATAATGAGAGAAAAAAAGGATTCTCTTTCAAGCTGTTTACTGAGGATTTTCTGCCACTGACACATAGTTTCAGGGCATTTTAATGTCAATAATTGCTAGAATGCCATGAAAATGTTCTGTTAATGAAAATGACCTTGTTTTATGTTCATGGTAATTACTCTGTTTCACGAATGAGATGTCTGACTTTATGGGCTTTTTTTGAGACTCTTGAGTTTTGTCATGTGCTCCTCAAAAATGACTCAGAGTTGTCTGTTTGAATATAGTGAAAAAATATTTATACTAACTATATCATTCCATTAACTGAAAAAAGAATAGTTTTAATCTGCAGAGTTCAGGCTGAAGAAGAGATTTATCGGTGCATTTGGCCTTTAAACTGTGATACAACTTTAATTAATAATTTCAGTTTGACATTAGATGAGTCTAATATCGTCTTAAAGAATCCTTCATGTACGAATTCCTTTCTCAAAAATCAGTAAAGCTTCCCCAAGCCGTAGTCCCGGATATTAAGAAAGTATAGGAGTCAAATTTAATGAGTAAATCTTTATTGTCTGAATATAGTTAAATGATAAACATTGCAAAGTAAAAAAGACTGTCTGATAATCTTAAAAGTTAAAGAGAAAAAGGCCTGCAGACTGATAACATAACAGAATGAAAAGAATATCTGAGTCCCAGTGAGTCAGGTCAGGACTGGGAACACTGGTCTCTCCTCACTGTCTCTGAGACAAGAGTCTGGGAGCCCTGGGTGGCCTCACAGGTCACAGAGCCCACCTTCTCCCACTGGTCTGCAGGGAGCCTCAGGGTGCTGCTCCAGCTGTAGAGGCCGTCCTTCTGCAGCACCCCGGGGCTCCCGCTCTCCTCCCAGCTGCTGCTGCTGCTGCCGTCCACCTTCCAGGACAGACTCCAGCCTGAGGGGAAGCCCTTGTTGGCCAGACACATGAGGGTGGCCTTCTTCTGCTGCTGCAGCTCCTCTGTGGAGGGGGGCAGCACCGTCAGGGTGGGACGGACATCACCTAGAAGACACCAATCGGTTTTGAGAACAGGGACCAAACAGATTTCAACTGAATGTGAGACACGTGGACACTGATGGTTTCACAGTTGAGTTTCGTCCTTTAAGGAGTTTCAGTTAGACGGTTTCCTTCTCCATCAGTCACTGATTCACACATTGTTTCACTTCCCTTTCAGAAAGCTCTCATGCACATCAGCACACAGAGTCCTTACATGAACTTAAACATATCAAAGTACCAACTTTAAGCAGCTTACTTTAACAGTTTGATAGATTTAACAGAAACTTGATCCTTTCATAATCACTGTAAAACAGAGACTAAACTGAGTTCATTTAGTTTTTTTAACATTACTATTAGTTCATCAAAATCCTGCTACAAGCATCCTCGCTGTCATATTCAAGAAACAATCAACCTTTTTATCATTTCAACTTTTAAAAAAATAGTAGCTGGAAAATATACAAGGACTATATTCAAAATGTAATAGATTTCAAAACATTATGAAAAAAACTTTCAAACTAAGTTTTAAAAAGTTAGAATGATTTTCAGACTTCACAGATTTGGCAGGATTGTTGAACATGTCCTTCAGTCACACTGTTCAGAATAAGTTTGACTCAACTCAGAGAAGTGTCGACAGAACAAATAATTCAAAATATTACATGACTGATTGTTTTGTTCCCATTAAAGTTGTTTCACACATTAACTGGAGCATGTGAAGAAAGGTTCATTAAAATACTTTCTGCTGAGATGTAATCTAAGAGAGGAGAACCATGAGCAATATATGGATTTAAAATTGATTTCACTCCTCCCATTAAAAAGGTAATTCTTGCTACAAATATTAGGAAAAACACACATATAGCCTTCAGATTTGTAATTTGTAGCAGTTTTTAGAGACTTACTTCCAAGTTCCAGTCTGGTTCCTCCACCGAACGTGTACCACAGTGATACAAACTGGTTGAGTCGTCGTACAAAAACCTCTGACTGCACAGAGAGGCGGCTCTCTGACTTTGGACACAACAAACTCAACTTTGTCTGACAATTATGAATGTAAAGCTCTTCAGATATTGTTTATCTAAATATCTGAGTATTTTTCACATTCAGGAATGTGCCGATGATATTTCTATTTGTCCTTACAGTTTTAGAAATGAGGTGTATTTGTAACTTATTGATCCAGAATTATACCAGAGCAGTTAAAATTTATATTACTAAAGAATTACATGTTGGTAGAATAAAAGACTTAAGATCTATAGCATTAAAATTAATCAAATATTCAACTTACTTCCAACATCCAGTCTGGTTCCTCCACCAAAAGTCAACCACAGTGATACAAACTGGTTGAGTCGTCGTACAAAAACCTCTGACAGCAGAGAGACACGGCTCTCTGACTTTGGACACAACAAACTCAACACAAACAGACTCGGACTGTTAAACACATCTGGGTAATATGAAGATCAGATTTATAGAAAATATAATAAATTAATTAATCCCCCTAATGTTTCCCCCTTTAAAAAACATGTATTTTATTAAAAGTGATCGCTGTCAAAGTAAAACATAAACAACAAAAAAGAAACAGATGATTCCAGAATACCCATTTTTACAAGCAAAATTTCTACAGAGAAACCCCAAAGATATCACATATTTCAGATCAATACTGTGATAAACCGAGTTAATCCATTGATAAAATACATGATCAGATTAATCCAAGTTCCTGTTGGAGTCAGTGAGAGCATTTCCATAGAGAGCCACTTTGCATCAGCAGCACCATGCTCCAGTGCTCTGGGAGAGTTTATAGTCCTGAGAGTTGAACACTGGATGACTGACAGCTGACCTTCATGACACCAGAAGCCACAGAAATCCTCCTCATCAGAAACATGACTTTGACCTGCGTCCTCATCTGGACTCTCCTCTGCTTCACTCAGGGTGAGGACAATCATTTTTCTGTGATGTGAGAATCATTTGGAGTGTAGCTGAGTTTCACCTCACCGTCTCACGTCCAGAGTTTCTTCTCTCTCCTCAGGGTCTGTTGGACAAAGTGTTGTCTTGACTCAGCCAGCAGCCAAATCAGTGCAGCTCGGTCAAACTGTCTCTATGGACTGTAAGGCCAGTACACAAGTAGCTCAGTACTCTGGTTCACAATACTACCTGGCTTGGTACCATCAGAAATCTGGAGAAGCTCCCAAACTTCAGATCTACTGGACATCATCCAGATATTCAGGAATCTCCTCCAGATTCAGTGGAAGTGGAGCAGGGAATGGAGTTGACTTCACTCTGACCATCAGTGGAGTTCAGGCTGAAGATGCAGGAGTTTATTACTGTCAGAGTTATCACAGTGGCTATGTGTTCACACAGTGAAAAAGCATCGTACAAAAACCTCCTTCAGTCAGATTCAGCCAGAACTGAAGTAACTTCTGCAGCTGGAAGCTGCTGCAGACTGATACAGTTCACTGAACAGACACACCTGCACACACACAAGCATCGTGTTTCACTTTTACGAACATCAAGACACAAGAATTCATTAAATAATTGTCATAATCTTCCCATAATAATAGTCCCACCTTCAGACCAAATGTGGTGTCTTTAAACTTTAAACAAACTTCTTACTCTGAACAAAAGCTGCATTTATACGACAAGATTTGATTTATTTTGTATTTGTAGTTTCAGGTGTGACACATTAGGGCCAAGATTCCTGTGGCATGAAGTTTATAGCAACAATCTAAAAGGATGAATTAAACCAAGATATTACTGTCAGTCTGACATCAACTAATACAGAAGAAATACCATGAATGATGAAGCTGTTGTTTGTTCTTTCTGTCCTTTTTTTAACAAAACTAAAGAATAAATTCTTATTTAGAGGTTATTTAGTCTAATTGACCTGATGTGAGAAGAAAATAAAGTTTTCTTTCCTTCTACCTGGACACTAAAGGGACAGGTTCTTTTTAAGAGTTTAACGTAGTGTTATGCTGAGATCAATTCAACCAGGATGATCATTTATGATATCATCCTCTGCACAATTAGATGTCAAGCTGAGAATCTACATGAAGATGATGTAACAGTCAGCTGTCCAAGCAGA
Source organism: Odontesthes bonariensis (assembly GCF_027942865.1). Taxonomy (NCBI): domain Eukaryota; kingdom Metazoa; phylum Chordata; class Actinopteri; order Atheriniformes; family Atherinopsidae; genus Odontesthes; species Odontesthes bonariensis. The sequence continues at coordinate 20,003,188 of NC_134523.1, forward strand.
GAGGAGGAAACATCCTGACATGTAGAGCACAGCTCCAGCTGACTGACTCTGTGTGTTTGCATATGTGTCCTGCCTCTCTGCTCCCAGATGTTAAGAGGTCAGTGTTGATCAGTGGCTGTCCAGACCTTTCAGAGACACTGACACACCAGCAGCACCATGATGATGATGTCACTGACTCTGCTGCTGAGCACCCTGGGGCTCCTTGTTCAGGGTGAGACTCTCTTCTTAAACTCTGCTTCAGGATACAACCAGGTTCACCACAATGATGTTCTGCTATGATGGAGAAACCCTGGAACAAGTAGCATTGACCTTCTTCCATCTGTTCTCCATGTTAAAGAAATCATCCTCTTCTGTTTGGATGTTGATCATCTTTCCTCAAGTTGAATTTGTCTTGATAACTATTCTCATCTTTCTCATATTCTCCAGGTTCATCAGGAGAAATCATCCTGACTCAGACTCCTGGATCTCAGTCTGTTGCTCCAGGAAACACTGTCTCCATCAGATGTAAAACCAGTACAGGTGTTAGTAGCTGGCTCCACTGGTACCTCCAGAAACCTGGAGAAGCTCCTAAACTCCTGATTTATAAAGCCTCAACTCGTCAGTCTGGAGTTTCAGATCGTTTTAGTGGAAGTGGATCTGGGGCTGACTTCACTCTGACCATCAGCAGAGTTCAGGCTGAAGATTCAGGAGTTTATTACTGTCAGCAGAGTAGCAGCTTCCCGTTCACACAGTGATACAACGTCGTACAAAAACCTCCCTCAGCTGGAGAGGAACTGATCTGATCCACAGCTGCACTGAAACTAAAATCACAGAATTTATTGAAACAAAATGGTATGAAAATTATGAACTCTTAATCGATAACTGTGATAAAGTTATCTTAAAATTTGCACATTTAAACATTTTGCTAAACATACATCACCTCTCTGGAGGTTTAATTTTATGTTTATGAATTTATTTCTCAAGGAACCAAAAATTGTGAACACTAAAATGATTTGTTTAAGAGTTTTTAGTCTTTATTTATTTAGAAAATCATCGTTGAGATAAATTGAATGATTTTATTTCCACATATTTTTCACATCAGTACTTTTAAATAATGAAAATGATAAGACATTAAATCCACAGTGAGCCTTGCATCTTTGGGGATTATTTAACTAGATGCTGTGACCAAAATAATGGAAATCCACAGAAACTCTGACGATATCACAGTTCCGAGAAAATTCATAATGAATTGATGTGATATAAAAGTATCTCAGAATTCCAAGATAAAAAGTCATGATGATAGGATAGCAAGAGACAATTTAAAGACATTATTATTGTAAAATTCTCATTCATAATTATGGGATTTAAAGGTAAAATTATTCAATGTTATTTTCTTAATTCTGACCTTGAGAATCTCTCTTTGTTTCACCAAAGTGGCAGAAAAGAAAATTCTGATGATGAATTATGAAGATAGATTTAACCCATGACATCATGGTTTGTATTTAACGTTTTGATATGCAGCATGGTGATCCATTATATTTTCTTTAACATGATTTCTAAAGACATCAGGGAGAAAATGCACCATTTATTTCTGCTTAATTTGAACCTGATTTAAACTCTCACTGTTTACATCAAGAGAAGTTCATTAAGTCAATTTGATATAAAGAAGAAAATGGAAGAAGAACTGATTTGATGAGCAAATCTTTATTTTTATAGAACATGAAACTAAACGTGAAACACAGCAACATATCAGTAAATGTTGTATTTAAACTCATTATACTCAGTTGATAATGAAAATGAAAAATGGAAGCAGAAATAACTTGTTGAACGTGACTTTATTGTGTTTAGAAATTAAAATAATCAACTTCACTAAAAACTAAAAAACAACACTGAGAGAAAAAGAGAAACTTAAAGCCAGTGAGTCAGGTCAGGACTGGGAACACTGGTCTCTCCTCAGTGTCTCTGTGACTGGAGTCTGGGAGCCCTGGGTGGCCTCACAGGTCACAGAGCCCACCTTCTCCCACTGGTCTGCAGGGAGCCTCAGGGTGCTGCTCCAGCTGTAGAGGCCGTCCTTCTGCAGCACCCCGGGGCTCCCGCTCTCCTCCCAGCTGCTGCTGCTGCTGCCGTCCACCTTCCAGGACAGACTCCAGCCTGAGGGGAAGCCCTTGTTGGCCAGACACATGAGGGTGGCCTTCTTCTGCTGCTGCAGCTCCTCTGTGGAGGGGGACAGCACCGTCAGGGTGGGGACGACTCGACCCACTGGAAGAAGAGACAAAGAGACGACATGAAGAAGGTTTGTACAACAAGCAAAACTATTCCTCCCTGTTGGCTGTTGAAGAGGAAGCTGCTGGTTTCATTAATCTTCCCCAAGCTGGATGAAACTTCAGCTTTCACTTCCCTCTCAGAGCTCAGTAACCACGGCAACAGATGAGCATCACTAATGAACCATGGCAACAGAAAGGTTTCAGTACTAAAGATAAAATGTTCTAAGCGGGAAAGTCTCACCTCAGTTTTATGACCAAACTTAAACATCAGAGTTGAAAATGATGCAGTAAATCAAGAGTAAGAAGATCTTCATCGATCCTCCACTTTTTCAGTTCAAATCTCATTAGATATAAACATTCACACAAGGCAAAACTAGGGAACCATCACCTTAAAAAATGTAGAACAAACTTTTGAAATCGTGGAAACATTTCCCCCAGTTAAAAAGACAAATCATACTGATGAAGAAACTGATTGAATTAGCTGCATTAATTCTACATTAAATGGTTAGACAGTGTTACCTGCAATTATAATTTCCTATCTGTGAGTAATACAAAGCAAAAAATGATGCAATATTTACAACATATTTAAGATCCATCCATCCATCCATTTTCTATACCGCTGAATCCGTCGGTCGGGTCACGGGCATATTTAAGATGATTATTCAAAACATACAAAAATTTTGTTTTTACAACAATAAATTACATTTTATATTATGAAATACTTTTTTCTGTCAAGAATTACAATCTAACTTTCAAACGAAATCATGAAAAAGCAAATCCGTCATAAATTCGTGTTTTTTTTAAAATAACAGCTTAAACTCGGTGCGGTGATGCAAACACATTTCAATTTACCATTACTTAAAAATACATAATTAAAAGATTCTTGTTCTAACTAGAGTTTTTCTGTATCACTGTGAGGTCAGAGTCACCAGAAAATCACAATATTTTGAGTAACATCCAATACATTCACATATAGCGGTTCTTTATTGATTTGAAGCATACAAAATGTGAATTTTGTTTTTTTAGAAGATAAAGGTACTTACAGTTAACATCCAGTCTGGTTCCTCCACCGAACGTGTACCACAGTGATACAAACTGGTTGAGTCGTCGTACAAAAACCTCTGACAGCAGAGAGACACGGCTCTCTGACTTTGGACACAACAAACTCAACACAAACAGTTTCCACCTGTAAAACTCAGCTGGCTGATGTCAGAAAAAACAGAGTGCCAGAAATTAAAGAAAATATTCATCTATTCTATTTCATCAATATGTATATGTGATGTTGTCATTAAGTAAGTGAAATTAACACTGGTTGTTTTTTTGTTAATCTATAAAAAGTAAAAAATGAATGTACACATGTATTCTAAGACAACAAATGAAAAAGGCAGCAGTGATATCATCAACAGAATTAAAGGTTTCCTCTCCCAAAAAGACCAGGAGAAACTCATCCATGCATTCATCTCCAGTAGACTCCATTACTGTAACGCTCTTTTAACTAGACTTCCCAAAAAGAGCATTAAACATCTGCAGCTCATCCAGAACGCTGCTGCTAGAGTTTTAACCCGGACTAAGAGATCTGAACACATCACACCAGTTTTAAAATCTTTACACTGGCTTCCAGTCAGTCACAGAATAGATTTTAAAAGCCTGCTGATGGTTTACAAATCCCAGAATGGTTTAGGGCCAAAATACTTCTGTGACATGTTCAGAAAATATAAACCCAGCAGAGCTCTTAGATCCAAGGACTCAGGTCAGCTGGTCCAGTCCAGAGTCCAGACTAAACATGGAGAAGCAGCACTTAGCTGTTATGCTGCAAACTAGTGGAACAAACTGCCAGTGGAGATTAAATTTTCACCAAATGGAGACATTTTTAAATCCAGGTTAAAGACATTTCTTTTCTCTTGTGTCTATGCATGAAATCTGCACGATATCTTTTAATTTATCTGAACTGTTGCTTGTTTTTAAATTAATTTAAATTATTTTATTTGTTTCTCTTTATATTCTTTTATGTATTTTAATGTGTCTTCCACTCCCTGCTGCAATGCTTTTATTTTTTGTAAAGCACTTTGAATTGTTTTGTACATGAAATGTGCTATACAAATGAATTTGATTTGATTTGATATCTTTCAATAAACTGAATAATCAATTGATAAACAGCATCATCAGATTGATCCAACATCGATTTTTTTTTTTACCAGGATCAAAACTTATCATGTCATCCACTATAAACATGATTATATGTAGTTTGATGTTCAGGCTGATACTTTTGTTGAGGTACATATTGTTGGGGATAGACTAAAATCAACATGTCAATTCAGATAACATTAAAAGTAACGATGAGGCACAGTGACAAAGTAATACTTGAAAAGCAGAGGAAGTGTAAAGAGAAGCTGAGAATCTACATGAAGATGATGTAACAGTCAGCTGTCCAAGCAGAGAGGAGGAAACATCCTGACATGTAGAGCACAGCTCCAGCTGACTGACTCTGTGTGTTTGCATATGTGTCCTGCCTCTCTGCTCCCAGATGTTAAGAGGTCAGTGTTGATCAGTGGCTGTCCAGACCTTTCAGAGACACTGACACACCAGCAGCACCATGATGATGATGTCACTGACTCTACTGCTGAGCACCCTGGGGCTCCTTGTTCAGGGTGAGACTCTCTTCTTAAACTCTGCTTCAGGATACAACCAGGTTCACCACAATGATGTTCTGCTATGATGGAGAAACACTGGAACAAGCAGCATTGACCTTCTTCCATCTGTTCTCCATGTTAAAGAAATCATCCTCTTCTGTTTGGATGTTGATCATCTTTCCTCAAGTTGAATTTGTCTTGATAACTATTCTCATCTTTCTCATATTTTCCAGGTTCATCAGGAGAAATCATCCTGACTCAGACTCCTGGATCTCAGTCTGTTGCTCCAGGAAACACTGTCTCCATCAGATGTAAAACCAGTACAAGTGTTAGTAACTACCTCCACTGGTACCTCCAGAAACCTGGAGAAGCTCCTAAACTCCTGATTTATTATGCTACAAATCGTCAGTCTGGAGTTTCAGATCGTTTTAGTGGAAGTGGATCTGGGAGTGACTTCACTCTGACCATCAGCAGAGTTCAGGCTGAAGATTCAGGAGTTTATTACTGTCAGCAGAGTAGCAGCTACCCGTTCACACAGTGATACAACGTCGTACAAAAACCTCCCTCAGCTGGAGAGGAACTGATCTGATCCACAGCTGCACTGAAACTAAACACGCACAAAGCTGCTCTAAATTATAAAGCCACAATGTATCAGGAGTTATCTATTTATTTATTAATTCTTTTATAAGTAAACAGATTATTTAAAGTTAATAATTTTGTTGTAGACATGATATTTTTATAAAGATTTCTTTGTGTTGATGATCAATGACACAGAACATCAAACAATCATCAAAATAAGATTTAAGAATAACATGAAATTTTAACAACAATTTATGATTTAAACTTTCTTTGTCTTCAACCAATCAGATCAAAATCATTGACTAAAATAAAACTTATGAATAGAAAGTTGTCTTATAAAGGGTTTTTCAGCACTTTCCTTATGAATCAAAGCTATCTAAGTGAACATGTTCCTTGATCTTATAAAGTTCATACTTTGAAATCATAAAAAAACAGTTTTTTTTTTTCTTTTTGTTAAAACAAACAAGCGACGAACACTGTCGGTTCCAAAAAGATAATTTTTTTCTCACTTTGTTGAAAATGTACACAGATTATACCTGATAAAGTCCTGGCTGACTGTGCTTTGTCTACACAGTTTAACAGTCAAACACCCCATAATGAGAGAAAAAAAGGATTCTCTTTCAAGCTGTTTACTGAGGATTTTCTGCCACTGACACATAGTTTCAGGGCGTTTTAATGTCAATAATTGCTAGAATGCCATGAAAATGTTCTGTTAATGAAAATGACCTTGTTTTATGTTCATGGTAATTACTCTGTTTCACGAATGAGATGTCTGACTTTATGGGCTTTTTTTGAGACTCTTGAGTTTTGTCATGTGCTCCTCAAAAAATGACTCAGAGTTGTCTGTTTGAATATAGTGAAAAAATATTTTTACTAACTATATCATTCCATTTTCTGAAAAAAGAATAGTTTTAATCTGCAGAGTTCAGGCTGAAGAAGAGATATATCGGTGCATTTGGCCTTCAAACTGTGATACAACTTTAATTAATAATTTCAGCTTGACATTAAATGAGTCTAATATTGTCTTAAAGAATCCTTCATGTACGAATTCCTTTCCCAAAAATCAGTAAAGCTTCCCCAAGCCGTAGTCCCGGATATTAAGAAAGTATAGGAGTCAAATTTAATGAGTAAATCTTTATTGTCTGAATATAGTTAAATGATAAACATTGCAAAGTAAAAAAGACTGTCTGATAATCTTAAAAGTTAAAGAGAAAAAGGCCTGCAGACTGATAGCATAACAGAATGAAAAGAATATCTGAGTCCCAGTGAGTCAGGTCAGGACTGGGAACACTGGTCTCTCCTCAGTGTCTCTGTGACTGGAGTCTGGGAGCCCTGGGTGGCCTCACAGGTCACAGAGCCCACCTTCTCCCACTGGTCTGCAGGGAGCCTCAGGGTGCTGCTCCAGCTGTAAAGGCCGTCCTTCTGCAGCACCCCGGGGCTCCCGCTCTCCTCCCAGCTGCTGCTGCTGCTGCCGTCCACCTTCCAGGACAGACTCCAGCCTGAGGGGAAGCCCTTGTTGGCCAGACACATGAGGGTGGCCTTCTTCTGCTGCTGCAGCTCCTCTGTGGAGGGGGGCAGCACCGTCAGGGTGGGACGGACATCACCTAGAAGACACCAATCGGTTTTGAGAACAGGGACCAAACAGCTTTCAACTGAATGTGAGACACGTGGACACTGATGGTTTCACAGTTGAGTTTCGTCCTTTAAGGAGTTTCAGTTAGACGGTTTCCTTCTCCATCAGTCACTGATTCACACATTGTTTCACTTCCCTTTCAGAAAGCTCTCATGCACATCAGCACACAGAGTCCTTACATGAACTTAAACATATCAAAGTACCAACTTTAAGCAGCTTACTTTAACAGTTTGATAGATTTAAAAGAAACTTGATTATTTCATAATTACTGTAAAACAGAGACTAAACTGAGTTCATTTAGTTTTTTTAACATTTGCTATTAGTTCATCAAAATCCTGCTACAAGCATCCTCGCTGTCATATTCAAGAAACAATCAACCTTTTCATCATTTCCACTGTTAAAAGAAAGTATTAGCTGGAAAATATACATGGACTTTATTAAAAATGTAATAGATTTTTTTAAAAAATTATGAAAAAAAACTTTGAAACTAAGTTTTAAAAAGTTTGAATTATTTTCAGACTTCACAGATTTGGCAGGATTGTTGAACATGTCCTTCATTCACACTGTTCAGAATAAGTTTGACTCAACTCAGAGAATTGTCGACAGAACAAAGAATTCAAAATATTACCTGACTGATTGTTTTGTTACCGTTAAAGTTGTTTCACACATTAACTGGAGCATGTGAAGAAAGGTTCATTAAAATACTTTCTGCTGAGATGTAATCTAAGAGAGGAGAACCATGACCAATATATGGATTAAAAATTGATTTCACTCCTCCCATTAAAAAGGTAACTCTTGCTACATATATTAGGAAAAAAAACAGTTAAAACCTTCAGATTTGTAATTTGTAGCAGTTTTTAGAGACTTACTTCCAAGTTCCAGTCTGGTTCCTCCACCGAACGTGTACCACAGTGATACAAACTGGTTGAGTCGTCGTACAAAAACCTCTGACAGCAAAGAGACACGGCTCTCTGACTTTGGACACAACAAACTCAACACAAACAGACTCGGACTGTTAAACACATCTGGCTGATGTCAGAAAAAGCTACAACAGACATTTAAAAAATTATTAATCTATTCTATTTCATCAACATTTCTATGTGATTTTGTCATTAAGTAAGTGAAATTAACACTGGTTGTGTTTTTGTAAATCTATGAAAAATAAAAAATGAATGTACACATGTATTCTAAGGCAACAAATAAAAAAGGCAGCAGTGATATCATCAACAGAATTAAAGGTTTCCTTTCCCAAAAAGACCAGGAGAAACTCATCCATGCATTCATCTCCAGTAGACTCCATTACTGTAATGCTCTTTTAACTGGACTTCCCAAAAAGAGCATTAAACATCTGCAGCTCATCCAGAACGCTGCTGCTAGAGTTTTAACCCGGACTAAGAGATCTGAACACATCACACCAGTTTTAAAATCTTTACTCTGGCTTCCAGTCAGTCACAGAATAGATTTTAAAAGCCTGCTGATGGTTTACAAATCCCAGAACGGTTTAGGCCCAAAATACATCTGTGATATGTTCAGAGAATATAAACTTAGCAGAGCTCTTAGATCCAAGGACTCAGGTCAGCTGGTCCAGTCCAGAGTCCAGACTAAACATGGAGAAGCAGCATTTAGCTGTTATGCTGCAAACAAGTGGAACAAACTGCCAGTGGAGATTAAACTTTCACCAAATGTAGACATTTTTAAATCCAGGTTAAAAACATTTCTGTTCTCATGTGTCTATGCATGAAATATCTTTTAACTTATCTAGACTGTTGCTTGTTTTTAAATTCATTTAAATTATTTTATTTGTTTTTCTTTATATTATTTTAATGCTTCTTACACTCCCTGCTGCAATGCTTTTATTTTATGTAAAGCACTTTGAATTGTTTTGTACATGAAATGTGCTATACAAATACATTTGATTTGATTTGATATCTTTCAATAAACTGAATAATCCATTGATAAACAGCATCATCAGATTGATCCAACATCGATTTTTTTTTACCAGGATCAAAACTTACCATGTCATCCACTATAAACATGATTAAATGTAGTTTGATGTTCAGGCTGATACTTTTGTTGAGGTTCATATTGTTGGGGATAGACTAAAATCAACATGTCAGTTCAGATAACATTAAAAGTAACGATGAGGCACAGTGACAAAGAAATACTTGAAAAGCAGGGGAAGTGTAAAGAGACGCTGAGAATCTACATGAAGATGATGTAGCAGTCAGCTGTCCAAGCAGAGAGGAGGAAACATCCTGACATGTAGAGCACAGCTCCAGCTGACTGACTCTGTGTGTTTGCATATGTGTCCTGCCTCTCTGCTCCCAGATGTTAAGAGGTCAGTGTTGATCAGTGGCTGTCCAGACCTTTCAGAGACACTGACACACCAGCAGCACCATGATGATGATGTCACTGACTCTGCTGCTGAGCACCCTGGGGCTCCTTGTTCAGGGTGAGACTCTCTTCTTAAACTCTGCTTCAGGATACAACCAGGTTCACCACAATGATGTTCTGCTATGATGGAGAAACACTGGAACAAGCAGCATTGGCCTTCTTCCATCTGTTCTCCATGTTAAAGAAATCATCCTCTTCTGTTTGGATGTTGATCATCTTTCCTCAAGTTGAATTTGTCTTGATAACTATTCTCATCTTTCTCATATTTTCCAGGTTCATCAGGAGAAATCATCCTGACTCAGACTCCTGGATCTCAGTCTGTTGCTCCAGGAAACACTGTCTCCATCAGATGTAAAACCAGTACAGGTGTTAGTAGCTGGCTCCACTGGTACCTCCAGAAACCTGGAGAAGCTCCTAAACTCCTGATTTATTTAGCTTCAACTCGTCAGTCTGGAGTTTCAGATTGTTTTAGTGGAAGTGGATCTGGGAGTGACTACACTCTGACCATCAGCAGAGTTCAGGCTGAAGATTCAGGAGTTTATTACTGTCAGCAGAGTAGCAGCTACCCGTTCACACAGTGATACAACGTCGTACAAAAACCTCCCTCAGCTGGAGAGGAACTGATCTGATCCACAGCTGCACTGAAACTAAACACGCACAAAGCTGCTCTAAATTATAAAGCCACAATGTATCAGGAGTTATCTATTTATTTATTCATTCTTTTACAAGTAAACAGATTATTTAGATTTAATAATTTTGTTGGAGACCAGATATTTTTACAAAGATTTCCTTTTTGTTTATCATCAATGACACAGAACATCAAACAATCATTAAAATAAGATTTAAGAATAACATGTAATTTTAACAACAATTCATGATTTAAACTTTCTTTGTCTTCAATCAGATCAAAATCATTGACTAAAATAAAACTTATAGATAGAAAGTTGTCTTATAAAGTGTTTTTCAGCACTTTCCTTATGAATCAAAGCTATATAAGTAAACATGTTTCTTGATCTTATAAAGTTCATACTTTGAAATCATAAATAAACAGTTTTTTTTTCTTTTTGTTAAAACAAACAAGTGACGAACACTGTCGGTTCCAAAAAGATAATTTTTTTCTCACTTTGTTGAATAATTACCACAGATTATACCTGATAAAGTCCTGGCTGACTGTGCTTTGTCCACACAGTTTAACAGTCAGACACCCCATAATGAGAGAAAAAAAAAGGATTCTCTTTCAAGCTGTTTACTGAGGATTTTCTGCCACTGACACATAGTTTCAGGGCGTTTTAATGTCAATAATTGCTAGAATGCCATGAAAATGTTCTGTTAATGAAAATGACCTTGTTTTATGTTGATGGTAATTACTCTGTTTCATGAATGAGATGTCTGACTTTATGGGCTTTTTTTGAGACTCTTGAGTTTTGTCATGTGCTCCTCAAAAATGACTCAGAGTTGTCTGTTTGAAAATAGTGAAAAAATATTTATACTAACTATATCATTCCATTTTCTGAAAAAAGAATAGTTTTAATCTGCAGAGTTCAGGCTGAAGAAGAGATTTATCGGTGCATTTGGCCTTTAAACTGTGATACGACTTTAATTAATAATTTCAGCTTGACATTAAATGAGTGTAATATTGTCTTAAAGAATCCTTCATGTACGAATTCCTTTCTCAAAAATCAGTAAAGCTTCCAAGCCGTAGTCCCAGATATTAAGAAAGTATAGGAGTCAAATTTAATGAGTAAATCTTTATTGTCTGAATATAGTTAAATGATAAACATTACAAAGTAAACAAGACTGTCTGATAATCTTAAAAGTTAAAGAGAAAAAGGCCTGCAGACTGATAACATAACAGAATGAAAAGAATATCTGAGTCCCAGTGAGTCAGGTCAGGACTGGGAACACTGGTCTCTCCTCAGTGTCTCTGTGACTGGAGTCTGGGAGCCCTGGGTGGCCTCACAGGTCACAGAGCCCACCTTCTCCCACTGGTCTGCAGGGAGCCTCAGGGTGCTGCTCCAGCTGTAGAGGCCGTCCTTCTGCAGCACCCCGGGGCTCCCGCTCTCCTCCCAGCTGCTGCTGCTGCTGCCGTCCACCTTCCAGGACAGACTCCAGCCTGAGGGGAAGCCCTTGTTGGCCAGACACATGAGGGTGGCCTTCTTCTGCTGCTGCAGCTCCTCTGTGGAGGGGGACAGCACCGTCAGGGTGGGGACGACTCGACCCACTGGAAGAAGAGACAAAGAGACGACATGAAGAAGGTTTGTACAACGAGCAAAACTATTCCTCCCTGTTGGCTGTTGAAGAGGAAGCTGCTGGTTTCATTAATCTTCCCCAAGCTAGATGAAACTTCAGCTTTCACTTCCCTCTCAGAGCTCAGTAACCACGGCAACAGATGAGCATCACTAATGAACCATGGCAACAGAAAGGTTTCATTCAGTACTAAAGATAAAGTGTTCTAAGCAGGAAAGTCTCACCTCAGTTTTATGACCAAACTTAAACATCAGAGTTGAAAATGATGCAGTAAATCAAGAGTAAGAAGATCTTCATCGATCCTCCACTTTTTCAGTTCAAATCTCATTAGATATAAACATTCACACAAGGCAAAGCTAGGGAACCATCACCTAAAAAATGTAGAACAAACTTTTGAAATCGTGGAAACATTTCCCCCAGTTAAAAAGACAAATCATACTGATGAAGAAACTGATTGAATTAGCTGCATTAATTCTACATTAAATGGTTAGACAGTGTTACCTGCAATTATAATTTCCTATCTGTGAGTAATACAAAGCAAAAAATTATGCAATATTTACAACACATTTTAGATGACTTTTCAAAACATACAAAAAATATATTTTTTACAGCAATAAAATACATTTTACGTTATGAAATACTTTTTTCTGTGAAGAATTACAATCTAACTTTCAAACGAAATCATGAAAAAGCAAATCCGCCATAAATTTGTGATTTTTTGAAAATAACAGCTTAAACTCGGTGCGGTGATGCAAACACATTTCAATTTACCATCACTTAAAAATACATAATTAAAAGATTCTTGTTCTAACTAGAGTTTTTCTGAATCACTGTGAGGTCAGAGTCACCAGAAAAACACAAAATTTGAACTATCATCCAATACATTCACATAAAGTGGTTCTTTATTGATTTGAATCAAATAAAACTTGAATTTAGATTTTTTTTTTTCTAGAAGATAAAGGTACTTACAGTTAACATCCAGCCTGGTTCCTCCACCAAAAGTCAACCACAGTGATACAAACTGGTTGAGTCGTCGTACAAAAACCTCTGACTGCAAAGAGACACGGCTCTCTGACTTTGGACACAACAAACTCAACACAAACAGACTCGGACTGTTAAACACATCTGGGTAATATGAAGATCAGATTTATAGAAAATATAATAAATCAATTAATCCCCCTAATGTTCCCCCTTTTAAAAAACATGTATTTAATTAAAAGTGATCGCTGTAAAGTAAAAGAACAACAACAAAAAAAGAAACGGACAATTCCAGAATATCCATTTTTACAAGCAACAAATCTAAAGAGAAACACCAAAGATATCACATATTTCAGATCAATACCGTGATAAACCGAGTTAATTCATTAATAAAATACATCATCAGATTAATCCAAGTACCTGTTGGAGTCAGTGAGAGCATTTCCATAGAGAGCCACTTTGCATCAGCAGCACCATGCTCCAGTGCTCTGGGAGAGTTTATAGTCCTGAGAGTTGAACACTGGATGACTGACAGCTGACCTTCATGACAACAGAAGCCACAGAAATCCTCCTCATCAGAAACATGACTTTGATCTGCGTCCTCATCTGGACTCTCCTCTGCTGCTGCTTCACAGGTAAAGTCCAGAGAATCAAACTCCTCTCCTCTATGAACATCCGTCCCTCTGAAATGAAGCTGACAAAAGCATGAAGCTGCTTTATGTTTTTGTGTCTGTGTCCTCAGAGTCCAGAGGTCAGGTCACAGTGACTCAGCCTGGAGCAGTGAGCTCTGCTGTGGGAGGCTCTGTCACCATCAGTTGTAAGACCAGTCATGAGTTTTGGGGTTGTAGCAGTGCTTACTGTTTAGCTTGGTACCAACAAAAAGATGGACACACTCCTAAACTGTTGATTCGCTACACCAATGAACGCATGTCAGGAATTCCAAGCCGTTTTTCAGGCAGTGGATCTGGGACTGACTTCACTCTGACCATCAGTGGAGTCCAGGCTGAAGATGCTGCAGTTTATTACTGTCAGGGTATAAACACAATCAACAGTCAGTATGTGTTCACACAGTGAAAAAGCATCGTACAAAAACCTCCCTCAGTCAGACTGAACAGAAACTGATGTGACTGCTGCAGCTGGAAGCAGCTGGAAGCAGCTGGAGCACTGACACAGATCACTGACGAGACACACTGTAAACACAAGCATGAGTTAATATACAAGTGATTATCATAAACTTTCCTAAAGCCATAGCTCCATATGAAGACACAAACATCAGGTCTGTTTACCTGTGAGCTAAAACTGGAACACAAAAAAAACTATATTCTATATGGTATTCTAAGACATTTATTCTGTATCAATTTCTCTGATAACTAAGCGTCACAATTTCTTTGATTTTTCATTTAAAGGAATATTTTCAAAAAATAGACAATTTTCCACGATAATTATAAACTGTGGGCCTTTAACGGATTGTTCAGGGTGCACCCTGCCTCTCCAACCCGCCCCTGTGACCCTGAAAATGCATATGGGAAAAAAAAATGAATGTAAGTGATGAAAATCTGACTGGATATGAAACAAAACAAACTGTAATTTTCTTAAAGACAAAAAAAAAAGATGACAAAAAACTTTTTCCTTTTACCAGATTTTCCATCTGCAAACACAAACATCAGGTCTTATTCCAGCCACATATCTCCTTTGAGTTTTGAGGAAAATACTTACTGGGACTAAAAAACTCTCTACATTTATAACCATAAATGAGAAAACATTGAGAGAAGAAACATGCTAATAATGCTAATTTAAAAAAAATGCAGCGATTCTTCCATTTATTTGGACTCTGATTTAATTGAAGACAGTATGAAACCCTGTATTATCTCTTCATTTAATTAGATTTTTTTAAAGACAAATCTATTTTTGTATTTTATGTCTGCAATACCACTCATACATTAGGGGGCAATTTAAGGCTAGAAATTAGGACAAAAGCACATCAATTTCAATTCAAACAGGTCATGTGAACAGTTGATTATAAAGAAGGTTTGATACAAAAGCAGCATCTATGAAAGGCTCGTAAAGAACAAACACGAGAGGATCTCCAGTTTGTCAATGTCTGTGTGAGAAAATGATTGAACTGTTCAAAAACAGTGTTTCTCAAAGATAGATTGGAAGGTATTTGCACATGTCTCCCTCTCCAGCTCATAACACCAAATCACTCTGGGTGAATCTCAGTGTATAAAGGGTAAAGACGCAAGCAAATGTTGGACAAATGTTTTTGAAGGAAGATGGAATACCCAGAAAGAGCTCATGCATGCACATGGAGAACATACAAACTCCACACAGAAAGTCTCCTGCAGTGAGTCCAACCTTCTCATTGTGAATGCAGCCCCTGCATATACTTTTTGTTAATTTAGATAAAATTAAATTGTATCGTACAAAAATGATGCTTTCAATAGACATCAAAGTTAATGAGTTAGATTTTCGTTATTTGACTTTATTACAGAATAAAAAAAAACACATAAACAGCATTTTTTATATTGCTAAAGTAAGAAAAATATTAGTTTTACTAATGTTGGAAAATTAAGAATCATGTCGGAATAAAAGGCTTCAGTGAAGCTGTGTGTTGTAAATTAAACAAGCATGTATTTTATGATCAGACGCCTACAACAGAACAACTTTCAGTCATGAATGAGTTCTTATTGATTCTGATGATAATGATGGACTAACTACAGCAACAACTCTTTTACCTGTACTACTTTAGAGTTAGTGAGTGAATAAATCTTCATCTACAGTATGTATCTTGATCCATGATTTTATCTTTCACATGATTAGTCAATTCATAATCATAACAAATACAGTAATTACTTTTGTCGTTTGATATTCAGGCTGAATCTTAAGTGTTTAATATTGTTGGATTAATGGATGAAAGGATGGAGGAAAACCAGCGGAATTTTGCATCTGTAACAATAAAAGTAATGATGAAGCAAAGTGACAAAGAAAAAAAAGGGGAAGTGTAAGAAAATGCTTATTTTAGATGTAACAGTCAGCTGTCCAAGCAGAGAGGAGGAAACATCCTGACATGTAGAGCACAGCTCCAGCTGACTGACTCTGTGTGTTTGCATATGTGTCCTGCCTCTCTGCTCCCAGATGTTAAGAGGTCAGTGTTGATCAGTGGCTGTCCAGACCTTTCAGAGACACTGACACAACAGCAGCTCAATGATGATGATGTCACTGACTCTGCTGCTGAGCACCCTGGGGCTCCTTGTTCAGGGTGAGACTCTCTTCTTAAACTCTGCTTCAGGATACAACCAGGTTCACCACAATGATGTTCTGCTATGATGGAGAAACACTGGAACAAGCAGCATTGACCTTCTTCCATCTGTTCTCCATGTTAAAGAAATCATCCTCTTCTGTTTGCATGTTGATCATCTTTCCTCAAGTTGAATTTGTCTTGATAACTATTCTCATCTTTCTCATATTTTCCAGGTTCATCAGGAGAAATCATCCTGACTCAGACTCCTGGATCTCAGTCTGTTGCTCCAGGAAACACTGTCTCCATCAGATGTAAAACCAGTACAGGTGTTACCTGGCTCAGTTGGTACCTCCAGAAACCTGGAGAAGCTCCTAAACTCCTGATTTATAAAGCTTTGAATCGTCAGTCTGGAGTTTCAGATCGTTTTAGTGGAAGTGGATCTGGGACTGACTTCACTCTGACCATTAGCAGAGTTCAGGCTGAAGATTCAGGAGTTTATTACTGTCAGCAGAGTGACAGCACACCGTTCACACAGTGATACAACGTCGTACAAAAACCTCCCTCAGCTGGAGAGGAACTGATCTGATCCACAGCTGCACTGAAACTAAACACGCACAAAGCTGCTCTAAATTATAAAGCCACAATGTATCAGGAGTTATCTATTTATTTATTCATTCTTTTATAAGTAAACAGATTATTTAGATTTAATAATTTTGTTGTAGACCAGATATTTTTACAAAGATTTCTTTGTGTTGATGATCAATGACACAGAACATCAAAAAATCATCAAAATAAGATTTAAGAATAACATGTAATTTTAACAACAATTTATGATTTAAACTTTTTTTGTCTTCAATCAGATCAAAATCATTGACTAAAATAAAACTTATAGATAGAAAGTTGTCTTATAAAGGGTTTTTCAGCACTTTCCTTATGAATCAAAGCTATTTAAATGAACATGTTCCTTGATCTTATAAAGTTCATACTTTGAAATCATAAATAAACACAGTTTTTTTTTTTGTTAAAACAAACAAGTGAAGAACACTGTTGGTTCCAAAAAGATAATTTTTTTTCTCACTTTGTTGAATAATGTAGACAGATTATACCTGATAAAGTCCTGGCTGACTGTGCTTTGTCTACACAGTTTAACAGTCAGACACCCCATAATGAGAGAAAAAAAGGATTCTCTTTCAAGCTGTTTACTGAGGATTTTCTGCCACTGACACATAGTTTCAGGGCGTTTTAATGTCAATAATTGCTAGAATGCCATGAAAATGTTCTGTTAATGAAAATGACCTTGTTTTATGTTCATGGTAATTACTCTGTTTCACGAATGAGATGTCTGACTTTATGGGCTTTTTTTGAGACTCTTGAGTTTTGTCATGTGCTCCTCAAAAAATGACTCAGAGTTGTCTGTTTGAATATAGTGAAAAAATATTTATACTAACTATATCATTCCATTTTCTGAAAAAAGAATAGTTTTAATCTGCAGAGTTCAGGATGAAGAAGAGATTTATCGGTGCATTTGGCCTTTAAACTGTGATGCAACTTTAATGAATAATTTCAGCTTGACATTAAATGAGTCTAATATTGTCTTAAAGAATCCTTCATGTACGAATTCCTTTCCCAAAAATCAGTAAAGCTTCCCCAAGCCGTAGTCCTGGATATTAAGAAAGTATAGGAGTCAAATTTAATGAGTAAATCTTTATTGTCTGAATATAGTTAAATGATAAACATTGCAAAGTAAAAAAGACTGTCTGATAATCTTAAAAGTTAAAGAGAAAAAGGCCTGCAGACTGATAACATAACAGAATGAAAAGAATATCCGAGTCCCAGTGAGCCAGGTCAGGACTGGGAACACTGGTCTCTCCTCAGTGTCTCTGTGACTGGAGTCTGGGAGCCCTGGGTGGCCTCACAGGTCACAGAGCCCACCTTCTCCCACTGGTCTGCAGGGAGCCTCAGGGTGCTGCTCCAGCTGTAGAGGCCGTCCTTCTGCAGCACCCCGGGGCTCCCGCTCTCCTCCCAGCTGCTGCTGCTGCTGCCGTCCACCTTCCAGGACAGACTCCAGCCAGAGGGGAAGCCCTTGTTGGCCAGACACATGAGGGTGGCCTTCTTCTGCTGCTGCAGCTCCTCTGTGGAGGGGGGCAGCACCGTCAGGGTGGGACGGACATCACCTAGAAGACACCAATCGGTTTTGAGAACAGGGACCAAACAGCTTTCAACTGAATGTGAGACACGTGGACGCTGATGGTTTCACAGTTGAGTTTCGTCCTTTAAGGAGTTTCAGTTAGACGGTTTCCTTCTCCATCAGTTACTGATTCACACATTGTTTCACTTCCCTTTCAGAAAGCTCTCATGCACATCAGCACACAGAGTCCTTACATGAACTTAAACATATCAAAGTACCAACTTTAAGCAGCTAACTTTTTTAACATTTGCTATTAGTTCATTAAAATCCTGCTACAAGCATCCTTGCTGTCATATTCAAGAAACAATCAACCTTATTATCATTTCCACTGTTAAAAGAAAATATTAGCTTGAAAATATACATGGACTTTATTAGAAATGTAATAGATTTTTAAAAAAATTATGAAAAAAAACTTTGAAACTAAGTTTTAAAAAGTTTGAATTATTTTCAGACATCACAGATTTGGCAGGATTGTTGAACATGTCCTTCAGTCACACTGTTCAGAATAAGTTTGACTCAATTCAGAGAAGTGTCGACAGAACAAAGAATTTGAAATATTATATGATTGATTGTTTTGTTCCCATTAAAGTTGTTTCACACATTAACTGGAGCATGTGAAGAAAGGTTCATTAAAATACTTTCTGCTGAGATGTAATCTAAGAGAGGAGAACCATGAGCAGTATATGGATTTAAAATTGATTTCACTCCTCCCATTAAAAAGGTAACTCTTGCTACGTATATTAGGAAAAAAACAGATACAACTTTCAGATTTGTAATTTGTAGCAATTTTTAGAGACTTACTTCCAAGTTCCAGTCTGGTTCCTCCACCGAACGTGTACCACAGTGATACAAACTGGTTGAGTCGTCGTACAAAAACCTCTGACTTCACAGAGACACGGCTCTCTGACTTTGAACACAACAAACTCAACTTTGTCTGACAATTCTGAATGTAAAACTCTTCAGATATTGTTTATCTAAATGTCTGAGTAATTTTCACATTCAGGAATGTGCCGATGATATTTCTATTTGTCCTTCCAGTTTTAGAAATGAGGTGTATTTGTAACCTATTGATCCAGAATTATACCAGAGCAGTTAAAATTTATATTACTAAAGAATTACATGTTGGTAGAATAAAAGACTTAAGATCTATAGCATTAAAATTAATCAAATATTTAACTTACTTCCAACATCCAGTCTGGTTCCTCCACCAAAAGTCCACCACAGTGATACAAACTGGTTGAGTCGTCGTACAAAAACCTCTGACAGCACAGAGACACGGCTCTCTGACTTTGGACACAACAAACTCAACACAAACAGACTCGGACTGTTAAACACATCTGGGTACTATGAAGATCAGATTTTTTGAAAATATAATAAATAAATTATTCCCCCTAACCCCCCCCCCCCAAAAAAAAACATGTCTTTTATTAAAAGCGATGGCTGTAAAAGTAAAACATAAACAACAAAAAAGAAACGGATGATTCCAGAATACCCATTTTTACAAGCAAAAATTCTATAGAGAAACCCCAAAGATATCACATATTTCAGATCAATACTGTGATAAACCGAGTTAATCCATTAATAAAATACATCATCAGATGAATCCAAGTACCTGTTGGAGTCAGTCAGAGCATTTCCATAGAGAGCCACTTTGCATCAGCAGCACCATGCTCCAGTGCTCTGGGAGAGTTTATAGTCCTGAGAGTGGAACACTGGATGACTGACAGCTGACCTTCATGACACCAGAAGCCACAGAAATCCTCCTCATCAGAAACATGACTTTGACCTGCGTCCTCATCTGGACTCTCCTCTGCTTCACTCAGGGTGAGGACAATCATTTTTCTGTGATGTGAGAATCATTTGGAGTGTAGCTGAGTTTCACCTCACCGTCTCATGTCCAGAGTTTCTTCTCTCTCCTCAGGGTCTGTTGGACAAAGTGTTGTCTTGACTCAGCCAGCAGCCAAATCAGTGCAGCTCGGTCAAACTGTCTCTATGGACTGTAAGGCCAGTCGACAAGTAGCTCAGTACTCTGGTTCACAATACTACCTGGCCTGGTACCATCAGAAATCTGGAGAAGCTCCTAAAGCTCTGATCTACTTGACATCAGACAGATATTCAGGAATCTCCTCCAGATTCAGTGGAAGTGGAGCAGGGAATGGAGTTGACTTCAGTCTGACCATCAGTGGAGTTCAGGCGGAAGATGCAGGAGTTTATTACTGTCAGAGTTATCACAGTGGCTATGTGTTCACACAGTGAAAAAGCATCGTACAAAAACCTCCTTCAGTCAGATTCAGCCAGAACTGAAGTAACTTCTGCAGCTGGAAGCTGCTGCATACTGATACAGTTCACTGAACAGACACACCTGCACACACACAAGCATCGTGTTTCACTTTTACAAACATCAAAACACAAGAATTCATTCAATAATTGGCATAATCTTCCCATAATAATAGTTCCACCTTCAGACCAAATGTGGCGTCTTTAAACTTTAAACAAACTTCTTACTCTGAACAAAAGCTGCATTTATACGACAAGATTTGTTTTATTTTGTATTTGTAGTTTCAGGTGTGACACATTAGGGCCAAGATTCCTGTGGCATGAAGTTTATAGCAACAATCTAAAAGGATGAATTAAACCAAGATATTACTGTCAGCCTGACATCAACAAATACAGAAGAAATACCATGAATGATGAAGCTGTTGTTTGTTTTTTCTTTAATGTTTTAAACAAAACTGAAGAATAAATTCATATATTTTTTTCAAAGGTTATTTCGTCTAATTGACCTGATGTGAGAAGATAATAAAGTTTTCTTTCCTTCTACCTGGACACTAAAGGGACAGGTTCTTTTAAGAGTTTAACGTAGTGTTATGCTGAGATCAATTCAACCAGGATGATCATTTATGATGTCATCCTCTGCACAATTAGATGTCAAGCTGAAAATCTACATGAAGATGATGTAACAGTCAGCTGTCCAAGCAGAGAGGAGGAAACATCCTGACATGTAGAGCACAGCTCCAGCTGACTGACTCTGTGTGTTTGCATATGTGTCCTGCCTCTCTGCTCCCAGATGTTAAGAGGTCAGTGTTGATCAGTGGCTGTCCAGACCTTTCAGAGACACTAACACACCAGCAGCACCATGATGATGATGTCACTGACTCTACTGCTGAGCACCCTGGGGCTCCTTTTTCAGGGTGAGACTCTCTTCTTAAACTCTGCTTCAGGATACAACCAGGTTCACCACAATGATGTTCTGCTATGATGGAGAAAGACTGGAACAAGCAGCATTGACCTTCTTCCATCTGTTCTCCATGTTAAAGAAATCATCCTCTTCTGTTTGGATGTTGATCATCTTTCCTCAAGTTGAATTTGTCTTGATAACTATTCTCATCTTTCTCATATTTTCCAGGTTCATCAGGAGAAATCATCCTGACTCAGACTCCTGGATCTCAGTCTGTTGCTCCAGGAAACACTGTCTCCATCAGATGTAAAACCAGTACAGGTGTTAATAGCTGGATCAGTTGGTACCTCCAGAAACCTGGAGAAGCTCCTAAACTCCTGATTTATGCTGCTACAACTCGTCAGTCTGGAGTTTCAGATCGTTTTAGTGGAAGTGGATCTGGGACTGACTACACTCTGACCATCAGCAGAGTTCAGGCTGAAGATTCAGGAGTTTATTACTGTCAGCAGGGTAGCAGCTTCCCGTTCACACAGTGATACAACGTCGTACAAAAACCTCCCTCAGCTGGAGAGGAACTGATCTGATCCACAGCTGCACTGAAACTAAACACGCACAAAGCTGCTCTAAATTATAAAGCCACAATGTATCAGGAGTTATCTATTTATTTATTCATACTTTTATAAGTAAACATATTATTTAAATTAAATAATTTTGTTGTCGACCAGATATTTTGACAAAGATTTCCTTTGTGTTGATGATCAATGACACAGAACATTAAACAATCATCAAAATAAGATTCAAGAATAATTTGAAATTTCAACAACAATTCATGATTTAAACTTTTTTTCTCTACAATTAGATCAAAATCATTGACTAAAATAAAACTTATAGATATAAAGTTGTCTTATAAAGTGTTTTTCAGCACTTTCCTTATGAATCAAAGCTAATTAAGTGAACATGTTCCTTGATCTTATAAAGTTCACACTTTGAAATCATAAATAAACAGTTTTTTTTCTTTTTGTTAAAACAAACAAGTGACGAACACTGTTGGTTCCAAAACGATTATTTTTTACTCACTTTGTTGAATAATTCCCACAGATTATACCTGATAAAGTCCTGGCTGACTGTGCTTTGTCTACACAGTTTAACAGTCAGACACCCCATAATGAGAGAAAAAAAGGATTCTCTTTCAAGCTGTTTACTGAGGATTTTCTGCCACTGACACATAGTTTCAGGGCGTTTTAATGTCAATAATTGTTAGAATGCCATGAAAATGTTCTGTTAACGAAAGTGACCTTGTTTTATGTTCATGGTAATTACTCTGTTTCACGAATGAAATGTCTGACTTTATGGGCTTTTTTTGAGACTCTTGAGTTTTGTCATGTGCTCCTCAAAAAATGACTCAGAGTTGTCTGTTTGAATATAGTGAAAAAATATCTTTACTAACTATATCATTCCATTTTCTGAAAAAAGAATAGTTTTAATCTGCAGAGTTCAGGCTGAAGAAGAGATATATCGGTGCATTTGGCCTTTAAACTGTGATACAACTTTAATCAATAATTTCAGCTTGACATTAAATGAGTCTAATATTGTCTTAAAAAATCGTTTATGTATGAATTCCTTTCTCAAAAATCAGTAAAGCTTCCCCAAGCCGTAGTCCCGGATATTAAGAAAGTATAGGAGTCAAATTTAATGAGTAAATCTTTATTGTCTGAATATAGTTAAATGATAAACATTGCAAAGTAAAAAAGACTGTCTGATAATCTTAAAAGTTAAAGAGAAAAAGGCCTGCAGACTGATAGCATAACAGAATGAAAAGAATATCTGAGTCCCAGTGAGTCAGGTCAGGACTGGGAACACTGGTCTCTCCTCAGTGTCTCTGTGACTGGAGTCTGGGAGCCCTGGGTGGCCTCACAGGTCACAGAGCCCACCTTCTCCCACTGGTCTGCAGGGAGCCTCAGGGTGCTGCTCCAGCTGTAAAGGCCGTCCTTCTGCAGCACCCCGGGGCTCCCGCTCTCCTCCCAGCTGCTGCTGCTGCTGCCGTCCACCTTCCAGGACAGACTCCAGCCTGAGGGGAAGCCCTTGTTGGCCAGACACATGAGGGTGGCCTTCTTCTGCTGCTGCAGCTCCTCTGTGGAGGGGGGCAGCACCGTCAGGGTGGGACGGACATCACCTAGAAGACACCAATCGGTTTTGAGAACAGGGACCAAACAGCTTTCAACTGAATGTGAGACACGTGGACACTGATGGTTTCACAGTTGAGTTTCGTCCTTTAAGGAGTTTCA
Organism: Odontesthes bonariensis; assembly: GCF_027942865.1. Taxonomy (NCBI): domain Eukaryota; kingdom Metazoa; phylum Chordata; class Actinopteri; order Atheriniformes; family Atherinopsidae; genus Odontesthes; species Odontesthes bonariensis. The sequence goes on from NC_134523.1 coordinate 20,026,784, forward strand.
GTTAGACGGTTTCCTTCTCCATCAGTCACTGATTCACACATTGTTTCACTTCCCTTTCAGAAAGCTCTCATGCACATCAGCACACAGAGTCCTTACATGAACTTAAACATATCAAAGTACCAACTTTAAGCAGCTTACTTTAACAGTTTGATAGATTTAACAGAAACTTGATTATTTCATAATCACTGTAAAACAGAGACTAAACTGAGTTCATTTAGTTTTTTTAACATTTGGTATTAGTTCATCAAAATCCTGCTACAAGCATCCTCGCTGTCATATTCAAGAAACAATCAACCTTTTTATCATTTCCACTGTTAAAAGAAAGTATTAGCTGGAAAATATACATGGACTTTATTAAAAATGTAATAGATTTTTTAAAAAAATTATGAAAAAAAACTTTCAAACTAAGTTTTAAAAAGTTTGAATTATTTTCAGACATCACAGATTTGGCAGGATTGTTGAACATGTCCTTCAGTCACACTGTTCAGAATAAGTTTGACTCAACTCAGAGAAGTGTCGACAGAACAAAGAATTCAAAATATTACATGACTGATTGTTTTGTTCCCATTAAAGTTGTTTCACACATTAACTGGAGCATGTGAAGAAAGGTTCATTAAAATACTTTCTGCTGAGATGTAATCTAAGAGAGGAGAACCATGAGCAATATATGGATTAAAAATTGATTTCACTCCTCCCATTAAAAAGGTAACTCTTGCTACATATATTAGGAAAAAAAACAGTTAAAACCTTCAGATTTGTAATTTGTAGCAGTTTTTAGAGACTTACTTCCAAGTTCCAGTCTGGTTCCTCCACCGAACGTGTACCACAGTGATACAAACTGGTTGAGTCGTCGTACAAAAACCTCTGACTGCACAGAGACACGGCTCTCTGACTTTGGACACAACAAACTCAACTTTGTCTGACAATTCTGAATGTAAAACTCTTCAGATATTGTTTATCTAAATATCTAAGTATCTTTCACATTCAGGAATGTGCCGATGATATTTCTATTTGTCCTTACAGTTTTAGAAATGAGGTGTATTTGTCACTTATTGATCCAGAATTATACCAGAGCAGTTCAAATTTATATTACTAAAGAATTACATGTTGGTAGAATAAAAGACTTAAGATCTATAGCATTACAATTAATCAAATATTTAACTTACTTCCAACATCCAGCCTGGTTCCTCCACCAAAAGTCCACCACAGTGATACAAACTGGTTGAGTCGTCGTACAAAAACCTCTGACTGCAAAGAGACACGGCTCTCTGACTTTGGACACAACAAACTCAACACAAACAGACTCGGACTGTTAAACACATCTGGGTACTATGAAGATCAGATTTTTTGAAAATATAATAAATAAATTATTCCCCCTAACCCCCCCCCCCTAAAAAACATGTATTTTATTAAAAGTGATCGCTGTCAAAGTAAAACAAAAACAACAAAAAAGAAACGGATGATTCCAGAATACCCATTTTTACAAGCAAAAATTCTACAGAGAAATCCCAAAGATATCACATATTTCAGATCAATACTGTGATAAACCGAGTTAATCCATTAATAAAAAACGTCATCAGATGAATCCAAGTCCCTGTTGGAGTCAGTGAGAGCATTTCCATAGAGAGCCACTTTGCATCAGCAGCACCATGCTCCAGTGCTCTGGGAGAGTTTATAGTCCTGAGAGTTGAACACTGGATGACTGACAGCTGACCTTCATGACACCAGAAGCCACAGAAATCCTCCTCATCAGAAACATGACTTTGACCTGCGTCCTCATCTGGACTCTCCTCTGCTTCACTCAGGGTGAGGACAATCATTTTTCTGTGATGTGAGAATCATTTGGAGTGTAGCTGAGTTTCACCTCACCGTCTCACGTCCAGAGTTTCTTCTCTCTCCTCAGGGTCTGTTGGACAAAGTGTTGTCTTGACTCAGCCAGCAGCCAAATCAGTGCAGCTCGGTCAAACTGTCTCTATGGACTGTAAGGCCAGTACACAAGTAGTTCAGTACTCTGGTTCACAATACTTCCTGGCCTGGTACCATCAGAAATCTGGAGAAGCTCCTGAAGCTCTGATCTATTACACATCAGACAGATATTCAGGAATCTCCTCCAGATTCAGTGGAAGTGGAGCAGGGAATGGAGTTGACTTCACTCTGACCATCAGCGGAGTTCAGACTGAAGATGCAGGAGTTTATTACTGTCAGAGTTATCACAGTGGTGACGTGTTCACACAGTGAAAAAGCATCGTACAAAAACTTCCTTCAGTCAGATTCAGCCAGAACTGAAGTAACTTCTGCAGCTGGAAGCTGCTGCAGACTGATACAGTTCACTAAACAGACACACCTGCACACACACAAGCATCGTGTTTCACTTTTACAAACATCAAAACACAAGAATTCATTCAATAATTGGCATAATCTTCCCATAACAACAGTTCCACCTTCAGACCAAATGTGGCGTCTTTAAACTTTAAACAAACTTCTTACTCTGAACAAAAGCTGCATTTATACGACAAGATTTGGTTTATTTTGTATTTGTAGTTTCAGGTGTGACACATTAGGGCCAAGATTCCTGTGGCATGAAGTTTATAGCAACAATCTAAAAGGATGAATTAAACCAAGATATTACTGTCAGTCTGACATCAACAAATACAGAAGAAACACCATGAATGATGAAGCTGTTGTTTGTTCTTTCTTTGCTTTTTTTGGATGAAACTGAAGCTATGTGGTTAAGAATAAAATCATAGATTTTTTTCATAGGTAATTTTGTCCAATTGACCCGATGTGCGAAGAAAATAAAGTTTTCTTTCCTTCTACCTGGACACTTAAGGAACAGGTTCTTTTAAGAGTTTAACGTAGTGTTATGCTGAGATCAATTCAACCAGGATGATAATTTATGATGTCATCCTCTGCACAATTAGATGTCAAGCTGAGAATCTACATGAAGATGATGTAACAGTCAGCTGTCCAAGCAGAGAGGAGGAAACATCCTGACATGTAGAGCACAGCTCCAGCTGACTGACTCTGTGTGTTTGCATATGTGTCCTGCCTCTCTGCTCCCAGATGTTAAGAGGTCAGTGTTGATCAGTGGCTGTCCAGACCTTTCAGAGACACTGACACACCAGCAGCACCATGATGATGATGTCACTGACTCTGCTGCTGAGCACCCTGGGGCTCCTTGTTCAGGGTGAGACTCTCTTCTTAAACTCTGCTTCAGGATACAACCAGGTTCACCACAATGATGTTCTGCTATGATGGAGAAACACTGGAACAAGCAGCATTGACCTTCTTCCATCTGTTCTCCATGTTAAAGAAATCATCCTCTTCTGTTTGGATGTTGATCATCTTTCCTCAAGTTGAATTTGTCTTGATAACTATTCTCATCTTTCTCATATTTTCCAGGTTCATCAGGAGAAATCATCCTGACTCAGACTCCTGGATCTCAGTCTGTTGTTCCAGGAAACACTGTCTCCATCAGATGTAAAACCAGTACAGGTGTTAGTAGCTGGCTCCACTGGTACCTCCAGAAACCTGGAGAAGCTCCTAAACTCCTGATTTATAAAGCCTCAACTCGTCAGTCTGGAGTTTCAGATCGTTTTAGTGGAAGTGGATCTGGGACTGACTTCACTCTGACCATCAGCAGAGTTCAGGCTGAAGATTCAGGAGTTTATTACTGTCAGCAGGGTAGCAGCTTCCCGTTCACACAGTGATACAACGTCGTACAAAAACCTCCCTCAGCTGGAGAGGAACTGATCTGATCCACAGCTGCACTGAAACTAAACACGCACAAAGCTGCTCTAAATTATAAAGCCACAATGTATCAGGAGTTATCTATTTATTTATTAATTCTTTTATAAGTAAACAGATTATTTAAAGTTAATAATTTTGTTGTAGACATGATATTTTTATAAAGATTTCTTTGTGTTGATGATCAATGACACAGAACATCAAACAATCATCAAAATAAGATTTAAGAATAACATGAAATTTTAACAACAATTTATGATTTAAACTTTCTTTGTCTTCAATCAGATCAAAATCATTGACTAAAATAAAACTTATGAATAGAAAGTTGTCTTATAAAGTGTTTTTCAGCACTTTCCTTATGAATCAAAGCTAATTAAGTGAACATGTTCCTTGATCTTATAAAGTTCATACTTTGAAATCATAAATAAACAGTTTTTTTTTCTTTTTGTTAAAACAAACAAGCGACGAACACTGTTGGTTCCAAAAAGATAATTTTTTTCTCACTTTGTTGAAAATGTACACAGATTATACCTGATAAAGTCCTGGCTGACTGTGCTTTGTCTACACAGTTTAACAGTCAAACACCCCATAATGAGAGAAAAAAAGGATTCTCTTTCAAGCTGTTTACTGAGGATTTTCTGCCACTGACACATAGTTTCAGGGCGTTTTAATGTCAATAATTGCTAGAATGCCATGAAAATGTTCTGTTAATTAAAATGACCTTGTTTCATGTTCATGGTAATTACTCTGTTTCACGAATGAAATGTCTGACTTTATGGGCTTTTTTTGAGACTTTTGAGTTTTGTCATGTGCTCCTCAAAAAATGACTCAGAGTTGTCTGTTTGAAAATAGTGAAAAAATATCTTTACTAACTATATCATTCCATTTTCTGAAAAAAGAATAGTTTTAATCTGCAGAGTTCAGGCTGAAGAAGAGATATATCGGTGCATTTGGCCTTTAAACTGTGATACGACTTTAATGAATAATTTCAGCTTGACATTAAATGAGTGTAATATTGTCTTAAAGAATCCTTCATGTACGAATTCCTTTCCCAAAAATCAGTAAAGCTTCCCCAAGCCGTAGTCCCGGATATTAAGAAAGTATAGGAGTCAAATTTAATGAGTAAATCTTTATTGTCTGAATATAGTTAAATGATAAACATTGCAAAGTAAAAAAGACTGTCTGATAATCTTAAAAGTTAAAGAGAAAAAGGCCTGCAGACTGATAGCATAACAGAATGAAAAGAATATCTGAGTCCCAGTGAGTCAGGTCAGGACTGGGAACACTGGTCTCTCCTCAGTGTCTCTGTGACTGGAGTCTGGGAGCCCTGGGTGGCCTCACAGGTCACAGAGCCCACCTTCTCCCACTGGTCTGCAGGGAGCCTCAGGGTGCTGCTCCAGCTGTAGAGGCCGTCCTTCTGCAGCACCCCGGGGCTCCCGCTCTCCTCCCAGCTGCTGCTGCTGCTGCCGTCCACCTTCCAGGACAGACTCCAGCCTGAGGGGAAGCCCTTGTTGGCCAGACACATGAGGGTGGCCTTCTTCTGCTGCTGCAGCTCCTCTGTGGAGGGGGACAGCACCGTCAGGGTGGGGACGACTCGACCCACTGGAAGAAGAGACAAAGAGACGACATGAAGAAGGTTTGTACAACAAGCAAAACTATTCCTCCCTGTTTGCTGTTGAAGAGGAAGCTGCTGGTTTCATTAATCTTCCCCAAGCTGGATGAAACTTCAGCTTTCACTTCCCTCTCAGAGCTCAGTAACCACGGCAACATATGAGCATCACTAATGAACCATGGCAACAGAAAGGTTTCAGTACTAAAGATAAAGTGTTCTAAGCAGGAAAGTCTCACCTCAGTTTTATGACCAAACTTAAACATCAAAGTTGAAAATGATGCAGTAAATCAAGAGTAAGAAGATCTTCATCGATCCTCCACTTTTTCAGTTCAAATCTCATTAGATATAAACATTCACACAAGGCAAAACTAGGGAACCATCACCTTAAAAAATGTAGAACAAACTTTTGAAATTGTGGAAACATTTCCCCCAGTTAAAAAGACAAATCATACTGATGAAGAAACTGATTAAATTAGCTGCATTAATTCTACATTAAATGGTTAGACAGTGTTACCTGCAATTATAATTTCCTATCTGTGAGTAATACAAAGCAAAAAATTATGCATTATTTAAAACATATTTAAGATGATTATTCAAAACATACAAAAAATATATTTTTTACAACAATAAAATACATTTTACGTTAAGAAATACTTTTTTCTGTGAAGAATTACAATCTAACTTTCAAATGAAATCATGAAAAAGCAAATCCGCCATAAATTTGTGATTTTTTTTAAAATAACAGCTTAAACTCGGTGCGGTGATGCAAACACATTTCAATTTACCATTACTTAAAAATACATAATTAAAAGATTCTTGTTCTAACTAGAGTTTTTCTGTATCACTGTGAGGTCAGAGTCACCAGAAAAACACAAAATTTGAACTATCATCCAATACATTCACATAAAGTGGTTCTTTATTGATTTGAATCAAATAAAACTTGAATTTAGATTTTTTTTTTCGAAGATAAAGGTACTTACAGTTAACATCCAGCCTGGTTCCTCCACCAAAAGTCAACCACAGTGATACAAACTGGTTGAGTCGTCGTACAAAAACCTCTGACTGCAAAGAGACACGGCTCTCTGACTTTGGACACAACAAACTCAACACAAACAGACTCGGACTGTTAAACACAGCTGGGTAATATGAGGATCAGATTTATAGAAAATATAATAAATCAATTAATCCCCCTAATGTTCCCCCTTTTGAAAAACATGTATTTAATTAAAAGTGATCGCTGTAAAGTAAAAGAACAACAACAAAAAAAGAAACGGACAATTCCAGAATATCCATTTTTACAAGCAACAAATCTAAAGAGAAACACCAAAGATATCACATATTTCAGATCAATACTGTGATAAACTAAGTTAATCCATTAATAAAATACATCATCAGATTAATCCAAGTACCTGTTGGAGTCAGTCAGAGCATTTCCATAGAGAGCCACTTTGCATCAGCAGCACCATGCTCCAGTGCTCTGGGAGAGTTTATAGTCCTGAGAGTTGAACACTGGATGACTGACAGCTGACCTTCATGACACCAGAAGCCACAGAAATCCTCCTCATCAGAAACATGACTTTGACCTGCGTCCTCATCTGGACTCTCCTCTGCTTCACTCAGGGTGAGGACAATCATTTTTCTGTGATGTGAGAATCATTTGGAGTGTAGCTGAGTTTCACCTCACCATCTCACGTCCAGAGTTTCTTCTCTCTCCTCAGGGTCTG